>NW_016107608.1:2732235-2814047 GCF_001604975.1 Cebus imitator
ACATGCGGTGTTTGATCTTCTGCTCCTCTGTCAGTTTGCTGAGAATGATGGTTTCCAGGTTCATCCATGTCCCCACAAAGGACCCAAACTCATCGTTTTTGATGGCTGCATAATATTCCATCATACCATGGAATACTATACAGCCGTACAAAAGAACAAGATCATGTCCTTTGCAGGAACATGGGTGAAGCTGGAGGCCAGCATCCTTAGTAAACGAACGCAGAAACAGGAAACAAAATACCACATGTTCCCACTTATAAATGGGAGCTAAATGATGAGAACACATAAACACACAAAGGGAAACAACAGACACTGGAGCCTATTGAAGAGTGGAGGGTGGGAGGAGGGAGAGGATCAGGGAAAATAACTAATGAGTACTAGGCTTAGCACCTGGGTAATGAAATATAATCCATACAACAAACTCCCATGGCATGAGTTTACTTATATAACAAACCTGAACTTAAAATAAAAGTTAAAAATAAAAATAAATAAATAAAAATAAATTTCCGGCCTCATTTTAAAACTATGATTCAGTAGCAACTTTTGTTTTTAGAGAAAATTATTTATTTTCACTGCCCAAGTTGAACTCTAGGCTGTGAAGAAACTAAACCTAAGAGAAGGCTTCACAGTGACATCTAGAGAGGCTTTAGAAGGTCCTTAAGAAACCTCTGCCTTTTTTTTGGTGGGTGTTTGTTGTTCTCTGCAAACCGTTCACTTCCCCATCCTCTAATGGCTCCTTCAGGGCATGTCCCATCCCCATGGCATGCAGTCTTGGTGGGATGGTCAACAAAAGTGTCCTACTAAGGACACAGGGATCAAGATCGACCTATCTATTTCCTAAAAATTAAATATTGAGTAGAATGACAGAAGAATAAGAAACTGTTGGGGTTGGTTCTGTTTCTGTTTGTCTCTCTTCCTCCTTTCTTCCCTCCTTCTCTCTGTTTCCTTTTCATTGTGTTAAGTTAGCCAGGCATAGTTTCTATTGCTTGCAACAAAAAAATCCTAAATGATATATTGCAGTTCATGCATCTCAGTATCTTGTGAATCTAGTTTAACCACCAGGAGGGCAGCCACAAGGGTAAGACAGACGGGGGGAACTTGGACAGAGATACCAAGGTTATAGCTTTCTAGAAAGCTTGCTAGAATTTCCAAGTTGCTTCAAAATGGCATATGAGGAAGAGGAAAGGGATAGTGGAAGACTGTGTAGAATGGAAAATCTTGTAAACATCTGCCAATGGAGGCTCTCTTGGGCACTAATTCAGGTTATGAGAAGCATTATGAGCAAGACACAGCAGCAGGAGGGCAATACCATGGACCAGCTGAGTCACCACCATGACTCAGGTAAAGGCAGAACAATAAGGTGGAGTCTATACACTAAGGTGCCATTCAGGAAATATTTAGGGTAATATCGGTGGATGAGGCAGAGCACCCTGGAGCAACCGGCCACAGCCACCAGGGAAGACATGGAAGTAATGGCTACAGCGTGTGCCAGGACTGAGGGCTCCTTGCTCAGCCATTGCAGGAGGCTTTCTGTATGTCTAACCTGCTATCCTCACAGGCTGTTTTGCCAGACAGAATGGGAAAATTCTAAGGGAAATCCAGGTCCTGCAGAGGCTCCTCTGTATCACGGCTGTTGCCCTCTGTCAACCTAAATGACCAACAGAGAAAGCCTCTCTAAAAGAAAATGGTGTTTATTCGGGAAAAGGGCATTACAATACGGGAGCCATAGTAGATAACGCGTGTGTACAGGGAGGTAAAAGTACTTAAAGAAAAATAAAGATGATTATATAATAGTTTTGAGATAATTATCCTTGGCTGCAAGGTGACAGCAGTCTGAGTCTGAGCAGGCAGTTGCTGGGCAGATGTTCTCACAGAAATATTTTTGTGTGAGTTTGCAATGGTCTCTGCGCAAAGTTGTGGGTTTTTTTTTTTCAGTTTCTTGTGATAGTTTTTGTTATCAGACATTTATGTATGAGAACTCTCTCTTCATAGCCTTCCCCAGCTCTATTTGTCAAGGTTTTTTCAACACAAGTGACTTCATTTTGATTCTGACAACTTTCGCACTTCCAATGGCTGGGAAAATACCCTAATTTGGGGATTCTTCAGGGTCTTCTACAACCTCCATACTCAGAGCTACAGACAGCAGGCTCTCCCAGGACCTCACATTCTAGAGTATTTGTTTATAACGGGAAGTCATACAGCACAGTAGTCCTGGAGTTTGAATTCCTTTCCCCTTTGCCACAGCTGCGAAGCCCAGAGATGCCCAGTAGCCATTTCACAGCGTTGCTGTGAGGATAAATGAGATGTTGCACATAATGAATTTAGCACAGAGTCCCACGCACATGAAGTGCTCAAAAAAGTCAGAGAAAGTGCCAGCGAAGATGCTCACTGACGCAACCAGGAACTGCTCCATTTCCTTCATTGTCACTAACAAACTCCTATACATATTCTGTGGAAGAAAAAACCCTGTTGCCATGCTTGCACCCCATGACCATCAAGTGGTTCTAGAAGACTCCTGCTGCAGGTGGAAGGGTCAGAAGGGCAGTGGCTGTTGCTGCAAGAAGGGGGACTGGGAGCATCTGGCAGCAACATCCCTTAAAGCCAAGTGGCAGCTGATTCACACGAACAGTATTTGGATAGAGGTGGAAGGAATAAGAGAGAAGCCTGCCCCTGCCTCCCAGAAGCTGGCTCCTCTCTCATCATCACAGCTGCCATCTTTCATCATCCAGGCCTCCCCCAGATGTGGCAGCCAACTCACTCACAGAATCTCCTCCCACACCAGGAACATGTTGAGACTTTGCTGTCTGTTCCCAGCACTCTTAGGATCTGTTCTCTGGTCTCTTGTGTAGGAGGCAGAGAAGAGCAGCAGAAGAAAAGGGGTTGAGGAGATTAAAAATTGCTTTTGATACAGCTAGAGAAAAAATACATTTGACATTTAGGTAGATTAAACATTATGGCAAGATTAAATGCCCATGTTTAGAGGAGGTCCACGTTCACAGAGAAAAAAATCACGAGTTGCAACAGTTAGCAAGGCAAGGCTCAGTCCCTCCACTTGTGCAGTTGCTTCCAATGTGGACTCCAGCTTCAGGAGTGCAGTGATGGACATGATGAAAATTAACTCATTTTATCCAAAGTCCGAATATAACTCCAGTAAAAAAGTAAACTTCATTTAGGTATTTCCACCACTACATTTTTAAAATACAGACATTTCCAAAGATACTTCTCTATGTTCATGTCCAGTTGCTTTTACAACATCAGCAAAATTCCAGTTGGAAATTGTTCTGCCATCACAGTGCCCCTTCAGAAATGGTCCACAGGAGGTTAGTGGTGCTGAATCCTCAGCTCACTCTATATAGTTCCCTGGAGGAATTCTAGCACTCATTTCCAGTGGGTTCATATATGAATCTAATAACAACGTTCACATTTGGAACATGAATATGAAAATATTGTTTACCTGGAGTCTCAGACCCTGTGCTAAGCGCTTTATATGTGTTGCCTAATTTTACAGATAACGAACATGAGAGAGGTTCACATCAGAGAGCTAGTAAGTGGAGAAGCTGGGATTCCAACCTGATCCACTTCTTTGCAACTGTTAGGTGACCCTGATAGAGTTAGATGGACATGTTTCCTCATCATGAAGACCCCAGTCTTTATAACTGTCCCTATGTCCACAGAATCTGCCTTATATTATTAGGAGAGCCCCAAAACGTTTATTCTTAGTCATTGGTTTTACTTCTTTAAGTGGGACACACCTGAATTTACCACCCACTAGTGAATTTCAACTCCATAACCAAAGTAAAGCACTCCAGATCTGTAGTTCTCTCTCTAGAATTCTAGGAGTAAGGTTGAAATCTAAAATTAAGAGTTCTACAAAAACATAAAATGAACCCTTTTTGTTAGTTACAGAGAAAAGTAACAAAACCTGTTTTGAATTCACATTGCCATTTGACTGTCACAGGTTTCTTCACAGATTTTCAATATTCTCAAACTCATGGAGGATAAAGGATGAAGAGAAGCCAACTGAATTACTAAGGATGCCACATTAGTGGAGAGAGCCAAGGGATGTAAGTGGCGGCTGGCCACCAGCAGATCTTGAGTGCCCGTTATCTAGGTATCAGTCCATCCAGTTTCCCCTGCTCATTCCAGTTGCCAACACAGGCATCAGAGAATCTTTCCAACTCATTCCTGCTCATACCTCATAGCAGTCCACTGAGAACAGATACACTGCTATCCCCATTTTCAGATAAGATAACTGGCTTAGAAGAGCCAAGCAACTTGCCCAAGATCACAGAACCATTGAGTGGCAAACCTGGATTACAACCAGCTCCCTCTAAGCCCTTAGACTGGAAACAAATATTCTGTTTTCTAATAAAACCCTAGCCTTTTGTAAAAGATGCCCTTTAGGAACTTTCCTAAGATAGGTAGTGACCTGCAGAGAGTGCATTTGTGATCCAAATCAAACCTAGGCTGAAAGAGACGAAGCAAGGGCCAAACACAGTGATTCACTGCCTGCTTTGTGAAAGACAACAGTAATTCTAGGTCAAAGTCTAACGAATGGATGTCTGCATAGCAATTAGCAGTGCCGGCACCCTGACTGGCAGTCTTGGCAGAGCATCTGTGATCGTCATAGAAACTGGACTACTCTCTCCCCCACAGAGAAATTCCACGTGGCTGATCCAGGATGGATCAGGCTGCCAATGACTCTTTCTTCCTCAAGCTAGAATCCTGCCCCTTTAACACCTTTCCAAAAAGAGGCAACCCATGGATGGTAAGAGCAAGATGGGATAGTTGTGCCTGGTAGTAAAAATATGGTATTATCCTTCATTTCATCCAGCTTTGAAACTTCTGTTAGGAGCTCACACATGCCCCCAAGGGTAGCTCCTCAAATCTGCTAAAGAAAAGTTAAATAGAATTAGTTTTGTTCAATGTCTTCCATTCTGTAAGACTGATCATTTGCAGTCAAGAATGACAATATTAATGGAACCAAAGAATATATACCATTAACATTTTTTCTTAATTCTACAAGTATCTGAAAGTCTCTGTAATTCCCTTAAAAATAAAAAAAAATCAAGCAATATTAATTTAAGGAGTACTTAAGTTGAGCAATCAGTTATATATAAAATCAATGTTATATTTCTCCTGTTATTTACAGTATATGGCATTACATTGTAAAAACTACCTTATCTTTTACAAGGGGTGGAGGATTTGAGGAATCAAAACTTATAGAATTCCTAGTATGAACTGAGCATATCATTTTATCTACATCTACAAGATATTATCTCCATCTTGTGTGAATGAAAACAAAATTCAGAGAAATTAGATAACCACTGCACTCTAGCCTGCACAACAGAGTGAGATTCCTTCTGAAAAAAAGAAACAGACACCAAATCCACAGAACTTCACTCTGATATGGAGTAGCAATTAAGAGCATGAAATCTGGAGCTAGACTTCCTGAGTGTGAATCCTGGCTCCACGTGACCTTAGGCAAGTTACTTAACCCCTTCTGTTGTATTAAAAGAGCAAAACGATGAGTTTGTGTACTTTGTAGGGGCATGGATGAACCTGGAAACCATCATTCTCAGCAAACTGACAGAAGAGCAGAAGATCAAACACCGCATGTTCTCACTCATAGGTGGGTGTTGAACAATGAGAACACATGGACACAGGGAGGGGAGCACTACACACTGGGGTCTGTTGGGGGGAAATAGGGGAGGGTCAGTGGGAGGTGGGGAGTTGGGGAGAGATAGCGTGGTGAGAAATGCCAGATACAGGTGATGGGAGGAAGGCAGCAAATCACATTGCCACGTGTGTACCTATGCAACAATCTTGCATGTTCTTCACATGTACCCCAAAACCTAAAATGCAATAAAATAAATTTTAAAAAAAAGAGTGAAAGTGTGGGAATGCTTAAAACACTGCCTAGAACTTAATAAAGTCCATATACAGGTTCAGTAATCAATATACCACAGGGAACTAATTAAGGTAATGGAATTAGCATGTGACCTAACTGGTCTACTTATATGGTTTTCCTTAATGTGCTATATTAAGGAGGCTGTATTTAGGAGCTGAAAAAGGAGCTTGTGCTTGCCATTGTGTTGCAAAGTTAAGAGGAATATATATTTAATCTATATAATTAGTAATGGTAGGTTCTCAGTCCTGGGAGCTCTCTGGTTGTCCAGATCCCAAAGACAGACCATGGGTGTTGGTTCACCTTCTCAGGAGCTCCTGAGATTTGGAAGGCACATTTCCTTTCATTAAAATAGTCATGGTAGGTACATGCTTTCATGCGAAATTGTCATTCCATTTCCTATTCACTCTTTCATGATTTTTATTAGATTTTCTTAGAAAATACTAGCGTATTAGAAAATAAAAATTGGGGCTCATAGCAAAGAACATTGGATGTCTAGCCAGTTTGGAACACATAATTCTTTTAAGAGATGCCAGGGACATTACCCTCTTAGAAGAACCGGGAGCAACAGGCTTAAAGGGATTCTAGACACTGCATGTATTAATTATTAGAACATCATTCTTTGTTCCCCTATTCTATTACTCACTGGTGACTAATCTTAAGGAGAAAGGTCATTATTACAAACAGCAAGAAAACAGAGGTTTAAGTTAAAATTGCCTTGGAAGTCTATAAAACTGTGATTTTCCTTCCTTTGAGGAATAGTAAATGCAAGTATTATAATTCATAAGGGATATTCCTTTATACAATTTAAAATCAAAATCTCATTACTCTCATCATTGCATTTTCAATAAGAATTAAATTTCTGAATTTTATTGGTTTTAACTATGGACTCTGCTCAAAGTTCCCAGGTTTGGAGAAAAAGTAGGACAGCATTTCTATTCCATGCACTGAGAGAGACCTGGAAAGGATGCGAAACAGCTATCACACTCCAGGAACTGCAGCAAGGCAGTATGACCCAGTTGTAGACCCAAACACCTGGTATTCTTTTCTAGTTTTGCTGCTATCTGGGCCACATCATCCTTCTAACTTCTCTGAGCTTGGTTTTCTCACTCTGGTGAAGTGTACGTTAATGCAGGGAATTTAGCAGGGAATTTACTAATGTGGTTATACTCTTGCAGTCAGCAATGGTAATTCTCTTTCTCTTTCTCACTCACTTTCTCTCTCTCTCTTCCTCTCTTATTTTGCTTTATAAAGACTCAAACTAGTGGGTGATAGCTACCCTAAAAGTCCAGACTTCACCACTACACAATATATTCATGTAACAAAATGGCACTTGTACTTCTTACATATATTTTTAAGACTCAAACTAGATTTTATGTATATATTTATGAATATGCATGTATGCCATATATGATGAAGGTATTTAATATACAATCATTTTGTAGATGTTTAAAAATCATCCTTCCTGTGTGCAATGTTATTGTCTAAATGTTGATGAAAGACCATTTTACCCCAGGGAGATGTTGACGGGGTCACAGGAACAAGCTCCCTTCACTTCTTGGGTTACTTTCCAAAGACACCAGGTACAAAGATCAAGGAAGCTCTTCTGCAGAGACCGCCTAGGGAGCTGGAGCATTTTCCTTGCATTTGCTGGGCTCCTCCTACTCCAGGAGTTTCTCATCAGCAATGGTCCTCAAAGCAAAACCTCTGAACCAACAGCATGAGCATCAGCATCACCTGGGAACTTGTTAGAAATGCAAAATTCTCAGAACTCACCTGAGAGGCACTGAATGAGAGCCTCTGGGAGTGAGTCATAAGCCCCCTGCTTGATTCTGACGCATGCCCAAGTTGAGAACCTCTGCCTTACAGTATAGACACACACAAGCAGCCATTCGGAAAGTAAAAGAAACTATTGTAGTGGGATAACAATCTGATGGTATGAACCATATATCATACAGGTTATTATAGCGCAATCTTTTCAAACATTATTTTGATATCTCCCGTTTAAAACCAAAATTTTAATATGATTTTATTCATAGTTTTATTTCATTTCTTAAGTCAAGAGACATTTACTGAGCCTCCACCAGGTACCAGGTACTGGGGATATTGAGATGACAAAGACTTCGTCTTCTGCAACTCATGCTAGACTAGGGATCCAGAAGGAGGGGAGGATTATGCAGCCAATATTTACTGAACACTCACTATGTGTTCTCTGTACATGAGATGTCATTTACTAAAGCGATCCAATGAGGTTTTCACCATCATAACCCATATATTGCGGAAGAGATAATCTTAACAAGGTCAACAACCTGCCCAAAGTTGAGGATATTTTTTTCTTTCACGCTTCTATTTTGAAAAATTTCAACCCTACAGAAAAGTTGAAAGAATAGTACAATGATTATAGCCTTCATCTAGATTCAACAATTGTTAATACATTACCCCTAAATACATCATAATGTATTTTTAAGACACCTTTTACATAAGCACAAAACCTTTATCACATCCAATAAATTTATCACTGATTCAATAATATGTTTTGTAATCCCCAGTTGACTCAAAAATAGCCCAGATAGCTGGCTTCTCCCACCCCCAACCAATCATGTCCCAATCAAGGAACATGATATTGTATGTGGTTATCATGTTTCTTCACTTTCAATTTCCCTTAATAGCCCCCTGCTTTTTTTTGTATTTAATGTTTCATGACATTGGCATTATTTGAAGAATCTAGGATAGTTGTTTAGGAAAATTCCTTACATTTTAGATGTGGCTGATTATTTCATTTTTAACTAGAAGTTTTACAATGATGATGTTGTGTATTTCATTTCATATCACATCAGGAATCTTATACCAGTTTGACCTAATACTAGACATGCTAACAACAATTCCTTGGTTGAAGTAGTGTCCATCAGATATTTTCATTGCCAGGGTACCTTTTTCTCCTTTGTAATTTTCAAGTAATCCTCAGGGTGATGTTTTGAAATACAATACTATATCCTGTTCTCTAGCAATCTTTTATCCAATGGTTTCAGCATCCATTGATGATCTTTTAAAATAATTTATTATATTGATGGCTGCAAAATAGAAAACTTTCAAATTCTATCATCTCTCCAAAGTTTATCAGCTGACACTCTGTTACAAAACAAAACTTCTTTCTGCTTCTCTTATGTCTCTTTGGAACATCCCTATGGACTTGTTGATTCTTTTTTAAAAATTAATATATTATAATTCATTATTATTATTATTTTAATGTTTAAGTGTTTCCCAAATTTAACCAAAGAGAGCCCAAGACAGTTTCTTACCCATTCGTCATTTCTTCACAGTTCTCTGAGCATGTCTTGCTTTCTAGCCCAATAACATATTCCAGAAGCATATTTCTATACTCCACACCTGGAATTGACCATTTCACCCAAGAAATTCTGACTCCCTTTAGTAGGCAATGGTCTTTAGAAATCAACGTCTGCAAGTCACAGCTGGAATTTGAACCATACTGTGGGACTGCAGAGCATGCTCTGAACATTGTGCTATATGATTCTAGTTAAGTATAATATCCTCTAGTAAGTGAGGTACACCAAAGATGTTCTAGGAATACAGAGGCGGTTGTGAATGGGAAAAAAGGGAGGATTTTGAAGGGAAGGATTGCCTTGCTAATCCACCTTTACTGTTATTTCCATGCTGATGCCAGAGTGATTTCATTTAAGCACCTGGACACTGGAAATACGGTTTTCCCATCTTTCACCCTAGTCACAGATATCTCTGAAAAAGCTCTTTTTTCCTGGTATTCAGAAAGATCTAAGAGAAACCACTCCTCTCCTTCATTCTACTCCTTTACCTCCTTTTACACATTCACACATTCTTTTTGAACTTTAATTTTTCCTCAAAGCATACAAAGTTTCTTTTCAAAGGAATTCTCTTTCTTCAGAGTCATCATTTGGGAGCTTCTAACTCCTACCGTTCTCATATAGACCTCTCCAGACCTCATTATCTTAGCATAAGAGTTAGTACAGAATGTCAGCGTGTTTTAAACTTGACTTCTTTCCCTTCTACAAATAAATAAATAAGCCCAATTTTAGATTTCAGCTATCCTGTCTCAGCTGTGTGTGAGCACCTCTCAAATCCACATACATAAGAGAGCAATTTTTTTTATCCGAAGTTTATATTTGCCTAGTAAGGGAGTATAGAAGACGGGCAGCTTGGAGTTAACACCAGGCCAGGTTTCCTTAAAAGGGGCAGCAAAAACAAGCCAGCTGGGAGCTCACCTGGGTTGCAGCAGCTGAAAATTCAGAGTCTTGTAGGTTTGGGCAGTACTAGATGGAGTCTCGTTCCTGGCATCCTTCACTTTGCACTGCCATGTGTCTTCTTTAATACTATTGCTGCTACAGTGCCACTGCTGCTATCAGTAATGAAATTAATACTAATATTAATATCCTGACCTATTCTGCCATCGCAAATTTCAGTCCATTCTAGCCCACAGAGGAGATAGCCAGCCTGTAACTCTGCAGTTGAATATTAATTAAGTGATTTTTCCGTGGCGCAAAGGAAGGAATCAAGGGCCTGTTTAAAACCATTCCCTTAGACCTATTACAAATAGGAATCAATAAAGCATCCATGTTCTGGGTCACAAATTGACTTGGAAAACATATCCACAACTGAGAACGCTATAGCCTCCCCTGGAGCACTCCAGGCCAGATCGCTCCCTGTCTGATGACAAACTCCAAGAGCCAGAGCAACCCATTACTCACTCCCAAGCAGTTGTGGTTTTTTGTTTGTTTGGTTGGTTTCTTTTTTTTTTTTTTTTTTTTCTTTTGCTTGACTATAAGCCAAACAAAATGAATGTTCATATGGTGAACCTGGCAGCTGTCCCACTCCAGACTGTGCTTTTCCACAAGCCAAAGGAGGCTTTGAAGCTGGCCTCCCCTCCACTTTGCCCCAAGCCGGGGAATTACCCTTGGAGGAGCAGAGATCAGCTGGCACTGAGCCGAGCTGCCCTTTGGGTCAGAAGACATTCAGGAAAGGCCTGGCCTATGGGCCTCATAGCTGAGCAGAATGACATGGCCTGTTCCCAGGGCTGCCAAAGGTATTCTATATATTTTTGCTGAATTTCTGGGGGGAAAAGCTCAGCATTTTATGCTCACACTTTAACATAAGAATATCTCTCCTTTTGCCTGTATGTATTGAGACAGAAAGGTGTCCCACTGCAAGGCTTTAGAAATGTTTTGCAACATTTCACACATAGTTCACCAATAATTCATAGTAAGATCTGAACTTGCATAGTCCGGATTCTATACAAAGAGCACTGGAATGAAGGTATAGATGAATGAACAAATGAAGTTAGACTACACCACGAGGGAATGGAGTAAATGAATGAAGACTGGATATCAGGAACCTCGGTTTTGGTCCTGGCTCAGTCCCTTTCTGGCCTCTCACTTAACTACTTACACGTGAACAGCCCCACCTAAAAAATAAAAGGCTTGGAGAAATGATTTTATCTCTTCCAGATATAGATGATTTATTATATCACTTGTGTGCATATGCAGATGAATTGTCAAGGATGAAAGCAGTTTATAATTTGTAGCCATCAGTAACATTCAAACAACCTCCGAACAGAAATCCAAAAGCAGCCAAAAATTGAATTATACCGCATGATTAACAAATCGTGAATTTGAATCTTGACTCTGTCACAAGGTCAGGAAACTCAGTCTCTGTGGCATGTCTTCACTATAAATATTCCAGACACACTTGCTCGCAAACTAAAGTATTTTTAAAATATAACAAAAAGTATATTTACCCAAATATGTAGGGTAAATATTATATTTACCCTTGGGATATTATACTATAAATTTACCCTTGGATATATATTATATTATATTATATAATGTCTCAAGATAGACACAGATAAGCTCTTCAAAATGGTTCCTATTTGAAGACTCTAATTCTGAAAGAAACAAAGTGTTTGAATCATACCAAAGGTCTTCCAAATAATGAACAATTAAAGGAGCATTTCTTAAGGTCAACTAGAATGCCACAATTAGTATGGATGCTTAAGATTACTCAAATGTGTAGTTTTTCTAACATCAGTTTAATTTAGAAATGTATATTATAGAATTAGAAATGAATAATTTAGAAATACTCACTACAACTGGCTATCCTTTCTCCTCTATTTTTATTTGGTAATTTTGAAATTTTTTCCTTTAATTTTTAATTTTTTAAGAGATAGGGTCTTGCTTTGTCACCCAGGCTGCTGTTCAGTGGCATAATTATAGCTCACTGTAGCCTCAAACTTCTGGGCTCAAGCAATCCTCCTGCCTTGGTTCCCAAAATTCAGGGATCACAGATGTCAGCCACTGTGCCTGGCAATTTTGAAGTCTTAAAACTGTGTTATACTAATATAAATCATACTAGGATTTGACATTTCAAAGAAGTTGAGGACAAAAAACGTTTCTTAGGGGACCAGCAATGATCACCAAGGGGACCAAAAATGATCACCAATTTGTAAAATGAACCTAGACTCACCCACATCTCCCAAGTGATATTTCCTTCTTCAGAGCTGCTCTACATGTACTTAAGGGAACAAAAGGGCCACCTGCATCAAATGCACAACCTTCCCTAGCACACACAGTTCCAATGAAGATCTAAACAGCTATATGGATGGACTAAGGAATGATGTTAATCAGGTCTTCAAGATGAAAATACCACCAGCACTTATCATTGAGACAAGAATATTTTAGCAAACAATAGATCAATAAATTTTACCTCTCAAAAAAGTTTTTTACTTCATTCTTACACTTTTGACGCCAAGTCATAAAAGACCCAGGGCAGAATAAAGTAAGTATGCTGAAAGGATTTAGACATCCTCTCTCATGCCCAAGCAGGGTTATATGCTTAAAAATGGTCCTTGGCAAAAGAATATATCTTTAATTCATTTAACATATTAAAAACCAAACTTGAAGCCAGGCCCAGTGGCTATAATCCCAGCACTTTGGGAGGCTGAGGTGGGGGGATCACCTGAGGTCAGGAGTTCAAGACAAGCCCGGCCACCATAATGAAACGCTGACTCTACCAAAAATACAAAATTAGCCAGGTGTGGTGGTGGCGCACGCCTGTAATCCCAGCTACATAGCAGGCTGAGGCAGGAGAATTGCTTGAACCCGGGAGGCAGAGGTTGCAGTGAGCGGAGATCACTCAAGCCTGGGCAAAAAGAGAGAATCTCTGTCTCAAAAACCACCACCACCAACAATAACAACAACAAAAACCTGGAAGAATAAGATCATACAGTTTGCCCAATTGTGTATAGGATTCTTCTTACTAAAGATTAGCCACAAAGCTAGAGTTAGAGCAAACGGGGCCATGAAGTAGATGAAGAAAAAGAGAAGCCCTTCCTTTCTGAAGACTGGGCAACTGTGGTTGAATGAAGGAAGACAAAAATAGGAGGCTGAGATAACAGAGGAAAATAATAAAACATATATTCTTTGATTCCATCTGTGTTAAAACTGCAAATTAGAGTTATATTTGAGAAAATGTGGGAGAGAAGACTCCTTTTGTTATATGCACTTTAAATTCTCAAGAAAGTGTACTAGTTGTGTTCTCAGAAGACAACAAATAGAATGCTAGATGATATTTACCTCCCTTGCATACCAGACCAGAGGAAACAAACAGCTCTATTCAGATACTGGGCGATGAGAAAACAATGTAAACTTGAAGGAACTCTGTCACTGTGTTATGTGCCTGGAGAAGCAAGAGACCTCCTGAGATCATCAACTTTTAACTACTAAAGTAGTGTTTAATCTTCCAGGGATAAACCTTCTATTGCAACACACACCAAAGCTTGTAAAACATATTGTGCATTTAATCTACAGATGCTCATTATAGGAAATAGAAGCTGTTCATTTAAACTGTAAATGTAAATACCAGCTTGTATCAACTGACACATCACGATGTAAATTGTATCGATACTTTTGTGAGTCAGGGAGCTCCAGACTCCCTAGTCTGACCTTCCCTTTGCAGATTGAATTAAGAAAAGTTTATCACACAGTTTCATGTAGCCTAAATGATGAAAAGCCATTGGGAATATCACCTACTTTTACCCATTATATTTTATCATCTTAATGACTCTATTGCTTTGTAGTTCAGGTTTTGATTTGGTAAGTAAAATAGCAGCATGAGAATTTTAGCCTCATGCTTGATAGGCTAGGCTACGTGGAAGAAAATGTTAAACAATAGAGCTGGCATATTTTTTCCTATATATTTAAATTGAGAACCAAAAGTTAAAGTTAAAAATGCAAAAAAAGGAATACATAGGTTTTGGAAATAATAGTACATATATGCTCCAATGTATACTATTTGCCATTCAATTAAGATAATCAAAAGAATTTTGTTGATTGGCAAGAAAAATTAGAAAACATATAACAATAACTTCTCTGTCTAGCAATCTAACCCAGATGGGTGATGGCCCCAATTGACGGAAGCACTATAATCGGGCATTTGATCTATGCTTCTTTGACAAGTTCCTAGAAAATTTCTTTAACTGTAGATGGAGAAATTATTCTAAATGAGAGCAAAAAAAGAGCATCTGAAATACATTTCTCACTCTCTGGAGAGTGAGAGTGGCCCAGTACAGATTCCAGTGTTATAAATAGGATCCTCAGCATGTACTTGACATAGGAATATATCAGAAATCCTGGTAAAGATGGAGAGTTTTCACTGTTGCATGCAGCATAACCACAGGTTCTATCTGTCCATGTCTTGGTTGTAACCTAGTTTGCAGGCAACTGCAATTGCTCAAGCACACCCATCACTAGTGTGCCATTTCCCATGTTTATAACTTGCACTTTGTCAAGTCTTCATTGAAACAGTACGGGCAATAAGTGGGAAAAGTAATTGTTCATTTCGTGCCAAATTTAATGGGTTCTGAAGCCTGAGGTGTCAGGAATACACACACACACACACACACACACACACACACACACACACACACACACATTGATATGGTTTGGCTGTGTTCCCACCCAAATCTCATCTTGAATTATAGTTCCCATAATCCTCACACGTCGTGGAAGAGACTAAGTGAAAGGTAATTGAATCATGGGGGTGGTTACCTTCATGCTATTGTCATGATAGTGAGTTCTCAGGAGATCTGAGGCTTTTATAAGGAGCTTTGCCCCCTTTGCTTGGCAATTCTCCTTGCTGGTGCCATGGGAAGAAAGATGTGTTTGCTTCCCCTTCCACCATGATTGTGTTTCCAGAGGCCTCCCCGGCCCTGCAGAGCTGTGAGTCAATTAAACCTCTCTCCTTTATAAATTACCCAGTCTCAGGTATTCCTTCATAGTGGCATAAGAATGGACTAATATGCACATATTTTGGAAAGGAACTCTAGCAATTCAATTTCTAGTCTGATTATAGTGTTCATAATACCACATTGTTCTGAGAAATAGTTACACTGCCATAAAATTCCAGAATACAAAAGTAAAGGTTTGCTTCAGATTCTTTTTAAAAAATGGAAAATTTCAAAGTACCTACTGAAAACATCTATTTGGTTATTCCTTAGACTTCCATTCAAAGAGGTAAATAGGGAACTAGGTAAAGGAGGGGTGGAAGAAGTAAAGGGAATTTAGCTGACACATCTCTGGCTCTAATAGCAGGCATGTTCTGTCTGCTTACTTTGCTAAGTAGCATATACAGTACTGCCTGCTCTAGACACTTAAATGCACCTGATGGTAGAATTGATCAATTTAAGGAGACAATACTTTGGGGGAAGAAAGGGAACAAAATATCTCTGGATAATTTAATCCTAAATAGAAAAATAAAACTATATGGATTTAATGAAAGATTCAAAGACATTTAAAAAGAAATCGTAAGTAAGTATAAAGCAAAATAGCTAAACTATTTGTTAAAACTTTTGAAAATTGTAATGAAATTCATGGTTTCCTGAAAAATTAAAATCAACATGAACTGAAGAAATATGAATCCAAAGAATAGACCCAAGAGAAAACTCTTAGCTCTTAGTAAATATTCAAGAAATAAAGAGAAAATTTCCAAGTTTTATCTTTCAGTCTCAGGGTCATATCAATGAGTTAATAATTATAATTACAAGTTACATTTATTACTGCCTGAGATTTCACTAAGTGATAGACATATTTTATCTCTCTAATCCTCATAAAAACCTTATGATGTGAATTATTATTTTCAAAGTTTTATGGAAAAAAAGAACTTGATACTTAGAAAGTATAATACTAGTACATGTTAAGAAAATTTTACAGGACAAACAAACAAATTTCAGTCAAATTAATTTCAAGGAAAAAAGAAAGATGGGTAGTGATTAAGAGATTTAAAATATGTTATTAATTTTTTTTTTGAGACAGAGTTTTACTTTGTAACTGAGGCTAGAGTACAGTGGTACAATCTTGGCACACTGCAACCTCCACCTCCTTGGTTCAAGTGATTCTTCTGTCTCAGGCTCCCGAGTAGCTGGGACCACAGGCACACACCACCACTCCCAGCTACTTTTTGTATTTTTAGTAGAGATAGGTTTCTCCATGTTGCCCAGACTGGTCTTGAACTCCTGACCTCAGGTGATCCACCCGCCTTTGCATCCCAAACTGCTGAGATTACAGGCATAAGCCACTGTGCCTGGCCTAAGATGTTAATTAATTTCAAAATGTAGACTTTGTTTGGATTCTGATTCAAATGGTAAAGTATAAAATAAATAAATGGAACATTTAAGATATTTATGAGACAACCGGAATTTTGGACACTTATTAGATATTGATATTTAAAAATCATTATTTGTGGATGTGATAAAAAGGATATGGTTATGTTTTTTAAAAGTATTTAGCTTTTAGAGAGATATATTGAAATAAAGATGAAATATGATGTCTGAGGTTTGTTTTAAAATGTATGTGAGGGGAAAGTAGATAGAGGGACAGATATGACACAAGATTTCCCATGAGTTGACAATGATTGGTGCTGGGTAATGGGTACATGTGAATTTGTATAACCGTGTTTGTATATGCTTCATATTTTCCATAATGAAACATTCTCTTAAAAACTACTATAGAGTATAATAATTAAAATGCTATGCTCCTGGCATAAGTAGAGATAGAATAATTGATGGAATAGAAAAAAGTAGCTTGGAAAGAGATCTAACCATGTGCGCTGTGTAAAAAAAAATTAATTAATGATCAATATCAGAAAACTAGGTTATGTCATGTAAATTATTGGGAAAACTGGCTAATTTTTTTTCCCAAGAAAAAAATACCAACTTAGATCTACCATTTACCAAAAATTAGGTACAAGGGGATCAAATAATAAGAAAATATAAATAAATGTGTATCTTATATTTGAAAAAGTAATAACTGACCAAGTGCAAAAGCAATAAGAGAAATCGTTAAGAGTGACAAATTTGAACACACAAAAACTCAAAGATTATTGCAAACTGTGATGATCTATACCTCAAACTGAAGTAAATATACAGTAAAATGGCTGCTGAGAGGAAAGTATTCTTTTTTTTTTTTTTTTTGAGACGGAGTTTCGCTCTTGTTACCCAGGCTGGAGTGCAATGGAGCGATCTCAGCTCACCGCAACCTCCACCTCCTGGGTTCAGGCAATTCTCCTGCCTCAGCCTCCCGAGTAGCTGGGACTACAGGCACGCGCCACCACGCCCAGCTAATGTTTGTATTTTTAGTAGAGACGGGGTTTCACTATGTTAGCCAGGATGGTCTCAATCTCTTGACCTCGTGATCCATCCGCCTCGGCCTCCCAAAGTGCTGGGATTACAGGCTTGAGCCACCGCACCCGGCTGGAAAGTATTCTTAAAATATTAAACACTTCATCCAGATTGAAAAGAAAAACATAAAGCCATTACAGAAAATTGACAAGGAATCTAAATAGGCAATTCACAGAAGAGAAAATGTTAATATCCACTAAATAAATGAAAAATCAATCTCACAATGTAATCAAATAAGAAAGAATAAAACATTAATTAGATATTATCTTAATTTATTAAATTAGCAAAATAATATAAATCCTGGTAAGATTATAATGAAACAGGAAATCCCATTCAGTGCTAATGCATAATTTATCCAAAAGCCACTTGGCAATATAGTATGAAAAGTCTTTAAAATGTTTAGGCCCTTTGACCTAATAATTCCAAAACATAGTTTATCATAAGCAAATAATATGAAACGCAAGCTTTATGTAAGTATAATACACATAGCATTATGTATGACAGTGAAAAACTGGAAATAACCTAAAGATCGACCTCTGGAGATTGGTAAGTCACATCCATATGATGCAGTCATTAAAAATTGTGATCCAGCTAACATTTCTGACACCAAAAACATTCACACTATGTGATCATTTATAAATGTTCACACAATGTGAACATTTTCTACGTGTTCACATAATAGAATATTCATACTATATATGTAGAAAAAGACTAGAAAGCTATCACCCGAATGTTCATAAGATAAAAATAAATGAAGCCAATTTAAACATTATGGATGTTTTAATAAAATCAGAAATGCTTACGTTAAGCAATTAAAATGGAATATAAACTATAAACTATATAAAATAAATGCAAAGAATGATGGTAAACAAATTCACAATCCCTAGCTACGCAGCAATGAAGCATTGATCCCAGCAACCTGGGAGCTCAGGTGGCCAAGAGAAAAACCAACGGGAAGCAGTTATCCATGTTAGAAACTGGCGAGGAGTCCGGAATCCAGGAAGTGAATTACAGATAGAAATAGGACCACTGCTCAAGAACTGTCTGATGCCAGAGTGAAGGGCATCTGGCTAGCTGCTCCTAATACGCTATTTACCATAAGGGCAAGAATTTGGGTCTGTGTGAGGCTAAGTCTGATGCTACAGCTGTTTGAAGAATGAGGGAACTGACAATAGATAAGAGCAAAAAAAGGAAAAAAGAGCCTAATATTGCAGGTGGTCTCTGACAGATACAGAAAGTAAACTTTAAATAAAAGCCTTGGACTTTCTACTAAGAAAAGAGAGAATTGTTGATATCAAAACAGTGTCAACAAGCCTTATAGTGCAGTCAAGTAAATCAGTACAGCTGAGAAAGGATTGAATCAGTCTGGGTGCCCCATAAAATAAACAAATAGTCTGAACTAGACTCACAAAACTGGCTCTCTGAGGCTCCGGTCTCAGGCCCTGGCGAATGTGAAGTGTGCTGAATGGAGGCGCTACAAAGTAGCTTCTTTTTTAATCAATAGAATAAATCTCTTAGTGCTATTTTAGGGCTATCTTTGAATGCCTAGTGAACCTGACAGGTACAGATACCCCAGGTCTGATTGTCTAACAGATGGGGATGATCAACTTGTTTTTCTTGCTGCCCTACCTCAAACAAGACTCCAACAGTTTACTTCAGAGTCAACCAGAAAGGAATGGCTTTACCTAGGTTTTGCTCAACCTTTTGAAAGAAAGATTGAAACAACTATTTCTGTAAGTAAAGAATTGCTGCCTAATGCTTTCTTCATCTGCAGAATTGATTTTTCCCCACCACAGTTCTTTCGATCCTGCAGTCTTTTAAAATGTGTCTTGTACACACTACACCACATAGGTGGGCAGGTTGTTTACTCTGAGGAGCTCGTAAAGAGGCTGGTGGTATGATGCCTTCAGGAGTTTAATCTCTGCGGTGACTGCGTAGTTGTTCTTCCGCAATCATCTCAGATAGTGACTTCCCTTTAATAGGACCATTTATGTCATTCCTTCCTCCCCTTTATGGGATGGTGTTTCAAATTTCTTCTGCCCAAAAAGTAACAGGCATCCTTGGTAAAGTGCCAGGAAATGCCTTGTCTTGGATTTTCAGATACACAGATAGAGCCAGGCCAAGGCAACAGGTTCCTTGTGTTGAATTGCCCCCTTGGAGGGTAAAGTCAGCCCGACTCCCTCCTCCACCACCCAGAAACTTGTTTTTGGAAAAGAATGACTTTAACCTTATTGATGATTGTCCCCAAAATATAGACTATATAGTTACACCTAATATTAAGAGCTGTCTGGGAAGTGGAGAAAACTGTAATACCATAGAGCTTCAAAGTAAAATTACCCCCTACAACTTACTAAGAGCTGATTGCATCTGCAGAACCAGAGCAGAAGAAGCCTTAAATAGAAATATAATCTCACTTTCTAGGCCCAAGCAGATTTGAAACTGAAATTAAATAAATGTAGGCATTCAACATTTAATAGAGAGGTCTGCCAGGAACTGGAGTTAGACTACCTAAAAGTCTGCCATTAAGGGTTTATTTCTTTAACGAAAAGGTTTAGGTATCCATGACACCTAAAACTGTATCCTTAGTCTCCTATGAAATAGCAGCAGCTCCCCTGAAATGAGCAAACATCATGAGCCAACTGTCTACCTTCTGTTGACTGATAGGCACCTGCACAAAAGCCTGAATCACATACTCTAATTACAATGAAGGACAATAACCCTCTCATATTTATTAACCCAATGTAATATTCCTAGAAATGTTTACACAGGATGAAGAGTTTTATTTTCTGCCTGAAAATTGTGAACATATAAGTAACTGTAAACATCCCAGAAACATTATGTTCAAGTTCAAAAATTTTAACTTCTGCTTGTTACTTTATTAAGCCATACACTTATGTATGAGTTAAAATGTATTATGAGTTAAAATGTATAAAGCACTAATCTTTATAGTACTTTATAGCCATAACACTCACAGGAAAAAGGAAGTACAGGAGTGATTTTCTTTTCTTCCCAGTCATTAGATGCTTATTCATTAGTTCATTCGGCAAGTATTTATTGCAGCCACTGTTCCAGGTAATAGGGACAAAATAGTAAGCAAAATAAATATAAATCCTGGCCCTTGAGGAGCATATAGTCAGTGGAGGTGAGGTGGGTGTAGTTTATTCATTTGATTGCAATGTATATCTTTTCCAGGGTACATTTACTACACGAAGTGCAAGCCAAAAATAAAAAAGCAATTATTTTTGCTATAATAATAAGGGGTAGTGCTTGCCAGATCCCTCCAATATAGAACTAGAATTGTGGTAACAAATGGCACAAATACTCTCAACTCAGGTATTCTTAACATTACGTAAATGGGTTCTTTGAACTTGGAAATTTATTCTACAAGTCCCTCGTGGGCAGCCTCTACTAGACCTGAACATCAGAATTATTCGGTCAAAAACAGGTACATTCCTAGGATTTTAGTACCTAATACAAAACGCTCTTTCAGAAAGTGAGCCAATTGATTCTTCTAGCAGCAGTGCATGATACCCGCTTCACCCAGAGATGCCCCCACACTAGCCCTACATTTTTTACTGGGTCATTTTCAGTATGACAGGTCAAAACAATATCCTCTGGCGATCATCATTTGCATATAACATAGACAGTTGTTATAGATAGATTTCACTGTTGGAAGAATTAAACAAAAGCTGAATGAGCTCTGAAGACCTCTCTCTTTTTTTTTTTTTTTTTCCTATTCACAGTCTTGGATTTTACAAGCTTTGTGTCTGTCTGAGAAAGTAGAGCTCCTTTGGTGAGTTATCTCTGACTCATAGTAGAGCGATTCCTAAATATGTCCAGCATTTGATTCATCAGCATTTGATTCATTCCTAAATCATCTAATCTTGCTCCATTTGTCCTCCGACCCACCTTGGTAAATTCATCAGGACACATTTGGTCCAAATGATCTTTTTATCATTTAACAGAATATTTATTACCGTTTTTGGTTTTTGCTGCATTTGCTTGACTTTGTTTCATTACTAACTCGTCTGTTGTTTACTCAGTCTATCTTGTGCAAGGGGAAAGAAGTTTATTGATTTCAACAACTGGGAAGTCAAGAGGTAGGTCCAGCATGGCTGGATCCAGAAGCTCTAACCATGTCTTTATCAGTTCACTCTTCGTCTCCTCTCTCTCTCTTCCCACCCACCTTTCTCTTTCTTCCCCTTGTCTCTGCTGTTCGTGATGTTTTCCTAGCAGCCTCTGTGCTGGCTCCCACAGAGATATTCCAAGGAGAACACTGGCCTGATCTGGGTGCACGGCCATCTGCCCACCCCTGTGAGCTTTGTAGCTCTGGGGAATGGGGATGGGGTATGGAAGAGATATACTCTGATTAACAGCCTCACTCAGACTCTGTGGAGTAGAGGAAGAATTCACCAGAGAAAGCAGGAGAAGAGGATAGGAAAGCTTGTTGAACAGGTGAAAACCTAAGTTACCTCTACTCACTCTAGTGGCCAACCTTGTCTTCTTTTTAAGCCCTGTTAACTGCACAAACCACAAACCATGACCCCATGTTTCCCCTGGCCTTTAGCCTTCACTTTCTGGCTGGTCACAGGTTTGTGTGTCCCACTCAGCTTCAGCTGTCTCTAGAGGCCAACCAATAGGGTAACAGGCCTTCCAGACCAACTATCCCAGCTTGATGATTGAGGTGTATAAATTCTATCCTAACTCTAGTCCACAATAACAAACTAAAGTAGGAGATGCAACTTCGATGAAGGAGCAGTTTCTCAGGCTTCTAAATGTCCAGGCCTCATACAAATCTGCAGGAATTTTGACGCAGCGACATGGGAGAATGTCCGATGGGGCAGGTAGTTTGTTCAGGGCCGTAAGGTGGCGAATTTAGCTGTGGGAGCTGGCTGGCAGGGAGGTGGGAGGGAAAAAGAGTAGAATGGAAGAGGGATGGGGAGAAATCAGTGAAGTATGTGCTCCTTCATGGTAGCTTGCTGGTTTTTCTGCAACAGACCAGCCCCAGCAGGAGCCCAGGACCCCTTCCCTCTGCTCTCCAAACTGAGCTGTGCCTCAGAGCTGGTTCTGGGCTTTCAGTGCTGCCATCAGAAGTAACCCTGCTCCAGAACTCCATCACAGTCACATGGTTTGAGCAGTCGTGGTAGGCATGCTTCATCCATCTTCATTATCATAAACAGATCTGATCTTTTTATCATTTAACAGAATATTTATTACCATTTTTGTTTTTTGCTGTATTTGCTTGATTTCATTTCATTACTAACTTGTCTGTTGTTTCCTCAGTAATTTTTACTCTTTTAAATGGGGAACAAGAAAGAGGCTTAGTCTCGTGTTAAGGTCACACCCTAAAGAAAGGGGGCTAGATGCCCCTTCTCTGGCTTCCTCTTTTCTCAACAGCCACGACTCCCCCTCCCAGCTAGGTTCTGCAGTGGCCATTTTGGCACCTATCAGTCAGTCGGTCAGTCACTCAACAAACACTAACAGTGTATCTACCAGATGTCAGGGCTGGGGGTTCAGATGTGCCCTTAGCTCACACTTGGAGAGGATTCCCCTTCCAGCCATAGAGTGACCTTCTGACCTTAAATACCCACCTCCGGAAAAGACTGTTGAGCATAGTTTTGTCTCTTACAAATGTGGAAACTGAGATACAGAGAAGTTAAATAGCTTGTCTAAAATTACAAAGCTAGCAGAAAGTATTTACACCAGGGATTTATTTAAATCCCCTGTTGTTTCCACTGAACAGTGTGGCCTGTTTAAGCATGCAAATATACTGAGGTGGGCTGCATTTGAGTGAGGCCAAGATTTTCAATCCACGATTATTTCTTTTCAGGTGTTCTACCTGCTATTTTAGCATCAGATGAGCCATTCCACCTGCTGAGGGTAGAGAACTGAGAGCAGCTCTTAGGTCTCCCTGGGTTTAATCTAGAAATTTTAAATATAGTGATTTCCTAATATTACCATTTAAGTAAGGGAACAATTTAAAATATAATATTAAAAACAAACTTAGATTTGGGAGCTAAGCTATGAGGATGCAAAGGCATAAGAACTATATAATGGACTGTGGCGACTTGGAGAAAGGGTGGGAGGGGATGAGGGATAAAAGGCTACACCCTGGGTACAGTGTACACTGCCTGGGTGACGGGCGCACCAAAATCTCAGAAATCACCACTAAATAACTTCTTCATGTAACCAAACACTACCTGTTCCCTAAAAACCTAGTGAAATTAAAAAAAGAAAAAAACTTAGGTTAAGGTCAATAAGAAGAGCATTTCATTAGGATTTAATAAATCTAGGTCTAATTCTACTATTGGCAATCTATGTTGGGCAATTTATGTCCACTTCTCAAGGCCTCTATTGCAAAATGAAACACTTAAATTAGATTCTCTCTAATACTCCTTCTAGTTCTAAAATTCTATGATCCAGATATATACATTATATAACATATCTTTCCTTTCCATTTTTGTCCTCTAAGAAAAGACTGTTAACTGTTTACCTTAAGGCCTCTGGGATGTCGAAAAGCCCCAGGGCTTAAGGAACCATTTTCTTCAGCTGGAGCTCTGTCAGGCATTGGCTCTAATTGCTCTTTGCAAGAGCCTTATCTGTAAATCCAGGTTGGCCTCCATCCCTTTGTATTAGTAGGATCTCTAGAGAAATGGAAATAAGAGGAATATATAGACATAGAAGTGAGGATTTATTGTGGGAATTGGCTTATGTGATGTGGAGGCTGAGAAGTCCCATGCTGTGTGGCCTGCAAGCTGGAGAACAGCAAAGCTGCTTGTGGGATTCAGTCCAAGTCCAGTGGCCTGAGAACCAGGGGAACCAATGGTATAACTCACAGTCCAAGGCTGACGTCCCGAATACCAGGCAGGCTGCTAGTGTAAGTCCCAGAGTCTGATGGCCCAAGGACTAGGAGCTCCAATATCCGAGGACAGAAGATGCAGGTCTCACCTCGAAAAGATGGAGAGGACTTTCCTCTGCCTTTTGTTCTATTTGGGTCCTAAAAGGATTGGATGATGACTGCCCACAATGGTGAGGACAGATCTTCTTTTCTCAGTCTGTTGATTTGAATGCTAATCTCTTCCTTAAACACACTCTCACAGACACGCCCAGAAATCACGTTATACCAGCTACCTGGGTATCCCTTAGCCTGGTAAAGTTGACACATTAGCTTGACCGTCATACCTTTCTTCTATTGTCACTTACAGAGGAACTCCCATCACCCACCACTGCCCTGGCAGCCTTCTGGTACTCCCAAGCAAAGCAGGGCTCTGAAACCAGGTTTTCTCTGATCCTCTTATACTTACAAGATTAACACATAGCAGGAAGAAGTGAGCTCTCCGCTCAGTCCCTCTGTATCTTCCTCTCCCTGGGTAATTTTGGGAAGATTAGAGAGAAAATTGATGAAGATTTTGGGGACAAAGGAGGTGCCCAACAAGTGTCAGTTTATCCTTTCCTGACAAAGGGGCCCCAACTCTCAGGTTCAGATTCAAAGGGTCTTCTTCTTAGTAGTCTTTTCTAAAGAATTATTTAATCAGAAGCTAGTTTTTGAGCCACACATTTAAATCTAATATTTCCATGTACACAGCATCACACTTTAAACATAACATGGAGCAGTCAAATTAGCCCAGACTTGACTAATTTTCTCTGAATATGATTGCACTTATGTTCAACATATGTACTCTCAACTGGAATAGGAAAACCACCATGTGTCAAACACATTTCTTGGCTTTCAGAATGTGGGTTCTGATCAGAAAGATAATTTGATTTTAGGTATGAAAAGAACTGAGATATGAGAGATGGTTTACCTGGGGTCACAGGCGTCAGTCTTCAGAGCTCTGAATCAGACCTCTTTATTCATATGTGTGTTGCCTCTCTCCAAATCCATTGGCCTCTCTCATCTAGCAAATACCTTTCATATAACTTCAGTGCTCCAAAATTGAGGCATACAGCTCCCTTACTTTAGCAGGCCAGAATCAGTGGATCCTATGGCCAATATCTCAGGACTCTGCCCCTCAACATCTGAAATCAGAGAATGTATTCTGAGTAACAAAGCACGAGAAGGTTGACGGGGCAAAGGCCTTCTCTTCTTATCTGGTTACTTAAGCGCACTTCAGCTTGTCCTCAGTCAACTCAGGGCCCCTGTACGTGCTGTTTCCTCTGCCTGGCATTCTTCCTCTTCTCCTAGCTTGGACACTCCAACTTATCCTCCAGGTCTGTTTTGATGTCATTATTTTCAGGGAGTCTGCCCTGACTCCATAAAATTCTGAGTCAGATCCTGTGTGACTCCTAATGCCCTGGCTTATCCGTCTAGACCAGCAATATCCAATGGAAAATACTATAATGATGGAAACGTTCTATGTCTGCACTGTCCAAAATGCTAGCCACCAGCCACATGTGAGCTACTGGAATATGTAAAATATAGATAGTATAGCTGAGGAAGTAAATATTAACTTGTAATATTTAAAGTTAATTAAATATAAAAGCCACATGTGGCCAGTGGCTATCATACTGGACTACGCAGGTTTAGACATTATAACTCGAGCACAAGGGCTATGTTTGGTTCACCTTTGAGCCATTGGTACTTAGCCAAGGGTGGACAATCAGTCGGTGCTGGATAAATATTTTTGGAATGAATGATTTTAGTAGAAATCCCTGTTTTGTTGTCTCAAAGGATGAACTTTCACAGTGGAACCTCCAGGCTAGGCAGAAATGGAAGTGACTCCTTGATTGACAAGGAGGAAGCTTTAAAAAGCAAATGAGATTGTCACCTGGAACAGATTCTAGGTGTGCGAGGGTGCCGTGGGTGCCTTCCTCTTCTTCTCAGTGCCCTCTCCCTTCTCCCAGGTTGTCTCACCTCAAGTCCTTCATCTCTCAGGGCTAGTCTGCTGCCTCCTGCCTACCCAAGCCCTCATACAGATACATCCCAGTGTCAGTGAGATCCTTTGGTTGCAACTGGCAAAAACCAATTCAGGCTCACTAAAACAAAAAACCAACTAGACGGATGTGGAGTAATTCACATAATTTTAAAAAAGTTGGACGCTTGGACTTCAGAATGGACAGGAACCAGAGCAGCTCTGGGAATCGTGGTGTCAGGACCTAATGAAGAGGCCCTGAGGAGCTGCCCTTGGGGTGATGGGATCTAGCTGTTTCTTTGCATCTCTTCCAGGATTCAAATCTAGGGAGGGTATTTTCAATTGCTCCAGCTTTGAATAGGGAAGGACAGGCACCATGATTGACTCTGGCCAGACATAAATCCAATGAGAGGCAGTGGTTTCATCCAAAGTAAAATCACAATGCTCTAACCAGAATAGATACTGGCAGGCAAAAATGATAGATATCCATGATGGCACCACTGACTAGAGCTCCACAGCTATGTCCTTCTGGATCTTTCCTTTCTGTCTCCATCTTTATCTCACCCTCAGCCTGGTCCACTCAAGAAAAAAAAGCAAACACCCGGTATCTCACTCCTCATAGTCATGGTATTGAAAATTTTTCCTGTATTTGGTCTATAAATAGGCTATGTCCTAGATCTCAGCTTCTTCATCTCCTCACTCTAAGAGAAAACAATTATATGCAACTACATCTGCAAGGATAATAGCTACAAATGTCTATATACATATGCATACATATATATACACACACAAAAATATGTGTAACCCGGGGTTGGGAATGGTTGGTCAGCTTTAGGTATCCATTGCCAGGAGAGGGGACTGAAAAGATTTAAGGGAAAA
Organism: Cebus imitator; assembly: GCF_001604975.1. Taxonomy (NCBI): domain Eukaryota; kingdom Metazoa; phylum Chordata; class Mammalia; order Primates; family Cebidae; genus Cebus; species Cebus imitator. Next base: position 2,759,594 of record NW_016107608.1, read on the forward strand.
TTCAAAAAGAAGGTGACACATGAGAGACCAGAACAGCTCTACTAAGTCACTGGTTTCAGCTTTATCTGCCAGAAAGGACTAAATCCTTGAGATCTGAAGCCCTCAAAATGGAGAAACAATGGTTCAAATAAACAGTGCCTTAAGCCACAAGACAATGCTTGCAGAAGTGCTCACTCAGGACTCTGCTGAAAGTACAGTGGTCATTCCCAATATAAAATGGCTCTCCAGGCCAAGTGCCGTGGCTCACGCCTGTAATCCCAGCACTTTTGGAGGCTGAGGCAGGTGGATCACCTGAGGTCAGGAGTTCAAGAACAGCCTGGCCAACATGGTGCAGCCCTGTCTCTACTAAAAAAAATACAAAAATTAGCCAGGCTTGTGGCAGGCGCTTATAATCCCAGCTATTTGGGCAGCCGAGGCAGGAGCATCGCTTGAACCCAGGGGGCAGAGGTTGCAGGCAGCCGAGATTGTGCCATTGCACTCCAGCCTAGGCAACAAGAATGAAACTCCATCTCAAAAAAAAAAAAAAAAAGAAAAGAAAAGAAAAAGAAAAAAGAAAATGGTTCTCCACACTGTGACCAAAGTGATGGCTGACAATTTACAACCAAGGTAGCTGCTGGCTTCACTGTCCCAGCAGAGAGGGAAAGGCTGACAGACGCTTATGATAAAAACTCACCAAACCATGAGCTTTGCTCACACATTACCCTGAAAATAATCAAAACCCAGCTGCTTAGTCTCTAGCTGGGTGGCGGGCCTATCTCTCCTGCCCACCATTGTTCCAGCTGTCAATTATGGCCAGTGAGTCACCACTGCAAAGAGATAAGCGTCCTGCCACAGAGACAAACCCAAGTGTCATCCTGGGAGTGCTTATTATTTCTTTCTCACACCACCAGTGTTCCACTTGGCTTCCTCCATCTGGCATTTCAACACTTGAAAAGTTTCGAACTTGGAGTGCAATCCACATCTGGCTGAGAGCCATGACTCTCTGTGGAGGCTTCTGAATCTTACAGCACTGCAGGGAAATCATCACGAAGATGACTGAGCATGCACGCTGTCAACAGGGGCTACACAGGGCAAACCCTGTGTTATAGTGGGGATATGAATGGCAGGATAATGTAGTAGGGAGAGATTGACAGAGTTAATTAAATAACCCAGCAAATGAAACATAGATACCTTAGACTGTATAGATGAAGAAAGCCAAATAGTAAACAAAAGAAATAAAGACTTAACATATCTCAAAACACACACTGGTGTGGATGACTCATGAAAACATTACACTGAGTCACAAACAACCAGATATAGGATTTTTTTTTTTTATGTTAAATGTCCAAAGTAAGAAAATCCATACAAGTAGATTCATGTTGTTTGTTTTTGTTTTGTTTTTGTTTTTGGAGATGGAGTTTCACTCTTATCACCTATCCCAGTAGCTGGGATTACAGGCGTATGCCACCACACTCGGCTAATTTTTGTATTATTAGTAGAGATGGGGCTTCACCATGTTTGGCCAGGCTGGTCTCGAACTCCTGACCTCAGGTGATCCACCCGCCTCGGTCTCCCGCAAGTACTGGGATTACAGGCGTGACCCACCACGCCTGCCCAGATTAATGGTTTTCAGGAGCTGGGGAGAGGCGGAAATGGGGAGTGACTGCTAATTTTGTTCAGGTTTCTTTTAAGGGAATCAGAAATGTTCCAAAATTTGATTGTAAGGATGATTGCAAAACTCTATAAATATTCTAAAAAAGCATTAAATTGTACATTTTAAGTGGGCGAATTGTTTATATGTAAATTATGTATCAACAAAGCTGCCTAAGACATATTCTGGAGTTTGGGTGTCTTTAAAAATAAATATTTGCTCATTCAAGTTGTTTTCATACAACTCATATCTCTGTATTCTAAAAGTCAACTGCTGAGAAAAAGCAAATTAATTACAACTTTATTTTAATTTCTCCGTCTCCAGAGCTAATAAAGGTCTCCAGACCTGTCCTTGGGCAACCCACGACACAGACACCAATGATACAAGTGGCCCCTTCCAGCCCACAACATTCAGAGAGGTCCATCCATGTACCTCTTTCCCAGATTTTTTTGTCACCAATTTTCCAGTCATGCTTCTTCCAAGTCCCTGACCATCCAGCTAAACCACTGGCTACAGCCCATGAGTCAGCACATAATTGCACATCTGGCCATTTTCTCCCATGCAAAATGCACAACCAGGTGTAGTGCTTGAAGTGCTTCCCACTGGGGGGATTTCCCTTCACCACCGTCCTTCAGGGATGTCCTAGAAAAGGGCTGTAGTGCTGCAGCTGTTCACTTTCAGGTGGTGCCTGCATATCATGCAGAACCATCTATGAACAAGGCCCCAGTCCTCCGTTCTCATTTGTACATCCTCTCATTAATTTATCTGAAGAATCAAGGGCCTGCAATTCTCTAGGTTCTGAGGAGAAAGTGGTGGATCTCTAGAGAAGGTCCCTGGCCACTAGAGCTCAAATTTCAGTCAAAGAGAGGCAAGAAGGGGTAAAAAGGATGTCAAGCAACCCCTTGGAATCGAAGGTAAGACCAGGAGCATAAAGAGCACACTGGAAAGGCATGAGTCAGGCTTTGGTCGTCTGCAGTTGTCATCCAGTGCAATGTGAAGTTGAGCAGGATGGAAACTAGGGGCTGGGCTGAGCAGAGTTGGCAGCAGAATGCATTGTAAGGGTTCAGTACAGGAGCTCAGGCGAAGGGTGCAGGAGTCAGTAAAGATCAGTTACCAAGTGATGTGAGCCTCCTTGAAAACAGGCCCCAGGGCTTTTGAACTGGCTGAAAATGATCTAGGGAATAACCTACAAGAAAGCCAGTGTCTGACTAAATCTCCTCAGTTGTCCTGTTAGACCCAGGGCTGGCCCTCACCATGGCATCAGTTTCCTTGTCTGTAAAATTAATATAATAATAACCACCTTGTTAAGAGGATTAAATGAAATGAAGCAAGGTTACATACCTATCAGAATTACATATTTAAAACAAGACATTTTAGTTTATTTAGCAAATATTCTATTACATAATATGTATTCATTATAATAAGGTATTATTCAATGATATAATAACAAAGCCACTTGCTTCAACTTTTTCCCCCAAAATGTACAAGTGAACTGTTATCTTCTATTTTCAGTTCCCACCTCCTGGTGAAGGATATGTTCAACTGCTTTTCAAAGTATGATGACCATTTCTTCATACTTACTGATATGAAAATATGCTATAATAATAGTATGATAAACTATTATGGAGATAAACTTGTATTAGGGTTCTCTAGAGGAATGTAACTTATAGGATACATATATATGTACATGTCTATATATAAACTTGCGTGTGTATATATATGTATATATAAGCTTATGTGTGTGTGTGTGTGTGTGTGTGTGTGTGTGTGTGTAGGAATTTATTAAGTATTATTAACTCACACAATCACAAGGTCCACAATAGGCCATCTGCAAGCTGAGGAGCAAGGAAGCCAACCTGAGTCCCAAAGATGAACAACTTCTGATTGATGTTCAAGGGCAGGAAGCATCCAGCATGGGAGAAAGATGTAGGCTGGGAGGCTAAGCCAGTCTAGCCTTTTCACGTTTTCCTATCTGCTTTATATTCTAGCTGCGCTGGCAGTTGATTAGATGGTCCCCACCCAGATTAAGGGTGGGTCTACCTTCCCCAGCCCACTGACCCAAATGTTAATCTCCTTTGGCAACACCCTCACAGACACCAGAATCAATACTTTGCATCCTTCAAATCAATCAAATTGACAGTACTAACCATCACAAGTGCACCCCTTGTCAACTTGAATCCACACACATCTCCTGAGATCATGCATAATCTTCAAACAAAGACAATAATGTCACAATTACACCTAACATCCTGTAACTATCCTTTGTACACCAGAAACACACTAATCCCCAACCCAAATGCTATTACATAAAGTTAGCAATAAATACTGATATAAAGTCAATAAATCTTATGTCACATGATACAGAAAAAGGAAATAAAATGGAGACATTTTATTAGTACAGGTGTTTACATGCATAAACATGTTTTTAATAAAAGGAGAAACACTCATGACAGTTACAGTCCTCAGTCCTGCAGCTGGTCACGTGGTCGTAGCTGGTACTGATGGCTACCTTCTTCTACTACCCATTCTGTATTCCTTTTGCCTTCAGCAAGTACCTCATCAGGTTGTGATTTTTTTCCTGGTGGAGTGACCCAAACCTTCATTCCTGAAGGGCCTGGGCCATTTGTAGTCCTGCCTGGATTAGGCTGTTGTAGTTTCCCATTGACCTTAATCAGAGGGCATGGTAATACTAAGAGACACCCCAAGGGATCTCCTGTATTCCATGCATACTCTTCCCTACCTCCATGGTGGAGTGGTAGACTGATTTCATCTTGATATTTCAGGTCGATCACCTCAGCCAACACTGCAACTTTCTTCTTAGCCTGTTGGCTTAAAGGCAGGAGAAGCCCAAAGTGTTCAGGTGGCATCTTTACTTCCAGTTTAACAGAGTCATTGTTGTGTCTCCTGGTGGCAGCGCTCCTCCCTCTGGAACTAGGACCTCTAGGCCAGCAGAACGAATGTCAAGGGAACAGGAAGCAAAATTTTGCTAGTGAATCACTAGGGGTGATGGTGAGTGGTGCCACTTCCACTTCCACCCCTTAATTCCTGGACCTGTGAATCCTGGCTATGGGAGAAAGAGTACCATATATTGGACAGTGATTCAGAGCATATGCGGCCTTCTGGAGAACTTTGCCCCAGCCCTGCAAAGTATTGTCACCTAGTTGGCATTGTAACTATGACTTGGAAAGGCTATTCTACCGTTCTATCAATCCAGCTGCTTCAGGATGATGGGGAACATGGTTAGACCCGTGAATTCCATGAGCATGAGCCCACTGTCGCACTTCTTTAGCTGTGAAGTGAGTGTCGTGGTCAGAGGGAATGCTGTCTGGAATATCATGATGGTAGACAAGGCATTTTGTGAGTCTATGGATGGTAGTCTTGGCAGAAGCAATGAGTGCAGGATAGGCAAATGCATATCTGGAGTAAGTGTCTATTTCAGTGAAGACAAACCTCCACCCTTTCCATGATGGAAGAGGTCCAATATAATCAACCTGCCACCAGACATCTGGCTGATCACCTCGAGGAATGGTGCCACATTGAAGGCTCAGTGTTGGTTGCTGCTGCTGGCAAATTGGGCACTCAGCAGTGTCCGTGGCCAGGTCAGCCTTGGTGAGTGGAAGTCCATGTTGCTGAGCCCATGGGTAACCTCCATCCCTGCCATGATGGCCGCTTTGTTCATGTGCACATTGGACGATGACAGGGCTGGCTAGGGAAAGAGGCTGAGTGGTGTCCACAGAACGGATCATCCTATCCACTTGATTATTAAAATCCTCCACTGCTGAGGTCACCTGTTGGTGAGCACTCACCTGGGATACAAATATCTTCACAGTTTTTGACTATTCAGAGAGGTCCATCCACATACCTTTTTCCCGGATTTCTTTGTCACCAGTTTTCCAACCATGCTTCCTCCTAGTCCCTGACCATCCAGCTAAACCACTGGTTACAGCCCATGAGTCAATATGAGTTAATATATAATCACACATCTGGCCATTTCTCCCATGCAAAGTGCACAATCAGGTGTACTGCTCGAAGTTCTGCCCACTGGGAAGATTTCCTTTCACCACCATCCTTCAGGGATGTTCTAGAAAGGGGCTGTAATGCTGCAGCTGTACACTTTTGGGTGGTGCCTGAATATGGTGCAGAGCCATCTGTGACCCAGGCCCTAGTCTTCTCTTCCTCTGTCAACTGATCATAGGGAATTCCTCATGAGACCATCAGTTCAGGCTCAGGGAGAGAAGGCAGAATGGCAGGAGTGGAGACCATGGGCATTTGAGTCACTTCCTCATGTAACTTACTTATGCCTTCAGGACCTGCTCCAGCCCACTCACATATATACCATTTCCATTTGATGATAGAATGCTGCTGTGCACAACCCACTTTATGGCTAGATGGGTCAGAAAGCACCCAGATGATGATAGGCAGTTCAGGTCACATGGCGACCTGATGACCCATAGTCAAACGTTCAGTTTCCACCAAACCCAGTAACAGCACAAGAGCTGTCTCTCAAAAGAGTAGTTATCTGCAGAAGATGGCAGGGCCTTGCTCCAAAATCCTAGAGGCTTCCACTGTGATTCACCTATGGGGGCCTGCCAAAGGCTCCACACAGCATCCCTATCTGCCGCTGACACCTCAAGCACCATTGGATCTGCCTGGTCATGTGGCCCAAGTGGCAAAGCAGCTTCCACAGCAGCCTGGACCTGCTGCAGAGCCTTCTCCTGTTCTAGATCCCACTCAAAACTAGCGGCCTTTCAGATCACTTGATGATGGGCTGGGGTAACACATCCAAATGAGGAATGTGTTGCCTCCAAAATCCAAATAGGCCCACTGGGCATTGTACCTCTTTCTTGGCTGTAGGAGGGGCCAAATGCAGCAACTTACCCTTCACCTTAGAAGGATTATCCCAACAGGCCTCACACCACTGGACCCCTAGAAAATTTACTGAAGTAGAAGGTCCCTGAATTTTAGTCAGGTTTATTTCCCATCCTCTACATTAAAGCAAGGGAGATCAGGCATTTCCAGCTCACTCATAGGGTGCCATCTTTTAATCCCTATTTCAGCTAACCAAGGAAATAGACTATTAGAACCTTTTTGAACTCCCCAAGCTCCAACATTAAATGCAGAATGCCTACATAACGGGCTCAAATCAATACATTCAGCCTGATCCAACTCTATGTTCCTTCCACCATTATTCCACACCCTTAATACCCATTCCCATGCCTGTGCTCCAGATTTCTGCTTATATAAATTAGAGAACTCAAGCAGTTCTTCCCGAGTGTAGTGCACTTTCTCATGGGTCACACTCAACCTCACCTCTAGGGCCAGACAAGACTTCAGTCTAGTTATAGTTCTAGAAGCAAACAGGGGTGTTGGGGGTGGCTCCTGAAGAAAATCAGTGTTATCTTGCCTGGCACCTGCCCTGGGGAGGCCATCACTGTTGTCTCAGGGAGCACAGGGTTTATCTCCTCATACAAAGGTGGAAAGGCTGATGGCAGCAGGGGTCAGGGAAGGGATGTTGCCACTATCGGGGACGGGGAAGCTGTTTCTTCTGGCAAAAAACGGTTTATCTGAGTTTACAAACTCAGTGTTCCAGCTTCATCGGGGTCCTCCCACACACCCCCATTCCAAGCTGCAGGGTCCCATTCTTTTCCAGTCAATGCCTCACTTTAACAGGAGACACCAAGGCTGTGCGTGCTGCTTTCGCTGCAGGTCAGCGACTTTCATGATAAGAGCTTGTGTTTGTTTTTCCACAATTTTAGCTCTTTTCATACAGGAGATAAGACCCTCATTCGGGGCAATCTTAGGAGATTTAAGGCACAGTATCTGCTTCTAAAGCTGGGAGTTAGAATCCCTGAGTTCATCCTTTTCTTTTCTCACTTTATCCAGTGAACTTAGGAGCAACCAACCAACTTCATTATCTCCAACCAACCAGTTCTCCACACATGGTCAAAGAGATTACGTATAGAGTCACCAAACTCCTTGCTTCTCACAAGCAGCAAATTAGGAGTGTCAAATGCATTTATTTTGCATAACTCTCTAAACAGTTTATGCCAAGGACTATCAGTATTCTACATACTATCAGAAGTAGAGTGCTTAGCATTTTTTGGGTCTAATCATATTAAGCATCCAACTCCAGAAACCCCAAAACCAATGAAAGAACTCCATCCTTAATATTCTGTTCCTCTAGAACCACTCCTGGGACCAAAATCCGTATTAGTCAAGATTCCTTAGAGGAACATAACTAATAGGATAATAAGATATATAGGAGTTTATTAACTAATAGGATATATAAATATATAGGCATTTATTATATATTAATTCACATGATCACATCGTTCCATAGTAGGCCATAATAGGCCATCTGCAAGCTGAGGTGCAAGGAAGCCAGTCTGAGTCCCAAAGCTGAAGAACTTGGAGTCCAATGTTCTAGGGCAGAAAGCATCCAGCAAGGAGAAAGACGTAGGCTGGGAGGCTAAGCCAGTCTAGCCTTTTCACATTTCTCTGCCTGCTTTATATTCTAGCTGCGCTGGCAGCTGATTAGATGGTCCCCACCCAGATCAAGGGTGGGTCTGCCTTTCCTGGCCCACTGATTTGAGGCTTAATATCTGCTTTTTAACTCTTTAACATTTTTAGCATTTTAACATTTCCATTTTTAACGTACCGTGTTAACATTTATTAACTCAAATGTTAATCTCCTTTGGCAACGCCCTCACAAACACACCCAGGATCAATACTTTGCATCCTTCAATCAAGTTGACACTCAGTATTAACCATCACAAAAATATTATGTAATAGTATAATTCTATCATGTGAGAAAGTAAATTACAGGAAACGTACGGACTTCTCTGGGTCTTCCAAGCAAGATCTCAGTGCCTTGAGAAAAACACTAAAGCCCAGGTGGATCCAGACATTGGTCCATTCAATTACCACAGGCATTGTTGTAAGCTGGGGACAAACCTTGTACTTCCAGGAGCAGAGAGTGAATGCAGATGCTACTTTAGATATGTGGTCAGAGAAAGGTCTGAGATAGTGATACCTAAGCTGAGATCTGAATGCTAAAAGTCAGCTCAGTGATTATTAGGTAAAGCCTTGCAGGCAGAGACAATGCAAGTGTGAAAATCTGAGGCTGACATGAGTTTGGTGTTTGGGGAACAGAAAAAAATGTTCTTGTCCCTAGAGCATGGTGTGGTGATAGAAGGGATCAGAGAGATAAACAGGGGTCAGAATTTATTCCAAATGCCAAGATTTGGTTCATTTTAGAAAGGCAGACTACACAGGTAAAGTTGTAGATAGGTTGGTAGATTTGGTGGTGGGAATATGAAGAATTCTCTAAAAGAAGCAAAATTGCCTAGCACCAGAGATGAGTGAAGAGAAGCAGAAGTTAAGAGCTATCTCAGAGGCAGTTTCATGGTCAAGAAACCTAATTTTCTGTCTCTTCCACAGGTCTGTACTCCACCCTGGTCATCATTTAATTTAGATCTTGAGATAATGTATATTTATTTTTCTTTTAACTCTGCAGACTTGCATTTGCATGGAATCTTAAGTTACATAAATATACTTTCTAACTTGATAGAATCTTGCAATCTTTCATATTCTTTTGATGATATTAAATATCTTATCAATATTTAAAATGATATCCCACTGAATTTTGCATGCCTCAAATGGCTTTATCTGACTTTGTGTTAAAACTTATAAAGTCATTTTACTGACAAGCAAGAAGGGAGAGAAAAAAGGGCAAAGAAGTCACTGGGGTGCACACATTGAGAGACATACGGAGTGGAGGCTAAGGACACGGACTCTGGAGACTGGCTGCCTGGATTTGGATCCAGCCTTGCTTTGTACTTGTTATGCAACCTGGGTCCAGCTTTTGAACACCTGTGTGCTTCACTTTTCCCATCTGAAAAATGGGGTTAATGATGGTATATGGTTAATGGGTTGCTGTGAGGACTAAATATGTGCTTGTCTCCACCATCTTACAGCATCTCTCCCGGTCATTTTGGGGCCTCCCCTTGCTCCAGCTGTGGCTGCAGTGATCAATTCTCTTCAGGCTTTGACCAGCTTTCCCTAGGGGCAACCTGACAGTGCCTCATTCTGGTCCTCCTTGCATACCTATTGCCTCCTGCCCCAGGGCCTCTCTGATAACATAGCACAGGACCCGTGTGGAACGTACTCTGAACTCTAGAGCTCTAGACACGATCCAGCAATGCAGGGGAACTAAAGTCATATGCCTACCCTTGGCCTGTGAGGAATATGAGTCATGAATAGATTCCCCTCTTTTCTGTTGGACAGATAGTTCTGAGAAGCATTTATAAGGCTTCCTGCCAAGCACCAGGTGCCCACAGTGGTAGCCCCCAAATAAGGCACCCTGGTACTGCTTTCCTCCTTCTGTATTTCATTGGCTTTTGTCTCTCACACACACTTTCTGGGATCATTTCACAAATAAACTACTTATATGGATGCCTTTTACTCATGCTCAGTTTTTGGGGGAGCTCAAGTTAAGACCACACGTAAAGTGTTTAGAACATGGCCTGGAACATTGCAAGCCCTATGTAAGTGCTAGCTATTATTATTTTTGCGAGGGAGTGATGATTGTGATGGGCCATAAAACTTAAGCTGAGTTAAGTGGGAAGTGAGGGAGGAAAGGATAAGGATACCAGAAGTGAAAAAGTGGTGGGACCAGGGCATTGGAGGTCACATAATGTGTTAGCATGTGAGGAGGGGTAACGGAGCAAGTGAGCTGAGAGAAGATAGCCCAAGAGTGAGACTCTTGAAATCAGTATATCAAGGTGGTATAATTATTGATGGTGACATAGTCTAGAATATGACCATGGAAATAGATGGCATATTTATAAATATATATAAATATAAGGTAAGGTAGAAGAAAAGATCATGAGAGGCAAGGAGGCCACAGATCTAAGAGGTCGTGGATTTATCTACATATGAGTTAGCGATTTCTGCAGTAGTGCTGTGCCATAAACCACCACAAAACTCTATGACATGCAACAGTGGGCATTTAGTGTGATGTTCCCAGGTCCGCAGATCAGCTAGCTAATCCCGGCTGGTCTCAGCCGCATAGTCTATTGGGTTTGGCTCCAGTGTATGGCACACGTGTTTGTTCTGGGACCCAGGCTAAAGGAACACTAGCTACTTGGGGCGTGTCTATCTCATATAGATTACCATGGTAAGAACCAAGCCTAATCATGCCAGCATGTTCCCCAGGTCCTCTAACATTACACTGGCCCAAGCCAGTCACATGGTACCAAACCCAATATCGATGGTTCAGGGATGTTTGCTCTGCCCACAGTGGGGGTGGGAAGAGAGTGAACGTTTTCTGAACAATAATCCAAACTATCACAACACAGATGTTGCAAACACCAGAATGGTGCCATGAGTGATGGGGAAGAGGACAGCAGACCAGGCACTAAGGTCGTTCAAGCATATACTGAATAAGCAGGACTTGTAGGGGCAATTAGGCACAGTCTCTCTTCCCACACAGCCCATGCAGACATTCTGTGGAGCTGGATTTTCCCCCTATCCCTTTATGAAATCTAAGGTACAAACTTTTCAGTTACTATTAGACAACAAAGTCCTCTGTTTGTTTTAATTGCAAGAAGCCTGGTTTTTAGTTATTAATATGTACAATGTCATGTCATAATCAAAAATCCCCATTTTATTCAAAATTCAGTTTCTCTCCTTCCCAGTTTAGACCTTCTGAAGGTGGAAAAGGGCAGGGGGGTTGACTGTCCTGGTTTCCTGCCTCCACTTCCCACTTAGCAGGTTGCTCCTGGCTTATTGAGAATGGAAGTGGAAGCAAGAGGCAAAGGAGGTTATGGAGGCAGCCAGGACCTGATGTAACCTGCACCAGTGAAACTGGCATTGGCTTTCTCTACTGTTTAAACAACTGGTGAATACTTAAAGCCAACGAGTATGGGCAGTTGCCTGTTTCAGGAACAATTAGTGGTTTCTTCAGAGACATTCCCATCCTCCTCTTATTTCCTGTCGCTTCCAGTCTCTTTATGGAAAACTGTTCTTCCTCCAGCTATTGCTTACAAATGCCCTCTGAGCACCAGCCTTAGTTTCCCCAAAGACTCCAGGGACATAGAAAAACTCTCTGCGTCTTTCCCTTGAAGCTATCCCCACCAAACTTAAGGAGATGGGACTCACTCCTATTTTCTCCATGGAGAAGATTGAGACTCAAGGTATGCTAACAATTTTCTCCAAAGAGAATTCTATTTTCCAGAAAGAATTGTTAGTCTACCACTTCTTTCTTGGAGCTGGATGTCCTCTGAGGGCTGCAAACCTGGTTCTCAATCCTTGTTTGTATCTCCTGCCTGGGAAGTACCTTGCGCTGGTATGCAAGACAAGTACATTGTCTTGGATCTTCAGTGTGAGTGGAGGCAAAGAGTGTCTCATGTTAATGCTCTGCTGCCTGTGAATGTGAGAGTGTAACTGAGAAGTCATAGATGGCAGAATGGGTGGAGACAAGATTTTCACTCTGTAGAAGCAGGACCCCAGAAGAGAACTGAATCTCTTCTTCAGAATTCTTTGCCCCAGATTTATAGTCATTGGGATCCTGAAGGATGAATCAGAAAAGAATTACATGGGGTTACAGCTTACCTGCTGATATTAGAAAATGTAGAATGTAATTTTGTGGTTGGCCACTGAAAGATTCACTAAGATCTGAGCTGTGGGAACTGAGAGTAAGAACTATGATGAAAGTCCTGAGCGGTGAGAGGGTGAAGACAAAGATCCCACTGGCCACTGTGAAGAGAAGAGGAAAATCTGAGACTGCCAAACAAGGCAATGCCATGGGGGATTTGAATTTTAAATCATTCAGATTACATTTGCAAGAACAGATATGATGTCTTGTTTGTGTTTGAACCTTTTAATACATAGTACAGTGCCTGACACCCAGTAAGTGCTGAAAAGCTGTGGAATTGAGTATATAGTATAGAGTAAATATACGCTGAAGTGAATTGAACATACAGGATGCAAGGAATACAACATATAGTAAGAAAGTAAAAGCTCAAGGTGGTATTTTGTAAAGTGTTTGTCTGATGAACAGCTATGCTTGCTCATTTCTGACAGGTTTATTGTTTATGTAGTTTCCCCTTTTGCCCTGGCTGCCAGGGAGCTTAGACTCAACTAATTATTTTAGCTCTCAGCCAATTCTGTATATTTGCTTGCTTCTCTTTTTGAAGAGGCTCAATATTTCTATTTTATTAACCTTACGTTGTCTAGCATAATTTTGAAAATGAGACAGAGTACATTTCTGTACTATGTTTCTTGCTCTACAGTGAATATCAAGGGCCTCATCAATCACCAGTTCCTGGCATCGAGGTGGCCCTTTCAAGATAAAGGCAAGGCCACAGGAGACAGAGGTTATTTCTGGGAAAACTATCCTGTGCTTGGCTGAAAATCGTTCCCTTGCAACCTCAAGCATTAGGTGTCCTGAGAGGTTAACAAATGGTTCCCCTTTTAGAAAAACCCCCAAAGCAGAAGAACCACAGGGAGACAAATAGAACCTGAGCTGACATGCCATCAGCGTGAACACTGGCTGCTCCAGGAAAGGAGGGAGGGAGACAGAGAATGAGCAGAAAAACAATAGTGGCTGCAGAGTGACACTAGCATACGAAGGAAAAGGACAGGAGAAGAAGAGAGAAGGGGAGGGGAAAGAATAAATATTTTTTTTACCTACTATTAATTCATTGCATAAATATTTGTTAAATGACTTATTTGTGCCAGGAACTGAGGCTATGATCATGAAAAAGAAAGGTTTTCTGCTCTCATGCAGTGTACATTCTAGCTGGGAAAAACAGACATCTAACAAGTTACTGCATGTGTGATGACTGCTAAGGGGGATATGTATTGCCATTTTAGTGAACAGTGAGGGAACTACTCAGGGAGTTGAAGAAGCGATCTTTAAAAAGACCAAAGGATGATCAGGAATTTGGTGGAGGAAAAGTAGGAGAACATGTTCCAGGCAGAGAGCAGCACGAAGGCAGCAGAAAGGGAGGGAGAGACAATGGAGGGGCAGCTGGGCAGCAGGCAGCAATGTCCAAGGGTGAAGCAGGCCAGGATAGGCAGGTACAACTACCCTAAAAGCAATCAGAAGCCATTAAAGGGCTTGAGCAGAGTAATGACATGGTCTAGTTTACATTGTCAAAAGATCACTTTGTTCCTAATGTGGAGAATGAAATGAAATGGATAGATATGGAAGTAGGGAGACCACTGAGATTGTTCCCTTTACCAAGCCTAGTGTTCCTCTTATCAAGCCTGCTGGATCAGAAAAGGGTTATGGCAGTGAGGACAGAGAGAGGTGGTCAATTCAGGACATGGTCAGGCGGAATCGATAAGGATGGGTTACTCATTGCATGAGGGGGATGAGTGTGAGAGATGAGTCAAAAATGATTCTCAGGCCTGGCTCAGTGGCTCATGCCTGTAATTCCAGCACTTTGGGAGGCTGAGGCAGGAGGATCACTTGAGGTCAGGAGTTCGAGACCAGCCTGGCCAACATGGTGAAAGCCTATCTCTACTAAAAATACAATAAGTAGCTGGGTGTGGTGGGTGGGTGTCTATAATCCCAGCTACTCAGGAGACTGAGGAAGGAGAATTGATGGAACCTGGGAGGCAGAGGTTGCAGTGACCCCAGATTCCANAAAAAAAAAAAAAAAAAAAAAAAAAAAAAAAAAAAAAAAAAAAAAAAAAAAAAAAAAAAAAAAGAAAGAAAGAAAAGAAAAAAGAAAAAAAAAAACAAGAATGATTCTCAGCAAGAATGATTCTCAGATTTCTACTCCAAGCCCCAGAGAGAAGGGTGAGTTCATCTTCTTAGAAAGAGAACCTTGAAGGAGAATGGGGTTAAGGGTACTAGGAGAGAGGGAGACCATGGGTTCAGTTTCATACAAGCTGAGCTTGAGGACAGTCAAGTGGACACTGAGTCAAGTTGGATATATGGATTTGTATCTCAAAGGAAAGTCTGGGCTTGAGATATAATTTGGGGAGTTGTTGAAACATAGGAAATATATTAAAGACTTAGGACTGAATAAGTTCACCAAGGGAGTACAGTTTGAAAAGAGTCTAAACAAAGTCCTGAGAGTCTTTTTTTTCTTTTTCTTTTTTTTTGAGACGGAGTCTTGTACTGTCGCCTGAGCTGGTGTACAATGGCAGTATCTCAGCTCACTGCAACCTCCACTTCCCAGGTTCAAGCGATTCTCCTGCCTTAGCCTCCCAAGTAGCTGGGATTACAGGCACTTACCACCACGCCTGGCTGATTTTTGCATTTTTAGTAGAGACAGGGTTTCACCATGTTGGCCAGGCGGGTCTCAAACTCCTGACCTCGTGGTCCGCTCACCTAGGCCTCCGAAAGTGCTATATCTAATCCCCCAAAGGGATTACAGGGGTGAGCCACCACTCCTGGCTGAGAGTCTTCAACTTTTAATGGCTGAGGAAAGGTGGCAAAGGACACTGAAAAGTAATTGCCAGAAAGATTTCCATTGAGGCTTTGGTCAGGAAAAGAGACACCACTTTAGATATTTTATTTTTAATGTGTTTTTTTTGTTTTTTTTTTTTTTTAGAGAGAGGGTCTCAGTCTGTCACCCAGGCTGGAGTGCAGTGGTGTGATCATGGCTCACAGCATCCTTGACTTCCTGGGCTCAAATGATGCTCCCGCCATAGCCTCCCGAGTAGCCAGGATTATAGGTGCATGGCACCATGCCTGGCTTTTTACAAACTTATTTATTTTTTGTGGAAACGGGGTCTTGCTATGTTTCCTAGGCTGATCATGAACTCCAGTGCTTATGTAATCCAGCCTTTTAGGCCTCCCAAAGTGCTGGGATTGCAGTCATAAGCCACGGCACCTGCCCTAGGTATTTTTAAATAGAATGGTATTTATGCAGGAAGGTTATTCACAAATCCATTGGAAAATACGGAGAGTAGAGAAAGCTCCTCTCAGAATGACTGCTAACTTTCAGAAAATTTAAAAATTACAAGAAATTGCAAAAACTTAGTAATCACTTCTACCTGCTAGGTGAAGATGGTGATTTGCAAGAGAATGCTGGGTGTGGTTATAAACCTCCCATGTGCCTATTGTTGGAGGAGAATTAGCAACACCTGCCTCTCGTCTGCCTCCCAAAGCTCAGACATATGCCTCTCATTGGTGGACCTAAAGCAGGAGCCTGCTGGCAAGGGATGCCGGGAAATTTAGTTACCCAGACTTAGTACCCCTGGAATACAAGGGAGAGTATGAAAAGGATGGGGTTGGAAGCCAAACGAAAACCAATAACAATAACAATAATAAAAAGGTGGGAAAGGGCAGTGTCTGCAGTGCTTAGGAGGGGTGGCTTCGGTGAGTGAACTTTGCTCCTCTGGCCTTTCTAATTTTTCATCAATGTCTCCTTGTTAAACCCCTACCACTTATAATACCAAAAGTGATTTCTATCTTTCTGACAAAAACTGCCTCTCTGGCAACAATTTTTCCATTTCACTTGCAGCTCTTTCTCCATTCTACACAACATTGTTATTAGTATTTTCCAGAAGAAGAAAGGAAGAATGAGATAAATAACTCACCAAGGATTAAAAAGCTAGTAGTAGGCTGGGTGTGGGGACTCATACCCGTAATCCTAGCGCTTTGGAAGGCCAAGGCAGGAGGATCACTTGAGACCAGGAATTTAAAACCAGTCTAGGCAACATAGCAAGACCCCATCTCTACAAAAAAAAAAAAAAAAAAGCTAGGTGTGGTGGTGTGCACCTGTAGTCCTAGTTACTCAGGAGGCTGAGGTGGGAGGATGGCTTGAGACCAGGAGCTGGAGACTGCAGTGAACTATGATCACACCCCTGCACTCCAGCCTGGGTGACAGAGTGGGACCCTGTCTCTAAAGCAAGCCAAAACAAAAGCTACTGGTAGCAAAGTTAATATTTTAATCCAGATTTATCTCAATCCAAATCTTATGTTCTTTCCATTACACTACTGTTTCGTACAGAGTACAGAAAAGAAAGTCTATTCAAGGAGAAAAGGGGAAAAAAGAGACAACAGTATCACGTAAACAGAAAGTTGGAGTGGGGAAGATGACAATCCTGTCTTTTCTCTCCCCGCCCCAAACGTGCCTCTTGTTTTCATTCTTGTTTGACTGCACGGGGATCCCAGCATTCCTTTAGCAAGCTCAGTGCATTCTCCTTCCTCTCCAGCCTTCCCTGCCTCTCACTTCCTGTTGCCCTCACAACAGGAAAGCTTGCCCAGAAGAGTGCTCAAGAAAAGAGGAGTAAGGACCAACCCGGCAAGGGAAAATGAGGACATTCCAGGCAGAAGGAACAACATGGGTAGCAGAGGTTTGGAGTGAAAGGAATTTTGACCTGTACATGAATAGCAAGTAAGCTGGCCTCGTTGACCCATGGCACATGCAGAGGAATGGTGTGACTTGTGCATGGAGAGGTAGGCCCGGGAGAGACTGGACCACACTAAGTTTTAACTTTATACAAAAGGCGGTAAGATCCTTCTGAAGGATAAGAGAAGGAGTCCATTTTCTGCTTGGGAAAGATCACTCTGTCAGCAGTGAGAAGAATGAATTAGATGGAAGCAAGACTGAAAGAAAGGAGAGCAGTTGCAATCATTCAGATAAGGAACCTCAGCTTTCCTGAATTCTCAGGCCATGTAGGGTGTCTCTCTTCTCTCCATCAGCGCCTCTCTCTCACCCCTATTAGAGCACTCACCACACTGTGTTATAGCTGCTGGGTAGTTTTTTAAAATGTGTTTTTCCACCAAACTGTGAGCCTTTTAAGGTCAAGGAGCTATCTGCTTCCCCTGCAATAGGTATTTCCTATATATACAACATTTAAATAGTGGTTGAATGAGGATCTGAATGAATTAAACTGTTTGTGAGGTTTGTGCAGTATGGAGAGAATATCTGTTGCCATAGTAACCTGCGACTGTAAATAAAAATACCCTCAAGAGGCCGTCAATTCAATGAATGAAATCAATAAGGCTAACATGGCAAATACAAAAAGAAGTTGACCAGAGACCAAAGAATTGGACTGAAATGCAGACTTGTTACCCTTGGCCATCAATCAGTTACCAACTCCCCAAGTGATGAGGAATTGCTGAAAGCTCAGCTTACATTGCTGTAGCCCATTTGTGGTGATATGATGAGCTGCATATGTTTGCTTTGATTACTTAGCAAATCTGTTTCTGATTTTGTCCATGTGGTGTAAATTGAATTATTGTGAAATGATCCAATTTGTTAAAATTCAGAACCATTAAATTCAGGCACATCCTATCAACCAACTAGTGGCCACATGCTAGGCAAGCGTGGGCTGTTCTTGAAGGTGGCTCCTCAGAGAAGCAGGTAGGGAGGGGATATTCTTTCTGAATTCATATCTGAATTATAGTAGCTGCATTTATTGAGCTTTCTAGGTACCAGTAGGCTAAATCCTTTCCGTTTATTATCGCACGAACCTTTTACACTAATCCCATGGGATTTGTGTTATTATCCTATAAGGGGGAGATTGAGGCTTTGAGGGGTTAAACCAATTTCCCAAAGTCATGGAGCTAAAAGGGGTAAAGCTATGTATGATTCCCAGTCTCTCTGACTTTAAAGACCATCCTTTTGACCACTAATTTGCTACACTCTCGTGACTCTCTGAAAAAAGAAATTACTCATCAAGAGTCTCTATGATGGGCAGCAGAGATGTTTTGCTGAGAGTAAAAGAAAGCATGATACAAGGAGGTACTGATGTGGCATGATTTCCACCATCATCCCGTCACCTAATGAGAAAAGGATTTTGTTTGGACTAGCAAAGTCAGACTCATCCTGTAACTTCCAGCTCAAAGGGCCCCTCCACCATGGGTGGGGTTGTCCTCACAAACAAAACAAACTTAGCAAAGCTCAAATTGCAAACCAACTTATGATTTTCATGTTTGCTTGCTTGCTGTGTAAACAACCTGTAGACGGACTACATAGATATTCCCTGAGCTGTCTTTTTGGAGCCATACATCATGGCAATTTAGAAAACTCGAAGTCACCCACACCCTGAAATTAGTTATAACCTAATTTTAACAAGGAAGAAAAGGGCTTCTGGCCCCCATCCCCCACTGATGTATACTAGAAAAGCCCTTCTGTCTTATTAGTGGGCACAGGGGTGGTGCACTTAAACTGCTTAATGTTACAACCACAGTTTTCATCCCTATAAACTAAATTTTGGAGAGAAATAAATGAATGCTAAATACCTGCTGTCAGTTCTGGCACTTGAGGCTGGAAGTTAGTCTGTTTCCCACAAGGAATAGAAATAAAAACAAACCACTTAGATGGTTTTGGCTTTTATACAGACTTATGAGCACATGCACACACACATATACACTGTCTCTGTATCTCTCTCTCTCTCTCTCTCTCTCTCACACACACACACACACACACACACACACACACAACCATGATCCCTAAAAGGAACAGGTTCACATTAAGGAGAATTAGACTGAAAATCTGATCTAAGCAGAAAAAAGGCAATCTGAGTCTCTAAGACTTTGCTTTATTTAATGTAATTTTTATTTCTTTTGCTTATACTACATCTAGCAGAAAATACTAATATACACAGTACCATAAACATCACCATTTTTGAGGTCCTTTCCCTCCAATTGAAAAAGAAATGAGCCCCCTTCTCGTATATATATACTTAGAGACAGGGTCTCACTCCTCATCCTGTCACCCAGGCTGGGGTGCATCATAGCTCACTGCAGCCTTGAACTCCTGGGCTCAAGCGATCCTCCCACCTCAGCCTCCTGCATAGCTGGTGGCATGCACCACCACACCTGGCTAATTTTTTTTTTTTTTTTTTTGGTAGAGATGTGGTCTTGCTCTATTGCCCAGACTGGTCTTAAACTTGAAATGAATGTTGGCCCAGGATCATTTTTTTTAAGTTAAATCACCCAGTTACCACTTCACGTAGCAATTGTTCAGTCTTTGGAGTCTTTGCTATAGTGACCACTAAAAAAACTAATTTCCTTAATACAAGAAAGTTTTACTAAAACTTTAGGAAAGTTTTAGTACCTGGCCACAGAGTAGGAAAGTACCTGGCACAACAAAGTAGGCATTCAGTAAATGTTCATGAATGGCAAAATATACAAACAAAAGAGAGAGAATGGCCAACCATAAAGATAAAGATAACAAGTTTAAGGAAAACACAGTAATGTTACTCTAGACTTTTATTGGCTGGAAGGCAGACAAGGGAGTCACATGAACAGGATCATAATTACAGATTTCCCACAAATTTGCAAGGTTTTGTGGGAAATGTCATTTGGCTCTTCCAGGTCTTTCTATAATGTGGGAAAGATATTTATCACCTCATTCCTCGCAAGAACGTTATAAATCATTGTGTAATTTTGTATGTTTTTTAATTGCAATCTATAACTTAAAGCCCATGGTGGGGGGTGGGGAATCAGCTCCTGGGGAAATAGCAACCCTAGGGGGGACTTTTGTATCTCAGATACCAGACCAAAGATCCCAACTGTGAACTCAGTCTCCACAGGACCTTCTGGACATCAATAAGGAAGAGCAGCTTATTCCAGAGCCCTAGCAGTGTCCCTGAAAGATGAGAGTCTCAAAACTGGACTGATCTTGGGCTCTCAGCCCAGAAGGTCAACACTTCATGGTTTATAATTGCAAGGATGATTCTAGGGCACAGTATCATCTCTAGATGAGATTCTCCAACTGTAACGTGAATTGTCTAGGATAATCTGGCAATCTTCTTACATGCACATTTGGAACCAGTAGGTCTAGGGTGGGGCCTGAGACTCTGCTTTGCTAATAAGCAACCAGATGATGAGGCTGCTCCGTGGAGGGGCCACCTGGAGCAGCGAGTCTGGAGTCTCTGGAGCCACAACAGCGCCTCAGGGTAGCAATCGCAGAGGCACCACATGGGCTCAGATGAGAAGGAGATTTTGAAAATACTTCCTTTTTGAGTATTAGCCCCTCAAAGCACAGTCTCCGGAGCCAAACAGACATGAATTGGAATCTAAAAACTGCCACACCCAGGAGCTTTGTGACCTTGAGCCAATAGTCCTTTGGCTCTCAGTTTCTCCATCTGTAAAATGGGGATGATAATACCTACTAGAACTGTTGTGAAGATTAACTCAAGGCAAACAGACCTACATTTCAAATCCAACTCTTCCCTTAGCTCTCACAGCTATGAGATATTAGGAAAAGCATTCAAGCTCACCAATCCTCAGTTTTCTCATCTGAAAAGGCAAGATATTAATAACTAACTCACAAGGTTGTTTTCAAGATTAAGTGAAATAACTCAGTGTTCCCAATGTGGGACACATTCCTGAGGTTCACACTTATTTTAAAACATTATCAAAGGTAGTTGTTAAGAGAAAAGCTGTTATAAAGCTAAAACATTCAGAGAAAGTACTTGGAGAAAGCAGACTTTTATCTGAGTCTTGAGAAACTATTAGGATCTGCACAATGGGTGAGAATGTTGCCTTTTTATAAGCAAGTCAGAGCTCAAAATATAACTATCTCCATTCTTCACTTGACTAATTGGTAGTCACTCTTTGTTCTCTGTGCTTGTATGTCATTAACTCAGGGAAACCTTTTCAGCCCTTCAGGCCAGGCTATTTCCTAAACTATGCTTTACTGCAGAGTTCAGTGCTTGGTATACCATCTTCCTCCCTCCCTAGTCTCTGAGGCCTGTAAGGCAGGGACTTTGTCTGCCTTCTTCCCTGTTATATCACTAGAACTAGCACAGCATCCAAGAATATCTTAGGCATTCTGTTAATATTTTTTGCATTCCCTCATGAAATAGAATTCAGAATTCAAATGATCAGATTTCAAAATATATTTGAAATGAGCTATAAAAAGTATATATAAAAGATTGTAATTTCTACTTTCAGCTCAACAACAGAAATTACAGATCACCAGTCCTTTAGATCTTATGGGAGATGGAAGGACATGTGCATGAATAAATCACAGGCTTATGGAGCTTCCAAACTAGCAGAAAGATGAATGCATCAACAACATCAGTGGTTGAAGTGTTTTGAGAGCACAGATGCAGGAGTAATTCCTTCTTCTGGAAAGAAGTTGAAAGAAGCGGAGAAAGTTACAAAGAAGGAGACAGTTGAGCTAGACTTTGAAGGATGAGCAGCAATTGGCTCAGTGAACATGGAGATGAAAGAGCATTTATATCGTCTTAACAGTGCCTCCCGAGCACAGATTCTGAAACCCGGCTCTGCAATTTACTCTTTCTGGACCCTTAGGCAAGTTAGTAGCCCCCTCTGTGCCACTTCAGTTTTCTCATCTGAAAATGGGACTAACAAAAGAATGTATTCTAAGTCCCTTATGAGGATTTCATACATTAATGTATGCCAAGTGCTTACAGCAGCGTCTGGCATCCAGTAAGGGTTATATAAATGTTAGCTGCTGCCGCTGCTGTTGTTACCATTATACTTACTTGTAGCCAAACTATTTTCATCTGGGAATCAAAATGTGAGTTTATACCCATAATGGGTTTCAGTTCACCTGTATGCCTGAGCACACCAGTGGAAAACCACTGCTTTAAAAAGAATGGAATGGAGACAAGGGTGAACAGGGACAGTTGCATTAGATATTAGCTGACTATAATCCAGGTGAACAATGGTGTCTTCCCATATACTAAAAATAGAAAGCTCAGCCCATGCCAGAGCTTCGGGGTGTTATACTGGGGGGCGGCGCTGGCTTAGCGCTGCTTACCACAAGAGAGGTCTGAAATCTATCTTGCATATTTCAGCACGAGTGCCAATCAAGTGAGTATTCTTCCTCAGAACAGCTCCTTTTAATGGCAATTTTTTGCCTCACGACCTTTAAAGCAGGAAGATGGCTTAACATATCCAAGAAACATCGTTCTGTATGCATTGCTCTGGAGTAAACTTCTCTATTAATATTTCATGAAACAGACTCCCCAGAATGGGAGTGCAGACTGAAGGTCAGAGACGGTCAGTCACGGCTGATGTTGGAAGGCTCCACTGAAACCCACTGATGCCACGTTCAGAGGCTGTCTACAGCCAAGACAAAGGATGCTACATCTTAGAGAAAGGGTTTGAAGAGAGGATTCTAGAGAGACATGCACTTTACAAACAAAGAGCCCTACATTTTCTTACATTCATGACATGATTCGGTTCCCCATTCCAGACGTGTTCCTATTTTTACTCAGCTCCTGGTATTCTTTATGTTTCCACCCGATTAATTGTCAGATGATTCTCAGTCATGAGACGATTTGGTCACATAATGAGATGGTCCATGATTGTGGCATACTTCCTCCCTTCCCCCAAAATTGTACCAACACGACAAAATAATTTTGGTGCGAAACTTAGAATGCATGACAACTTCTGTCTCAGTGGCAGTTGCTTTCTGTCTTTTCTGGAATAAAAACAATAGAAGCCTCGCTAGACATAAAATGCAGAGTGGCCAGTTATCTGTCCCTACCTTCCCCAGGGCATTACCAGGAACTCCTGTGTGACAAGCCATGTCCAGCTAGCTTCCTGTGCCTAGCTCTTAGCACAGTGCCTCACAAGTACATACATTTTTCATATTATTAGATGATGATTACAACCCTTTGTTCAGACTTTTTAAAGAAAACCTTTATTGTATCTCAAATACCTGAAACCTCTTGTTTCAAGTTTGCTTTATTAATAAATTAGAGCTGTTCTTTCTATGTCCTGTCCAGGCAAAGAGGCCTTCCCAAAAGCTCCAGGGCAGTAGTTCTCAAAGTATGACCCTGGACTCGCAGCCTCAGCGTCACCTGGGAAGTTATTAGGTGTGCAGATTCTCCAACCCCATTCCAGCACTACGGAATCAGAAATTCTGGGATGGGGTCCAGCAGTCTGGTTTCAACAACCCTTCAGGTAATTCTGGTGCACGCTGAAGTTTGAGGACCATTGTTCCAGATGTATGAAAACTCATTTT
This sequence comes from Cebus imitator, assembly GCF_001604975.1. Classification (NCBI taxonomy): domain Eukaryota; kingdom Metazoa; phylum Chordata; class Mammalia; order Primates; family Cebidae; genus Cebus; species Cebus imitator. The sequence continues at coordinate 2,783,147 of NW_016107608.1, forward strand.
CTAACGAGTTAACACTGAGTTTCAAAATGTTTATATCAAAGTACTCATTTTGTTGAATCTTCCTCTATAGGTCATATTACCTGTTTAAAATCCTCTGGGGGTTTCCTTTTGCCTACATGATAAAAAACAAATTGCTTAGCTTAGTCTACAGAGAACTTACAAGCCAGCCCCTATCCAGCCTCCCCTCCCTACTGCATACTCCATGTTCCAGACTTACCATGCACATTCCTCACTTTGTGTTATGCATATGCTGGGTCCTTTCCCTAGAATACAATCCTTTTTCCCTCCTTTGCCTGGTAGACCTCTCTCCTTCTTGAAGACAACTTGAAGACAAAGTGCTGATATCACCTCCACCTTCAAGTCCCCCAAGCAGAACTAGATGCTGTATCTTCAGTGTTTCCACATCTTTTTGTTCATATGTCTCTAAGAGTACCATTAAATTATTTTATAATTTCTATGGTCATATCTTCTAAGATAAATGAAATTCATGTCAGAGGCTGCATCTTATTTGGTCTTTAGCAGTTCCAGGGTTAAGCTTAATGCCCGACCCTATCAGATCTTTGCCATGTTTATTAAATAATTGCTCAATGCCAATTTCACATTCATAGGAAGCAAATCCAAACATATACATTCTACACTAAGACAAATACAACTAAGGCTAAGAAAGCAGTTCGTATGATTAAATCCTTGTTACACAGAACTAAAAGCCTATGTGAGTAGAGATTTAACAGTAGCAAAAGAAGGTGGTTCCAAATTTGAAAATGTGAGCCTCAATTTCATTGCTTGCAGTTGTTTAAACTTGAGCAAGTGAGATCACTGGGCCTCAGTTTCCTCATCTGTAGAATGGAATGGAATAGTACCTGCCCTGTTTACCTCACAACTAGTGGTTGTGATAACATGAGATGCTGTGTGCCATAAAAGAGATAATTAATGTATTATGTCCTGTCCATATACAACTTGATCTTATCATCATAAGATATTAAACATTACTTAAAACACTAAAGTACAGTGAAATAAAAGGGTTTCATTCCATTCACTAAACATATGAGGCACTGGGTTAGAAAAAAGAAGGAAAGGAAAGGAGTTCACCAGTTGAGCAATACTCTTTTGAATTTAACGTAGCAGAGGTATCTCAATGCAAGAACATTTCCCATGGATACTTGCACTGCAGAGTCATTCTGGTTTTTTTCTGCCCACCTCTCTGCTTCCACTCTCTACACATCCACCGAGCTCTGATTTCTGAAGGTGAAAGTAACAAGGAGGGCTTACACTTGTGGTTTCCTTTCCTACCTCCCTTCCATGTGTTCTTTCTTTCCATGCTCCCCCTTTAGAAAGGCAGGGGTGGTCTGCCATTGGGCTTCTCATCAGTCTTCCGAGAGCCCCGTGGTAGACACAATTATGCCAGCTTCGGATTGCTTTCAGGAGACTTGTCAGGCTACTTTCAGCTCCAGGCTTTTGGCAGAGGTAAGGCATTTGGCTGGACCAGACAGGGTCTTTAACTCTCAGCCTGCTCTGCCAAGTACAGTTGATGCTTCAGGCAAGAGGAAAGGAATCTGAAGTTGACCCTGGATCCAGAAATTCTGTGTAAGGAACGTCAGCAGTGAATAAAATTTAGTTTTAAAACTAAGCTTATCACTTTTTGTGTGCTAATCTGTAATCTCCCCTTCTGGGCAGTATTTCAGCTTGCTTTGTCAACGCTCTTCAGACTCCATTAATCATAGGATGTGATGACTTCCCTACTTTTTGATTTTTAAGATGCTTCGAGGGAAATCCATCTCCCCAGATGCTTGAGTATTACATTGTAAGCCATTTTTATACTATGAAGAAGGTTGTGAGATCAATTATGGGCTTTACTGCACTAATAACAAACACAGATATAAGCCAGGCAAATGAACTCCTGCCTCGAGGATGGTAAGCAAAGAGCCTAAGCCAGATTGAGAGGAAATGAAGCACAGAGAGGAAACAGAAAGGTGAGAAAATAGAGGGTAGGAGGGCAGACAGATGATTCATGGGGCCCCATGAAAGGGATGTGTTCAGTGACCAAAGCAAGCCCTCTAGAAAGGGCTCGAATGCGTAAGATGCAGAACACATGGGGCTGTTCTGTCAAATATAGGGTGGGTGATGGAGGAAGAAAATAACTCATTAAGGGAAGTTTCTAAACCAAGAAAATTTGGTGAGATTTGAATATCTATGAGACCAGTTTCAATCTAGAACCAAGAAGTAGACCCAAGACATCCACAAAATGTATGTCTCTTCCCTGAGGAGAATGGGTTAAAATATCCCAAACTAGGTACAAGGAATAAGGAGAAAATAGCAGTCTTGGAAGAAGAGCTAAATGGCCTATTAACTTTTTTTTGGGGGTGGGTACAGAGTCTCTCTCTGTAACCCAGGCTGGAGATCAGTGGTACAATCACTGAAGCCTTGATTTTTTGGGCTCAAATGATTCTCTCACCTCAGCCTCCCAAGTAGCTGGGACTACAGGCATGCACCACCACACCTGGCTATTTTTTGTAGAGATGGGGCTTCGCCATGTTGCCCAGGCTGGTCTTGAACTGCTGAGCTCAAGTGATCTGCTTGCCTTAGCCTCCCAAAGTGCTGGGATTATAGGCATGAGCCACCAGGCCCAGCCTAAGGCCTATTAAGTTATGCTACCAAAAATAAATTATATAAGATATTGTAATTTTACCCATATAAAGTACATAGTTTCTCCTGTGAGCTCTCTCCACTATGCTATTATTTTTATGCTTCTATAGGTAGATGATGTTTGTGATCTACTACAGAGGACACTGGAGGGTGGGGGAGCTCCAAAACAAGTGGGGGGAAGCCCCCTTTTCCTTTTCTACTGGATGGTGAATTCCTGGGGCTGAGGGGATTTGAACCTCTCATAGTCACTTTCAGCTCTGAGCTCTCACTTACACTAAAATACTAGTTTTAGAGATCATCTTGGATCATCAACCATGTCAATTGTGTGGTCCAAATTCCTCATTATATTGACCTGAATATTGAATTAAGCCTTTTCTCCAATTTTTACCATTATCAACCAACAAACTAACAGAATGAAACCATCGCTGAGGTATTTATATGAATAGAATATTGGCAATGACAAGATGTACATCACAGGAAATGTCACTTAAAATTCCATGATTGATATCAACCAACAAACCAACAGAATGAAACCATCACTGAGGTATTTATATCAGCTTCTGATGGCCAACTCTCCCTATGCAGTTGCCAAAGACCCGACTCAGCCCTGGCCTGCAGCCTGCCCATGGCTTTGCTGCTAAATTACCTTGTCTTACCATGACAAACCCTGTTACAGACTTTCTGGCTTTCAACTCAGTATGAACACCCTAAGAATGGAGGGATGTCTAGAAAGTGACAACCAGACCTTTTTCTGGGTCTGATAGGACCACTCAGCTTCCCTTTCCTAATCAGCCTGGGCTGCCCCACTGTGCACAGAAGTGTCCTCCCAGGGTTCCCAAACAGGAATTTGGGGTGGGGAGTAAAAGCTTTCTGGAGCCTGTCTGATCCCTCAACTTATAAAATGCACAGTAAATTGGGATCTGCATTAATTCTTTCACCTTCCTCCTTTTCCTCTCCTCTCGTCATAGTTCCTCTGAGACAGAGAGTGAGCTTTTATTTTGCTTTCTTTTGTCATATACACACCCCTGCACCTGCTGAGCAACAGTCCCCATGCTTTGCTGTTGAAGACGGAAAGAGCATCTTCTCTACACCAAAGAGAACTCTATGGTTTCAGTCATCCAGGCTTGGATGCAAGAGAGGGTAGTAGCCGAAGGAACATAGCAAAGGCTTTCTCCTGCAATGTGATTCTATTTACTGTCAGAAAGTAAGTATCCTCTCAGTCTTTCTCTTGATGTTACTCCCATGCCAAGCGGGAGGACAGAACACTATATTTAGAGGATACTAAATATCCATGTAGTCTCCCAATACAGAATAGAAAACTTCTGAACTCTTAAATTATCTTTGTCTGCATATTTATCTTCAACAACAACTGCTTAGCAAGCTAAAAAAAATCCTCAGAAGAAAAAAAAAGCCATTTGAAGTGCTTAAAAAATACAACCTCTAGGTAAGAGGGAAATTTCTGCAATCTACAAAGTCCAAATCTCAGAGTGGAAGTCCCTTTAACATGTGGCCTTCTATTCTTTATGTAAATGCCACCAAAACTCACTCCATGAGACAACCCATCTTGTCTAGGGACATCTCATGTTACCAGAAAGGCCTTTCCTATATCAGGCAGGAACCAACTGAGTTTTTTTCTCCTACTGGAATATCCACCTCCCCTGCTGACCCCTTTCAGAATTCTAGCTGGTTTTCTGGATGCATGTCAAATGCCACCAACTTAGTATGTCATGTCCCTAGTCACAGTGCACCTTAGGTTTATCACTGACAATCTCTCCCACCAGACCTCAGGCCCAGAAAGGCAGACCTGTTCCCTTCTCATTGCAGTTCCTCTTGCAATGAGCACATAGTAGGTGCTCAACTCTTGTTGCAATGAGTGAGCTCCCTACGTTCCAATTGCCTTCTGGGCCCTGAAATCGTTTCTTAAGCAAATGGCTCAGCAGTGGGAAAAAAGCAGGTAGCTGAGGCAGAGCGACACGTCAATGGCAAAGACAAAGTGCCTATGATAGACAGGAAGAGGGTGACACGGTTCTGTTCCTTGTAAGGTTAGGCAACTCGCTATGCATCTATAAGCATGCGAGGCAGATGGAATACTTTGCTATGGCGGCCTGCACACCGTGCGCTGTAGTTAATGTTCTTCAGCTGTGTGACAGGACTGACAAAATTGATCCTGCCTTCATCCTTATCTAATCATTTTATGGGGCATTAAGCTGCCTTTGCCTGAACAGTGACCAGCTGCAACAACACTCCAGGAAAGGACACAACCCCGCTTATGATAAAGCACATTACACTCACAGAACCTGTCTCTATGAATCTCTGATCCACAGTTTATATAACTTACCCTAGGCTCATCCTCCGCCTTCCCCCTGGGCCATGGACCTATTCAGCTGTAGGCAGTGGCCTATTGAAGGTGGCGTGCTGCACTAAACCATTGTTGGGGTTTTAAAGTTGATGAGACTTTTCCTGCTGCAAAATAACTTTCACAGTCTCTAGGTTAAATATAGACAGCTCACTGTGTCACTTTAAAGATGAGTATCCCGACTTTGTAAACTTTAATGACCACAGCTTTTGCTATAAACAGCAGTTACCTTGTTTGTGGGGTCAGGCTCCCTGTGGAAAGACACGCAACCCTCTGGTCACCCGAAGGCATTTCAAACATGTTTTTGCCTGAAAGGATCATTGCTGCATGCCTCTCTCCATTCCTGCTGTCTTCTCGTGCATTGCCTTGCTGCCGGCATGTGTTCATTCTGCAGCTCCTGGCAGCTGCAACTCAGGGCACTAGGATTCCAGCAGGTGAGGAATGTATATTATGCAAACCATGGCAACCAGAAACACCAACATATCCTGCACCCTCTGAAAATGAACGGCACAGCTCTGTGACAAATTCCATGTATTAGAACTGGTCTGTGTCCTAGGAGTGAGCTAGTAGCTCTTCAGAGAAATGGAGACAGGCAGTGTGGTGAGGTGGTTAATGATATGGGACCTGGAGCCAGCCTGGGTTTGGATCCTTGTTTGACCTGGAGTGAGTTATGGAAGCTCCCTGTTGTCTCAGTTTCCTCATCTGTAAAATGGAGGAAATATCTCAAAAGGTAGTTATGGAGACTAAACGAGTTAACTCAAGCAAAGTACTTAGACTGGGGACTGGCACAGAATATGACCTCAAGACATGTGAGTGTGTCTGGAAGACTACTGCATCTGTACCCAAGTATTTACTTATTATGGATAAGCCCATGTTGTACACAGTTCTAACTCCAGGGAAGACCTCTCCTAATAGAACATCTCCTCTTGGGTATCTCTAAAGCTCCTCAGCCTCAGCATGCCCGACACCAAATTCATGATTGTCCCTTTCCAATTCAGGTCCTCTCCAGTGCTCTATTCCTCTCAGAAAACCACCACCATTCACCCTGGATAGCCCTCCTCACGCTCAGCCTCCATGCTCTCTCAGCTGAGCTACCATCCAGGTTCAGCCAGTGGCACAACCAGCCCGCCCCACCTGGTCTCCCTCATCCTCTCACCCCTCTCCAATCTATTCTCCATGAAGCAGCCAGAGTGGTGATCTGCTAAGCCACAGAGCTTCTCCTGTCTCTGATATACACACACACACATACGCAGATGTACACACTGCCTAAAATCCTTCAGCAGCTCGCACTGGCCCTTAGCATAAAAGCAAACTCCCTACAAAGCCCTGCATGTCCGGCACTGCTCACCCTGTCAGCCTCATCTTGCACTGCTTTCTTCTTGTTCTCTGGGCTCCAACAACATCAGCTTCTTTCGGGTCTTTAACACGACCTGAGCCATCCTTTGCACCTGCTATTCCCCATCCCTTTGCCTGGTTGACTAATCTTCTTCTTTTGCCACCTGTGTAACAAATTCCCTGCATCACATCCTCTTTGCTTGAAAGGCTAATAGTTTTTTGTTTTCTTGGTTTGGCTCCAACGGATGAGGTGAGGATGATGCCTGAGTACTGGTGGTCTCCACTGGAGATTCAGAGGGGGACACGAGCTTTCCTGAGCCTCTGGTTAAAGTTGGGTTTTCTTTTTCATATGTTCTCAGACAGCCTTTCCTTTGAAGCTGAATCTGTAATTGAGATGCACTAGTGTAACTCCGAATAATGCCTGTCTTCCCAATAAACTAAAAACTCCAGGACAGCCAGGACTTAGCCCACTATCTAGCCCATGGTTAGTTTCTCAGTATTTCTAGAATCCCTTAACCAATAGAAGACATATGTTTGTTGAGTACTTACTCATACATTGCTTCATTTAGTCTTTATGCAGTCTTCATTTAATCTTTATTCAAACATTTAAGTTAAGTATGATTGCCCTATTTTAACATGTGAGGACTCAAGGCAGAGGGACTAGATGATTTGTTCAAGACTACACAGAGGGTAAATGGAAGAACTTAAATTCAAGTATTCCATCGGGAAGTCAAGCCTCTTCCCACAAATGCTTTTGACAGCTTATTTTTAATTGTCCTTTAGCATTGTACAGAATCTTCAGTGAGAGAACTATTCCTACCTGCACTAAGATGCTGAACAGGTCTAAATCCGAGTGCCAGCATACCTCAGTTAGTTCACCCCAGCCGTCCTTCTAACAGTTCGCCTTGTCTGTACATCCTAGCCTGAGAGGGAAAGAGAGGAAAAGAGCTCTTGCCAAATGGAAGGCTGGGCCTCTGCTAATCCTGACATAACTTTCCGACAGTCTGAGGTACCCCACGTGTTCCCCTCCCAATCTCCAGTGGAGACCACCAGTACTCAGCCATCATCACGTGTCTCAGCAGTCAGAGCCAAACCAGGAAAACAGAAAACACTCAACCTTTAAAACAAAGGGAATGTGGTGCAGGGAATTTGTTACACAGGTGACAAAAGAAGTAATTAACCAACTAGGGGACAGTGAAGCAACCCAGAGGTTGGCAATAGCAGGAAGCCACTGCCACCCCTAGGCTATAAGGACAAGAAAGGAGGAGACTTACCAGAGGCCAAGGGCCCAGGTCATACTGAACATGGAGGAGGAGAAATACCTGGTGGAGTAAGGAAGACAATCTCCCTCTCAAGATGTCCACATTCTAATCTCCGGCACCTGTGAATATGTTATCTTACATGGCAAAAGGGGCTTTTCAGATATGATTAGGTTAAAGCTTTTCCAATGGGGAGATTATCCCACATTTTTGGGATGAGCCCAGTGTAATCACGTGTCCTTATAAGAGAAAGAAAAGGGTCAGAATTAGAGAAAACAATGTGATGTCAGTGCAGAGGTTAGAGTGATGTGGTCACAAGCCAAGGAATGCAGACAGCCCCTAGGTGTTGGAAAAGAAAAGGAAATGGGTTCTTCCCTAGAGCCTCTGGAAGGAATACAGCTCTGCTGATACTCTCAGTCTCGTAAGATTTATTTCAGACTTCTGACTGCCAAAACTATGAGATAATAAATTTGTGTTGTTTAAGCCACTAAGTTTGTGGTAATTTGGTACAGCAATAATAGGAAATGGATACATCCGGCTCACCCCTTCTTCCTGTACTGCAATCTTGCCACTAGCTAAGCCTAACAGGAAGCCAAGTGGCAGAGAAGCGAGGGAAACACAGCCTGTGAAGAAAGGACAAGGGAAGAGCCTGGGAGCAAACGCGCCCCCATGTATATAATAAAAACAAGGCCTATTCTCCCCCGATTCATTCAAATTTCATTGCTTAATCATCGGAATCATGGAATGGCATTTGTTCAAGGAGTAATTTTCATGACATGGTTGGGTCATTTTTCTGGACTTCATTTTATTTTTATTATTTTATAAGCATGGAAATCAAAACAGACGACACCTCATCTTTCTCAACGGCATCAGGAACAGAACAAAATCAAATGAAAGTGCTCCATAAAAATGAGCACTGCCCAAGCTAGAGTGTGTGCAGGCTGCTGCCCACTGCTCCCTTCTCTGAGTCATTCCCTGATGTGACTTGGCAGCCCAGGTCCATCAGCTCTGTGGTTGAAAAAAAATGGGTCATTGCACTGCGACAAAAGGACATTCATTGAAAATACAGCAATTAAGAAAAATTTGAGCTCCCATAGTCTCAAATGCCCAAAGGAAGCTTGTACTTGCAGTGTGTGGGTGCCAGCAGCAGACAGACCAACAAGCAGCATGAGCTCTGCCGGCCGCCGCCAGGGACACGTCTAAGGATTCAATCAAACAGAAGGCAGTGGCTGAACTTCACTGATGCAGGGGACATGAGGCCTTGGAAAAGGCTGTTTTCAGCATTACTAGCATTTAATTGAAACATTCTGGAACCTCCAGTCCCAGGACCTAAAAATAGGGCATCACAACAAAAGACTCAACAATAAACTTTTTCCTTACGAAATTTTATTTTTGCTTAAATGATTGGGGAATATATAGAACACTGTAAAGGCAAAGTTTCACTGTATTATCTCTCTCTCTCTCTTCCCCCCCCCCCACAGAATGGGAAGAGTTCATAAATAAAACAAATGAGCAAAAAGTTGACGGTTGTTGAAGTTGGATGATGGGTACATGAGTGTCTGTTGTATTACTATCTCCTAACTTTTGTTTTAAAATTTTTATTAAAAAGCAAAAATGTAAATGTCGATTTCATTGGATGCAGGTTTTTCCTAGTTATTCTTCCTTTACACTGTTCATTTCACTGTCACAGTCTTCACCACATCTCTGTGTAGTGGCACCAAACATCATGTAGATATAGCCAAGTGTGCTCTGATTCTCTCTGTGCTTATGTGGAAAGCAGAAGCTTGCTCTGGCAGAGGAAGGGTGGTGTCCAGGCAGGAGGCATAGGAAATGAGCAGGCAGCAGGCTGAAGAGGGTGAAAAAAACAGGGCAGGAGCAACCCTTCCACTGAAACGCACTGGGAAGGGGGACTTAGATACTTACACAAGTTCGATTCAAGAAGCATTTATTAAGCCCTCCTTATGAGCCAGGTCAGGGTGTTCAGCACTGAGCATGTCAAGATGAAGACACATGGCGTCTAAGTGTCCACCATCTGCAATAGCTAATGTTTAATTGTCTTTAAAAGTTGAAGAATGTTGACTGAATTGTCTGCAAATCAGTCATGTGAGTAGTGCTAATCTAATGAAGAAGAATCTTAAAAGATACATTCTCTAAACGCTGTTGCTCCTGCAGCTCCTGCTGCTCCACCTGCTGTGGGGAGGAGGTGAGTGGATGATACCCAGCTTCCTTTTTTTGGCAACAATACTTAAAAAATAAGGTGAAACTTTGCTTTTCTAGAGAGTACTGAGATGGTCAAGATATGCACTGTTGATGGGTTAATTTTCAGTGTTCAAAGCACAGCAGAAAATGCCAAAGTAGAACACAGTGAGAAAGAGACTCATGCCAATTCTATTTTGGAAAAAATGTCCGAAAAATCACAAGGGTCAGCGGCTCTGGTCTTGCTTGGTTCTGTCACTGTGGGGAGTGGGGGATGGAGGAATGAGGAAATAAGCCAGGATTGATAATGGTCAGTGTAATGCCTTATCCATCTAAAGCACTGCTCCCCTCCCACTTCTATTCCTTCTTAACAGCTGGCCCAAAGAACCTAAACTTAGCAAGGCGAGCTGTAGGAAACTAGATAGTGCATTCTACAGTTGGATAGGAAATACTGGGCTCAATGTGTTTAAGGTTAAGATTAATTCCTCACTTCCTCTGAATCTATTTTAAAAACAGAGCAAAGGATGGCATATGCTTTCTTCTAACAAAATGACAGATGATCAAAGGATAAATATGATCTGCCTGTCAAACCCTCTGACTAATGCCATGGCCCTCTGCCTACAGAATTAAAAAAAAAAAAAAGCAGAATTGTATCAATGTGGTTGAAACTTGGTTGCCTGTGTTTATTCAGAAAACTTGGTAGTGGCGATAGCCAGAAAAATAGTGAATCGTGATTGGCTAAATTGAAACAAGCCAGTAGTAGAACAAAGGAAAAACTTAGTGGTACTCTGGTTCTTAAACCTCTGCTTCACAGCGATGAACAAAGACCACAGCCGCTCTCTCTGCAAGAGGGAGCTTGAGCTTCAAGTCTGTGAGACTTGGTGTCTGAAAGCAGAAATCTGCCTGCTGTTGAGGCTGTGAATCAATTTTTCTGATTTGCCATAACAATCCTAATTGATGTTGGCTCATTATTATTCCCTGTGTTATGTAAACAAAAACTCTCATTGTGTGCAGCCACTCATTAGGGCTGATTTAATTGAATTTGAGAAGGAAGGAATGGCTGCCTTGGGAAGCAAAGGACCCTAGGCTTCTGAAAGAGCAGCGAGTGCTCCACAAGTGACTTACAAGTGACACTTATGTCAGAAGCGTGCACAGGAAGAATGGGAGCAGAACGTCCCCCCTCCCCTTTTCTCTCAGGGGCAATTTAGATGGCTCTTCATTAATCGTGTTTGCCACACAGTGCCTCTGCTTTGCTTCTTTGATGTAGTCATTTTGATGTCCCATGAAGCTATGGCCCCCCTTTGAGTTTTTCAAGACCCCTCAAGTCCCAGAGAAATGCCATTCAATCTGTGATTCCTAAGTATAAAGCAAATCAGCTCAGAAATTGGCAGCCCATATCTAATGGTTCCAAATTTCATTGTTAGCACTTCTGGGCCTTTTTTCAACCAAAGCACTTTGAACTCGGGAAGGAACCTGGCCTTTCTTTGAATAGAGTGCAATTAATAAGCCCATTCAATCAATCATTTACTCATTCTACAAATACTTCTTGAGTTCATACCACTATGTGTCACCACTCTCTTTAGGCATTGGGAATTAGTGTTAAACAAGACACAAAAGTGTGCCATCAGGAGGATCATACGCCAGTGCAGACAGATGATAAACACGAAACCCAGTAAATGCACAGAGAGTTTGTGCCATGAAGAAAATAAAACTGGGTAATGCAATGATAACTACCAGGTGTGCCACTTTGATTGGGTGTTCAGGGAAGACTCAAGAGATGCCATTTAAGCTGCGATGTGAATGATACGAAGAAATCGACCCTGCAGAAATCAGGAGCAGATCATTTCAGATGCGGACAAACAGGGTCAACAGTGGTAAGGCAGCAACAAGAGTGGGGAGTTCAAGGAGCAGCCAGCAGGCCAGCAGGACTGGGCACAGCGAGGAGTGTGGGCAAAGGGAGGGCGGTCATGGAGCAGGCGATGCCAAGTCGGCAAGGCCTTCCGTGTAGAACATGGCAAGGTGTGTGGGTTTGGCTTTATCCCCAGTGTAACGAGAAAGCAGTGGTGGGGAAAGGGCCTTATTCAGGAGAGTGACATGATCTGGTTTGAATTTTTTACTTTCTAGCTGCTACATGGAGAATGTGCATGGGGAAGAGGAAGGGCAGAAGTAATGAGCATGACCAATTAGGAAGCCATAATTCATGTGAGAAATAACATGAAGATACGACAATTATCAAGTATGGAGTACAGACTGCCAAGCACTGTGCTAAGCGCTTTGCATATAGTATCTCATTTATTTTTCCTAAAACCCCTATGTGAAGTTAAGAAAGATTAAGTTACTTGTCCGAGGTCACAAATGATGGGTAAGGCAGTTTGACTCCCACATTCGCCTACCTTGGAATTCAGCAATGAACACTGTGTGAACCCTGGAAAGAAATCTGCTTAAGACAACCATATATACCTCTTTTTACATAGCAGAGACAGTCCTGGAATTGGAAATTATTTGCTCTCATAATTCTATTTATTATTATATTGTGTGTCAGTGTGGGTAGACGAACAAGGTGGTTTTGTGAGCAAGTAACTGTGGAAAAATGCAAAGTAGCAGAGGGAAGCTAGGAAGACATCGCTGTTGCCGCCCAGCTCTTTTGTCTATGGGACCTGCGAGAAAGAGCAACTTCTATTTGAGAACCTTGTCCTGGGGAAGAGCTGGGTTTCAGCTAAGATGTGGAAGTAGAGGGAATGTTCTGTGACAAGTATGTGGGGGTGTGGGAAGATGAGTCAGGGGCTAAAATGCACAAACAACATAGGAATAGGAGAACGTGAGAGTTCAAAATGCATTCATTTCAAAACCCAAAATGCAGTTCAGATGGCTTGCATTTTGGGTGCTGGCCAGGTATCATAGGAACGAGAAGGAAGAAACTAAAGGGCTCATGGTTCCAACAGAACTTTGGCAAGGGGATCTCTCTCTGCAGGTCTCCAGGTACTATAAAAGCCCCTGCAGCCACTTCCCAGTCTCCTGTCATTTATCTGACTCATGTTGCTTATGTATGGACAATGTCCACCATTTCCACGCCTGAAATAGTCAGATGTTCCAAAACAGCCCTGTATACATCATCTAAGAGTTTTGAAGCTGAGTTGTTGGTGTTAATTTCTCTCAAAGCATTTGAGATCCTCTAAGCAGTCCAGCATTAACGAGGCAGTTCACCATTACCGGGCAGTCCGCCATTACCAAGGCAGTCCACCATTACTGGACAGTCCACCATTACCAGGCAGTCCGCCATTACCGAGGTAGTCCACCATTACCAAGGCAGTCTGCCATTACAAAGACAGTCCGCCATTACTGAGGCAGACCACCATTACCAAGGCAGTTCTAACTATACCCCTATAAATAAAACTGCAAGGAAGTTTGCACAGCAGCTGGGCAAAGCCAACCACAGCTCGGCAACGCCTCTGCTGGCAGAGTGTGACTAGGCTACCTCCTCACTGAGCAGGGCATCTCTGAAAAAAGGCAGCAGAATGACAGGAACTTACAAATAAAGCTCCACCTTCCTGGGACAGAGCACCTGGGAAAAAAAGGTGGTTATGAGTTTTCTGCAGCAGACTTAGATGTACCTGCCCATCAGCTCTGAACAGAAAAACGGAGCTCACAGCTCAGCACTTGAGCTCCTATAAGGGACAGACTGTCTCTTCAAGCACCTCCCCAACCCCCATATAACCAAAGAGACACCTCATAAAGGAAAGCTCAGGCTAACATCTGGTGGATATCCTTCTGGGACAGAGATAACAGAAAAAGAAACTGGCAGCAACCCTTACTGTTCTGCAGGTGCTGCAGGTGATCCCCAAGCAAGCAGGGTCTGGAGAGGACCTTCAGCAGTCCAACAGCAGAGGGGGCCTGACTGATAGAAGGAAAACTAAGAAACAGAAAGAAATAACTTCATCAGCAACAAAATGGACGTCCACTCAGAGACCCCATCTGAAAGTCACCAACCAGAAAGACCACAGGTAGATAAATCAACAAAGATGGGAAGAAACCAGCATAAAAAGGATGAAAATACCCAAAACCAGCATGCCTCTCCTCCTTCAAGGGATCACACCTCCTCACCAGCAAGGGAACAAGGCTGGATGGAGAATGAGACTGATGAACTGGCAGACACAGGCTTCAGAAGGTGGCTAATAACAAACTTCTCTGAGCTAGAAGATCATGTTCTAACCCAATTCAAATAAAATAAGAGCCTGGAAAAAATATTCAAAGAAATGCTAATGAGAATAAACAAATTAGAGACGAATATAAATGAATTGATGGAGCTGAAAAACACAACACGAGAACGTCATGAAGCATACACAAGCTTCAACAGCTGAATCGACCAGGCAGAAGAAAAGATATCAGAGATTGAAGATCAACTCAATGAAATAAAATGAGAAGGCAAGATTGGAGAAAGAAGTGTAAAAAGAAATGAACAAAGCCTCCAAGAAATATGGGATTATGTGAAAAGACCTAATCTACATTTGATAGGTGTATCTGAATGTGACGGAGAGAACGAATCCAAGCTGGAAAACACTCTTCAGGATATTGTCCAGGAGAACTTCCCCAACCTAGCAAGGCAGGCCAATATTCAAGTCCAGGGAATACAGAGAAGACCACAAAGATATTCCTCAAGAAGAGTAACCCCAAGGCACATAATTGTCAGATTCACCAGCGTTGAAATGAAGGAAAATATCTTAAGGGCAGCCAGAGGGAAAGGTCGGGTTACCCACAAAGGAAGCCCATCAGACTCACAGCGGATCTCTCTGCAGAAGCCTTACACCCAGAAGAGAGTGGGAGCCAATTTTCAACATCCTTAAAGCAAAGAACTTTCAGCCTAGAATTTCATATCCAGCCAAACTAAGCTTCATAAGCGAAGGAGATATGAAATCCTTTATGAACAAACAATTGCTCAGAGATTTCATCACCACCAGGCCTACTTTACAAGAGCTCCTGAAAGAAGCACTAAACATAGAAAGGAACAACCAGTACCAGCCACTCCAAAAACATACCAAATGGTAAACAGCATCGGCACAATGAAGAAACTGCAACAAGTAATGAGCAAAACAGGCAGCTAGCATCAAAATGGCAGGATCAAATTCACACATAACAATATTAACCTTAAATGTAAATGGGCTAAATGCCCCAATCAAAAGACACAGACTGGCAAATTGGAAAAAAAGTCAAAATCCATCAGTGTGCTATATCCAGGAAACCCATCTCATATACAAGGACACACATAGGCTCAAAATAAAGGGATGGAGGAAGATCTACCAAGCAAATGGAGAGCAAATAAAAGCAGGAGCTGCAATCCTAGTCTCTGATGAAACAGTCTTTAAACCAACAAAGATCAAAAGAGACAAAGAAGGGCATTACATAATGGTAAAAGGATCACTGCAACAAGAGCTAACCATCCTAAATGTATACGCACCCAATACAGGAGCACCCAGATACATAAAGCAAGTTCTTAATGACCCACAAAGAGACTCAGGCTCCCACACAATAATAGTGGGAGACTTTAACACTCCACTGTCAATATTAGACAGATAAGTGAGACAGAAAATTAACAAGGATATCCAGGACTTGAACTCAGACTTGGAACAAGCAAACCTAATAGACATTTACAGAACTCTCCACCCGAAATCCACAGAATATACATTCTTCTCAGCACCACATCACATCTACTCTAAAATTGACCACAAAATTAGAAGTAAATCATTCCTCAGCAAATGCAAAAGAACGGAAATCATAACAGTCTATCAGACCACAGTGCAATCAAATTAGAACTCAGAATTCAGAAACTAACTCAGAACTGCATAACTTCATGAAAACTGAACAACTGGCTCTTGAATATTGACTGGATAAACAATGAAATGAAGACAGAAATAAAGATGTTCTTTGAAACCAACGAGAACAAAAACACAATGTACCAGAATCTCTGGGACACATTTAAAGCAGTGTGTAGAGGAAAATTTATGGCGATAAATGCCCACATGAGAAGCAAGGAAAGATCTAAAATCAACACCCTATCATCAACATTGAAAGAGCTAGAGGAGCAAGATCAAAAAAACTCAAAAGCAAGCAGAAGACAGGAAATAACTAAGATCAGAGCAGAACTGAAGGAGATAGAGACACAAAAAACCCTTCAAAAAATCAATAAATCCAGGAGCTGGTTTTTTGAAAAGATCAACAAAATAGACAGACCACTAGCTAGATTAATAAAAAAAGAAAAGAGAGACTAATCAAATAGATGCAATAAAAACTGATAAAGGGGTTATAAGCCCAGATTCCACAGAAATATAGACCACCATCAGAGATTACTACAAACAACTCTATGCACATAAACCAGTAAACCTGGAAGAAATGGATAAATTCCTGAACACTTTCACCCTCCCAAGCCTAAACCAGGAAGAAATCGAAACCCTGAATAGACCAATAACTAGGGCTGAAGTTGAGGCAGAAATTAGTAGCCTACCAACCAAAAAAAGCCCAGGTCCAGATGGGTTCACAGCCAAATTTTACCAGACATACAAAGAGGAGCAGGTACCACTCCTTCTGAAACTATCCCAAACAATCAAAAAAGAAGGAATCCTTCCCAAATCATTTTATGAGACCAGCATCATCCTGATACCAAAACCTGGCAGAGACTTAGCAAGAAAAGAAAACTTCAGGCCAATATCCATGATGAACATAGATGCAAAAATCTTCAATAAAATACTGGCAAACCGATTGCAACAGCACATCAAAAAGCTTATTTATTATGATCAAGTAGACTTCATCCCAGGGATGCAAGCCTGGTTCAATATACGCTAATCTATAGACATAATCTACACAATCTGCCACATAAACAGAACCAAAGACAAAAACCACATGATTATCTCAATAGATGCAGAGAATGCCTTAGACAAAATTCAACAGCTCTTTATGCTAAAATCTCTCAATAAACTAGGTTTTGACGGAATGTATCTCAAAATAATAAAAGCTATTTATGACAAACCAACAGCCAATATCATACTGAATGGGCAAAAACCGGAAGCACTCCCTTTGAAATCTGGCACTAGACAAGGATGCCCTCTCTCATCACTCCTATTCAATATAATATTGGAAGTTCTAGCCAGAGGAATAAGGCAAGAAAAACAAATAAAAGGTATTCAATTAAGAAAGGAGGAAGTCAAATTGTCTCTATTTGTGGGCGACATGATTGTGTATTTAGAAGACCCTATCGTCTGAGCCCAAAATCTCCTTAAACTGATAAGCAACTTCAGCAAAGTCTCAGGATACAAAATCAATGTGCAAAAGTCACAAGCATTCCTATACACCAATAACAGACTTAAAGAGAGCCAAATCAAGAACAAACTTCCATTCACAATTGCTACAAAGAGAATAAAATACCTAGGAATACAACTAACAAAGGATGTAAAGAACCTCTTTAAGGAGAACTACAAACCACTGCTCAATGAAATAACAGAGGACACAAACAGATGGAGAAACATTTCATGCTCACGGTTAGGAAGAATCAATATCATGAATATGGCCATACTGCCCAAAGTAATTTATAGATTCAATGCTATCCCCATCAAGCTACCAATGACCTTCTTCACATAACTGGAAAAAAACACTTTAAATTCCATATGGAACCAAAAGAGAGCCCGCATAGCCAAGTCAATTCTAAGCAAAAAGAACAAAGCGGGAGGCATCACACTACCGGACTTCAAACTATACTACAAGGCTACAGTAATCAAAACAGCATGGTACTGGTACCAAAACAGAGATATAGACCAATGGAACAGAACAGAGGTCTCGGAGGCAACACAACATATCTACAACCATCTGATCTTTGACAAACCAGACAAAAACAAGCAATGGGGAAAGGATTCCCTGTTCAATAAATGGTGTTGGGAAAGCTGGCTAGCCATGTGCAGAAAGCAGAAACTGGACCCCTTCCTGACACCTTACACTAAAATTAACTCCAGATGGATTAAAGACTTAAACATAAGACTTAACACCATAAAAACCCTAGAAGAAAATCTAGGCAAAACCATTCAGGACATAGGCATAGGCAAGGACTTCATGACCAAAACACCAAAAGTATTGGCAACAAAAGCCAAAATAGACAAATGGGATCTAATTAAACTCCAGAGCTTCTGTACAGCAAAACAAATGATCATTAGAGTGAACCAGCAGCCAGTAGAATGGGAAAAAATTTTTGCAATCTACCAATCTGACAAAGGACTTATATCCAAAATCTACAAAGAACTAAAACAGATTTACTATAAAAAAACAAACAAGCCCATTCAAAAGTGGGCGAAGGATACAAACAGACACTTTACAAAAAAGACATATATGAGACCAACAAACATATGAAAAAATGCTCATCACCACTGGTCATTAGAGAAATGCAAATCAAAGCAACATTGAGATACCATCTCATGCCAGTTAGAATGGCGATCATTAAAAAATCTGGAAACAGATGCTGGAGAGGATGTGGAGAAATAGAAACACTTTTACACTGTTGGTGGGAGTGTAAATTAGTTCAACCATTGTGGAAGACAGTGTGGCAATTCCTCAAGAACCTAGAAATAGAAATTCCATTATACCCAGCAATCCCATTACTGGGTATATATCCAAAGGATTATAAATCATTCTGTTATAAGGACACATGCACACCTATGTTCATTACAACACTGATTGAAATAGCAAAGACTTGGCACCAACTCAAATGCCCATTGATGATATACTGGACAGGGAAAATGTGACACATATACACCGTGGAATACTATGCAGCCATAAAAAATGACGAGTTCATGTCCTTTGTAGGGACATGGATGAACCTGGAAACCATGATTCTCAGCAAACTGACACAAGAACAGAAAGTTAAACACTGCATGTAGTCACTCATAGGTGGGTGTTGAACAATGAGGGAGGGGAGCATCACACACTGGGGTCTGTTGTGGGAGAATAGGGGAGGGACCGTGGGGGGTAGGGAGTTGGGGAGGGATAACATGTGGAAAAATGCCAGATAGGCGATGAGGATGGAGACAGCAAATCACATTTTCATGTATGTACCTATGCAACAATCCTGCATGTTCTTTACATGTACTCCAGAACCAAAAATGCAATAAAATAATAATAATAATAATAATTGATTTCCTTCCTATACGTTTTACTATCAAGTACTTTCAGACTGCTCTAGAAGTATGGAAAATTCTAATAAAATGTTGGTTTTGAAAAAAAAAGAAGAACAAGTTCATATACTTTGCAGCAACATGGATGGAGCTAGAGGCCATCATCCTTAGCAAACTAACACAGGAACAGAAAACCAAACACCACACGTTCTCACTTACAAGTGGGAGCTAAATTAGGAGAACACATAGACACATAGAGGGGAACAACACACATGGAGGCCTTTTGGAGGGTAGAGGGTGGGTGGAGGGATAAGATCAAGAAAAACAAGTAATGGGTACTAGGCTTAATACTTAGGTGATTAAATAATCTGTACAACAAACACCAATGACAAAAGTTTACTTATGTAACAAACCTGCACTTGTACCTCTGAACTTAAAATAAAAGTTAAAAAAAAAAAAAGAGTTACATTGGGACAAACTGTCCTTTCTTTCTTTCGACACTGTCATGGGAGGACACAATGCTTGTAGACTTCACTTTTGTGCCCATGAAGGGAAAGCCAATAAACATGAAAGAAGTTGACCTGGAATCCAGTTAACCAATTCTGACACTATGTTAGAAAATAAATGCTTTACTGGTTAAGTCACTTTTAGTTGGGTATTTTGTTACTTACAGCCAAAAACATCCTCACTGATTCAATGGAAAAGCCAGAAACTTCTAGTCTGTTATTCATATCTTAGAATGGGCTGTATAGAGGGCAAGCCTTCAGCAACAGGAATTTTCTAATTATGGCATTTCTGGTCTCACGGCAGACATAAGAGTTGTTTGGGGAAGAAAGCCATCCTAAGACTAGCCCCCTCCATGATCTTGTGGAAATGACCAAAGTCTTGATATCTATATTAAGAAATGGTAACTATGACCAGCTACTGCCTGATCTAAGATGCTGCCTAAGACTAGCATCTTACAATTCAGCGCAATAGTGAAAACTCAGGTTCACTTGTTTTACGAGTTTTTCTGTTGGGAAAGATTTCTACCCCATCAGCATCGATTGTATTTGAACTTCATTCTCTGGGGTATAGAAATCATGGCAGAGAACACAGATCCCTAGAATTTTAGAATTGGAAAAAAGTTGAAGATCACCTAGATAAAACATCTGATTTCACAAATGAGGACAGAAGTACGTGCCTTATCTCCTCTAGATAATGACTCAGATCCTTGAAACTAACAAAACGCTCACTTCCTATGATGAGAGAGAATTTCTTCAATAACTTCTAGATCATCTACTTTAAACAAGATAGCTTATTTTTACCAGGTGCTTGGCATGTAGATTTCTCTTTATAAATGTTTGTTGAAGTACGTGGAAAAAAATGAACTCATGCAAAAGAAAAATAATCTGGCTTCTTTCTCTGTGTTCTCAAAATGTTATATGAAAGAGACCCTGGGTTAATGCCCTAGGCTGCCATGTTTCTGAATTAGCATCAGGATAATATTATTCCTTCAAATAATTAAACCAGAATGAATAAACTAAATTTGCATTTAGGCCTAGTTTACCCCTTTCCCTCCAGGATCTTATATCTGTAAGTATATGCTTATTACCCACATTGAATGTTGTATTCCTACGTTTATTTTACTACTTAAACCCCACACACTGGGGAGTGTGTGTGCCTTTCTCCTCTTCCAGTTCTAAAAGGAAGTGATCCTGTGACGCTCTTTAAGTCAAGCTCAGCTGCCCATCTCACCCTGAGAGACTAAGAAGAGAACATCCCCACACCCAACTCCATTTCCTGCCTTCTCCTCACTGCTGTTTCCCAATAAGCTGTCTGCCCTTAGGAATCAAAAGTGTCAACAGCCGAAGAGAAGGCAAGCCCTAACTAAGGTTTTCAGAGTTTGTAACAAACAACATGGACGCATTTTCTACAGAAAGAATCGCATTTGTAGTTCGGCATGGTATGGGTATACTGAAAAAAACTGAAATGAATTTAAGGAGATTTTCGATCCTACAGTTGATAGGTTCAGATTCAAAATGACTCCCGATGGGAGAAAATGAAATCCTAGTATTATACATCACTTCCCTTGTAGGGAGCACAAACCTTACACACAAGAGCTTCACCTAGGAGTAATTTCAAAAGAACAAGGAAGTAAGAAAATAAAATTTTAGTACAAATATCTTAGGGAGAGGTAACATACTGATTTAAATGCATGCTCAGATTAAATATGAACAAGATTATTACCGAATCTTTGTTTAAATAGTGGGGAGAAGAGAAAGCCTGGGTTGGGAGAAAGGATGTTTAAATGCCAAGATGGAGAGAAATGAACAGCAGAAAGAGGATCCTGAAACAAAGGAGTCCCCCCTTCAACCACCTCTAAGTATGGGCCTGTTCACAGAATTAGATGTGATGCTTCTCAGGGGCTTCAGAATATGAGTTACAGGAGCAGGCAATGTGTCACCTCCAGAAAGGTGATCTGCCTCACCTCTTCCTAGGCAGAGAAACACAACCACTCGGTTTGCATTCATCTCAAGCAGGTCGTTAGTGGCCAAATGTAAGGATGTTTCTCTGAAGGAGATGGAATATGTGAAGAATACTGTGGAATAATGAAGTTGATATCCTGCCTTTTCGTCTGTGGTTTCTGGCACAGAGCTTTGCAAACCCTTATCATTTCCCCAGTGTTATTTCCCCCCTTCCCCACCCCCAAATTCATGTGTTGAAGTCCTAACCAATACCTGATAATATGACTGTATTTGGAGACAGGGTCTTTCAAGAGGTTAATGAAATAAATGAGGTCGTTAGAGTGGGTGCCAATCCAATAGGATTGGTGTCTTTACAGAAGGAGGAAATTAGGACACAGACATACACAAAGGGAAGACCAAGTAAAATCACAGGGAGAAACAAGACGTCTGAAGCCAAAAAGAGAGGCCTCAGAAGAAACCAACCTTTTCCATACCCTTTTGTTCTCTGACATCTAGCATCCAGAATCATGAGAAAATAATTTTCTATTGGCGAAATCATCCAGTCTGTGGTAATTTGTTATGGCGGCCCTAGCAAACCAATATACTGAGTAGCAGGAGTGTCCATTATGGTGATGAGGGACTCTTGGTGGGCACCTACCTAGCTTTAGGATGGGGGCTTGTCACCAGAGAGACCAATCACGTGATTAGAGGATTGGGACTTTGGGCCCACTGGACCTCCCGGCAAAGTAGTTGTTAGATCACATGGCCAATGATTTAATCAAGCACATCTATGTAATTAATCCTGAGTAAAAACTCTGGACCCAAGCTTGGAGGGGTTTCCTGGTTGGCGAAGACATTGACGAGCTGGGGGATGATACACCAGGATTTCATGAGGGGAAGACAGAAAAACTCGGCTTTGGCCCCCACCTTGCCCTATGCATCTCTTTTAGTTGTCATTCCTGATCTGTATGCTTCATAATAAAATTGTAAGTATAATGCTTCTAATTAGCTCAGTGTGTGGTTCTAGCAAATTGTCAAACCTGGGAGGATTGTGGGACCCTTCAAATGTATAGTTGGTTGTCAGGGATAGCGATGGCTCCTGGGGCTTGTGGCTGGCATCTGAAGTGAGGGCAGTTTTGCGGGACTGAACCCTTAAACTTTTAAACCACACTAATTCTGAGTAGTTGGTGTCAGAACAGAATTGAATTGTAGGACATCCAGTTGGTATCAGGGAACTGGAGTTGGAACAGTAAGATTCTCCTGAGAGCCCTGTAGTTTGAATTCTTTTCACAAAGCATTTTCTCTACCATCCAATGTAAAACATTCCTTTCTTAGAGGAAACATTCCTCTGAAATTATTTGAGGCTCTTCAGACAAAAAAACAGAAAGAGAGAGAGAGAGAATTTTAGCCCAGTTCTACCTCCCAAATATTTTCATAAGCAATTGCTTTGTTCATTCAGACAACGGAAATCTCCAGTAACAGCAACAACCTGACATACTAACAGCCAAAGTAACTCTTAGAGATTTTTGCTGAATTTAAATTTTCAAGTGAAAGATGCATAAGTTTAGGAGATGATTTGTCGCTATTATGAAAGGAGAAAGTATAGCAAAAACAGAGAAAAAGTAGAGGAGGCTTTCATTACTTGGAAAACAATACTTTCATCATTCATATGGCTGGCATTGGGTAGTTATAATAATGCCAAAAGTTCTTGGAGATAGTTTTGAAGAACACCCACGACTCCCTTAGCAGAAACAAGAGAAAAGTAGTTGCATAAGTACATGTTAAATTATATCCAAGTTCTCTTTTCTGGGAAAGAAATAAAGCAACCCAAAACTGGTATAAATGTCAAGACCAAAGCAATTATCCCTTTAGACTTCTATCATAAAGCAATGTTGCAGTGAGTTGAAAGGAGATTTGACCCCAAATAAAATGAAATTAGTTGACTTTTTTTTTCTAGGAAACTAGTTAAGAAATTAAGAGGAATGCTAAGACACAGTTATTAAAATAAAATGTAGTCAGAACCCGTCATGTGTTTAAAAAAAAATTGTCTGCAGATGTTTTAGTAGGTAAAAAGTAGGCCAGAGAGTCTTTTATAAAAAGAGAAAACTTACAATATACTAAGGTGTCCTACAACTCCAGCTATCACTTGAGAAGTCTCAAGAAACATAGGAAATATACATAAATTCTCACTTTTTTATGGTATTGAATAAAAATTATTTAATTGTAATTTACTTTAAATAGGTTGTCAGAAAATCATGTAGTTATGCATATATTGCTTAATGTGGGTTGTGAATATGTGGATATTGACTAAACAATTTT
This sequence comes from Cebus imitator, assembly GCF_001604975.1. NCBI lineage: Eukaryota > Metazoa > Chordata > Mammalia > Primates > Cebidae > Cebus > Cebus imitator. Next base: position 2,806,848 of record NW_016107608.1, read on the forward strand.
TATACTTTTCTGTACGTTGAAAATTTTTTACAATAAAAAGTCTAAAATTAGTTAATCAAACAAGAAACATTTAAAAACAAAATACAGAAAGGCTACAGAATTCAAATATCCCATTAGCTATTGCCTAAAAGGACCAAGTATTATTAAGACTCTTCTTAAACATGATTAAAAGATAAAGACTGCTTTTTATCTTAGGCTTATGGATTTTATGTAGTTTTATCACAGGATGAGAACTTAGACACCTGAGAAACAAGAGGAGTGGATAAACTTTTATTGTAGTCAATTAAACATAAAGATGTATTGGTGTTTATGTTTACACCAAGGCAATATACAATATTTGTCAATGAAGAGATTGAAATTCTAAAACCAATAGGTAAGTATGCACCCAGCTCTCTGACAGATATATGCCCCCAGGGGACTGATAATTGATAAAGAAAATGGTACTTCCATATCCAAAATAATTATAAATTATATAAACTGTGGAACTAAATTACAGGTATGGATTGAAATGTATCATAGCTATGTATGTATAGAGTATTTCTGATAAGCAGAATAATAGCTCCCTAAAAGTACCCACATATTAATCCCCAGAACTTGTTACTTTCCATGGCAAAAGGGACTGTAAGGATATGATTAAGTTACAGATCTTGAGATAGGAAGATTACTTTAGATTATTTGGGTAGGCTTACTGTATTCACTGGGTACTTAGAAGAGGGAGGCAGGGAATTGGAGTTAGAAAAGATGTGACAATAGAAGCAGAGGTTGGAATGATGTGTGGCCACAAGCCAAAGGATGTGGGCAGCCTCTGGAAACTAGAAAGAGCAAAGGAATGAATTATTTCCCGGGCCTCCGTAAGAGTCATAGCCCTCCCAACCCATTTTAGACTTCTGAGTTCTACAACTGTAAAATAATAAATCTCTGTTCTTTTAAGCCACTAAATTTTTGGTAATTTGTTACAGCAGGGTTAGGAAACACATAGCATATTATAAGTGACGGTACTGTAAGGGTTAGAAAAGAGAAAAATATATATTAAATAAAGGCATCTTCATGGGAGAAATGAGATATGTGAAAGGTATTAGTAGATTTTAGAGACAGACTCTAGAGACTGAGAGAGATGAAATGCAGAATCCAGTATTGAAAGGATATACTTTATTAATAAAAAGCAAAGAGGCAGAGAAATGGCAACACACCAGAGTAAACTAGTAAAACCCCATCTGGGAATCCATGATTCTGATAATATACACAAATTAGGAAATATTTAAGTAGGGATAAAAAGGAAAAGTATACAAAAGAAATAGTCATGGGCAGCTTTATAGAGCACCAAGCTAGGTGAAAGTAATTACTTTCCTAACAGAGATTAAAAATTAATGGCATATGCAGAAGATAAACCCCTCCCATACACCATATATAAAAATAAATTCAAGATGTATTAAAGATTTAAATATTAAACCTTAAGCTATAAAACCCACGGAAGATAACTTACGAAATACCATTCTGGACATAGCCCTGGCAAAGATTTCATGACAAAGAGGTCAAAAGCAATTGCAACAAAAACAAAAATTGACAAGTGAGTTCTAATTAAACTAAAGAGCTTCTGCACAGCAAAAGAAGCTACCAACAGAGAAAACAGATAACCTACAGAATGGCAGAAAATATTTGCAAACTATGCATCCAACAAAGGTCTAATATCCAGAATCTATAAGGAACTTAAACAAATCAGCAATCAAAAAACAAACAGCTTTGTTAAAAAGTGGGCAAAGGACATGAACAGGCACTTTTCTAAAGACATAGACACAGCCAATATGAAGCAATGCTCAACAGCACTAATCACTAGAGAAATACAAACCAAAACCACAATGAGACACCATCTTACACTAGTTAAAGTGGCTATTGCTGAAAAGTCAAAAAGTAACAGATGCTGGCAAGGTTGCCAAGAAAAGGGAATGCTTATACACTGCTGGTGGGAATGTAAATTCATTCAGCCATTGTGGAAAGCAGTGTGGTGAATTCTTAAAAAATGTAAAACAGAATTACCATTTGACACAGTTAGTCCATTTCCAGGTATCTTACCAAAGGAATAGAAATCATTCTACTGTAAAGACACATGCATAAGTATGTTTATTGCAGCACTATTCATAATAGCAAAGATTTGGAATCAACCTAAATTTCCATCAGTGGTAGACTGGATAAAGAAAATGTGGTACATATACACCATGAAATGCTATGCAACCATAAAAAAGAACAAGATCATATCCTTTGCAGCAACATGGGTAGAGCTGGAGGCCATTATCCTAAGCAAATTAATGCATGAACAGAAAACCAAATGCCATATGTTCTCACTTATAAGTGGGAGCTAAACATTAAGAACATATGGACACAAGGAAGGGAACAACAGACACAACATCAACCCTACCTGAGGGAGAAAATAAAAAAACTATCTATTGGATACTATGTTTATTACCTGGGTGACAAAATAATCTTAGCACCAAACCCCCATGACACACAACTTACCTACATAACAAACCTGTACATGTAGCCCTAAAACTATTATGTGAGTTAAAAAGAAAAGAAAAAAAATCCACGGCAGAGTTCAACTGTACCAATGACCTAATGACATCAACAGATTCTAAAAGTCCTCTTCTATTGAAAACCAAGTCTCAGGCTCATTCTTTACTTGCCCTGGCTGGTAATATCATCTCTTGCAAGGCACAGGAAGCCACAAATGGAACTGATACTCCATACCTAATTCCAAGAAATAAGGAAAATGTTGTTGGTGATTGGATGTGACAGGAAGTGACGATGTCATTTTGGAGCCTGTGATAGCGAAAGAAAGGATAGCTGCAAACTGTCGGACGTGTACCATAGGCTTTAGACAATAGGACATTTAGTTATTTTAGAGAAAAGATAGATATGACTGAAGATCCTGAAGAGGAATTTGGCACATGAGGGTTCAGATATTTTACAGGTATGAAATTCTACGTAAATAGTCACAATTCCATCCTTTGTGGAAGAAAAGTGGAGTAGCATTTAAAGAAATAAAAGATTTTACAGAAGCCGTCTAATTAGCTCAGCCTCAAAACTATACATTTTTTTTCAAAAAAGGACAGGCATAACACCAGGAATAACCATCTGTAAGAATAGACTTTGTGAGGGTGGAAATTGCTTTTTTCCTTAATTTTGCATCTGTAAAAATTGTGTCAGAAAGTCAAAACTTCCATAAGTAATTCACAAACTCTAATAGCAACTAATATTTAATTAATTAATGTATAATTGATATAGATGATATAGTATACTGATTATTGATCAACATATTGATATACTATATAATGAAATGAATATGGTATAATCTCAACAGATGATAGAGAGAAGACACATCCACTTTTGCTTCCACATTAATTATAAAGAATGATGATCAAATTGTTCAATTAAGATAAGCATCTTAAACACTATAATAAAGGACAGTGGTCTTCAAAGTAAAATAGTTCAAGAGAGCAGAATGGGCACATGTTTGACTTCCTCTTCATCAGCTCCCATTGATACAGAATAAAGTTATACAAATATAACCCAAATAAACATCTAGGCCCCAAATTATACCCTTAACATGGTGTCTTCCTTAATGAAAAAAATCCCAACAATATAGTAAGAAGTGCTTTCTTAGGCAACAGCAAATATCTGCAATATCCTCTTTCTATCTCTTATATCTTCTCCACCTGCAGCCACAGTGCTCTCTCTCGCTCTCTCTCTCTCTCTCTCTGTGTGTGTGTGTGTGTGTGTCTGTGTGTGTGTGTGGGGGTTGGTGGGTGGGTGTGGGTGTGTGTGCGTGTGTGTGTCTCAGCTGTCCCAGATACTTACCCTTCAGGTTCTTATGTTTCCTTCATTCCCTACACCATGCTGTAATATCTCCTTACTATACACTTACAAGTAGCAACAGTTACAAATAGAAAATTCTATTTTTCCCTGTGAGCTGCATCAGATAGCTTCAGAATTCTGGAAAATATGGTGTCTCTCCACTTTTCTCCTCAAAGAAGAAAATATGTGGAGCTTCCCAGGAAGTATAATTTTCTCACTTTAACAAATTTTCAAATCTTTTTGGAGAATTTTTGGTGAACAAAATTCTCTACCACATGACCCCAAAAAGAATAAATTTATAGATGTGATGAAGACAAGGTGGCATCAGATGGATGTTTACAATAGAGTTTTTGATAAAGTGAGTCTAATATTAACACATAGCCAGAGTTGGAAAAAATAAATGAACAAACAAAATTCCCAGAAGCCTGGAATACCAGAGGCAGCAGAAGTAGAGGCAGAGCCATTCTTCTTTAGAGAACCAAGAAAGGTCTAGACTCAAGATTGGCAGGTAGAGAATGGAGCATTGGATCAGGATAAGCAGTCAGCAAAAAGGACAGGGTGATGCATTACTGTCCCTGTCAGGTAAAAGCAAACTGCTCTGCTAGTCTCTGCTATTCAGTTTGGAGAAACAAATTATTTTCCAGATTAATAACAGAAGTGAGGGGCTATGCTAATTGATTCTAGCAAAGATAAGACTTTAGGAACAATATATACAATTAGATTACATTTTTGATTACATTTATGATTATATCTGATTACATTTATGGGTCTCTACTGTCATTATCTAAGATCCATCTGTCTTCTTGCAGAGACCAAACAAACAATAAATGAAGAAGTAATAGGAATCACCAGCCATGCATCTTGCATGTCTTTAATGGCAGCATTAATCTCTGCTATTCTCTTAAGAATTCCGTATTGCTTTTGGTTTATAAATGTGTCCTTTCTATTATAAAACTACAAGTCAGAGTGAACAGTTTGCTAGTTGCTTAATATGTGTATTCTAACTTTCCATTCAGGTCCCGGGGAAAAACCACTAGATGGATTTGTGAACCCATTGAACCCACCACAATAGAGGCTTGGGGCCTTTGACACCTACATTAGTCAAGATGGTCTATGTTATGCAGAAAAACAAATAACTCCAAATATCGATGCCTTAAAAAAAAACAGAAGATACTTTCTTGTCCATGTTACACATCCATCATGGGCTAGATATGGCTCTATCATACATTTCTTTGCTCCAGGGTCTAAGCTAGCAGCTGTTATCTGGAGCATTGCTAATCTTATGGGAGAAGAAAAAGAAATATGGCCAAACATACAGTGTCTTAAAGCTTTTGCCCAGGAGTGACATATGACACATGCCCACATGTTATCAGCCAAAGCAAATCACACATCCACTCCTGAGTTCAAAATGGCATCATAGAATCCTGCCATCTTAAAGGCACTACAAGGGAAGAAAATGGAGTATTCAACAAACAGTAATAGGATCTACTGCATTGACTGACCTGCATGGACTTCCACGCTGACTGGGGGACCACAATGACATGTTGGAGCCCTATGGAGTAATGTCATCTCAGAAGCAGTATATAGTAACTCCAGAAAAATCTTGGAATTCCTCTGTAGAATATTTACAACATGTACTTGTAGCAATGCCAGAAGATTCTTCTTCTAGGAGATAGGCCTTCCTTCCCTTCTAGGGTTCCAGATTTGAGAAATGGCTCAGGTCTGGAAATGGTGTGAACAGTGTTAACTCTTTATTGTGATTAAAATTAAGACTGTAGTCATGACCTAGACATTTTTCTGTTTTATATATAAAGTAAAACTGTATTACATATACACAAAATTACCCTTCTATTTCAGACTTAAGAACACAATAATCAATTAGCCATCATCAAAAATATGTGTGGGTTAAACTGTTCTAATTATCACTAACCAATCCCACCTTGTTTTGTCAGTATCTGCTGCCGCTTAGCCCCTAACACTCTGAAATCAATCATCTACATTGAAATCAAGGAGGCTATTTCTATAGTAGCATCTTCAGTCATCATCCTCAGCCTTCTAGGACAGACATAAGAGGGCTTTCCAAGAAAGATGAAGCTCCTCTGATTAATGTTTCCCTGATGTTTTGATAAAGGTGGTGTCCTTTGATATCTTCGATGAGATGTAGTAAGAGTGTGTATTAGTTTGCTAATACTGCCATAATAAAATATCACAGACTGGTTGGCTAGAACAGCAGAAATTTATTTTTCCACAGTTCTAGAGGCTGGAAGTTCAAGATCAAGATAGAGTTGGTTCCTCCTGAGATACCTGTCTTTGGCTTGCAGACATCATCTTCTCATTGAATCCTCACCTGGCATTTCCTCTCCACATGTGCATCCCTAATGTCTCTTCCTTTATTTAGAAGGACACCAGTAATAGTGAATTAAGGCCCCATCCTTGGAACCTCACTTGACATTAATTACCTCTTTAATGGCCCTGTCTCCAAATAGTCATAATAGTCACATAAGTCTTCAAAATATGAATAAAAAGGGGGACATAATTCAGTCCACTACATACTCTTCTTTCTTAATGTATCTTAACATAGTAGACCTGGTGAGGCAGTCAGTTGCAGTTTTCTTGTATGCAAGATCGAATTTGGGCTCTGGCTTTTAGTTATACTGGTATTTGGAGTTCTGGTTTTGGTACATTTTGGTATGTAGAGTCCTGTAACTCTAAAAGATAAGATCTTATTTTGAGGCAGTCACAGCAGAAGCTTCCTGGTTTTTTGATGATGTCTAAGCAAACCTTTTGAAACCCTGAGGTCATTTCTGTAATCTCTCCAGCGTACTCAGAAATATCCAGCGAACTATTCAGTTTCTGTAGTCTTCACTACAAGAGCATGCAAATATTGCAATAGTATCTTTGTCTCCCAAAACTGTATGTTTAATATTAGGCATTTAATCCTGTGCAAATATAGGGAACAATTTATGTAACTCTTTTGCCATGAACTACTGATATCCCAGAGATCATCACTGCTTCAAATCTTAGTTATTGGAGATGTCCAATAATTAAGCCAAATGCATATTTTTGAAGGTCTTTTTCTTGAAGCCATTCTTGGTAAGTGTTTAATCAGAAAAAAAAATCTATAGGTAGTCCAAGAAGGAAATGATCTAATATACTGATCTCATACTGCTGAAATGGCCAGAGGAGTAGGAGGAAGCTACACAATAATGAGGAAACCACGTAAATCTGTTGGCAAAGCTACAGCTGCTAATAATGTATATTGAAATATGAGACAGCCACTGCAAAAGCCCATGCTCATCTGTCACTACTTCTAATTGAAGAATCAAACCTATCTCACTTTCTATTTTTTTT
>NW_016107608.1:2819152-2820870 GCF_001604975.1 Cebus imitator
CTGCCTCAGCAATGGCGGGTTGCCTTGGCAATGGCGGGCTGCCTCGGTAATGGCGGACGCCCCTCTCCTACAGAGCTGGACTGTCCCGGGTTCAGCTGCGCTTGCTGTGAGACTCTCAATCCAGAGTTTCTGGTTGCTGTTCTTTTGTGGGGGTGGGACCAGCCGAGCCTGATCGCCTGGCTCTCTGCCTCAGCTCCTTTTTTAAGTTGGTGTCCAGTCGCCTGTTGAAGAGGTGCCGGGGTCTGTTTGTTTTCCCCTGGGGCCACTCACTGCGCTGGCTTAAACAGCGGCACTGAGGTTTGTGGCGCTTTTTTTTCTTTTTTTTTGCCCTGGAATCTACTGTCCTGGTTCTCTGCTCAGTCCCCTTTTTGAACCGGCGTATGGGCGACTTCCCTTGGCTCCAATCGCCAGCCTAAAGGGCCCCTGGACCGGTGTATTTTGTACGGAGAACCACGGCTCCAGGGCGCTGACAAAGCAGCCGCGCGGGGCAAAGCAGCGGCCCCGGCCGGCACAGCTGCACTGGCCGAAACAGCCGCACTGGCGACCGTGGAGCACCTCTGCCCGGGAATTTCCTGGTCTGTGGGCAATAAAAACGCGGCGTCCACTCACCCTCTGCGCTTTCACTGGGAGCTGCAATCCTGAGCTGTTCCTAAACGGCCATCTTGGATCGTCCCCCCTCACTTTCTATTTTTAAGTCTCATATGACCGTCTTTCACTGATCTACTCTAAACAAAACCATTGATAGCAAGGAATTCTGGGAAATGTAGTTTTAGGCTTCCAGCCTGTATCATACAGGGAAGACCATGAAAGGTACTGAATGCCAGTGGGCAGATACCTGGCACACACTCTTTCTGGAAGTCATTGGAGGATATCCTCCACAAAATGAAAGATTAAACCAAAAAGGAAGACATCATGAGATCCTAGAAACTCAGAATTCAAGACAGAAGAGAGACAAAAGAACTTTCCCAGATGATGACAAAGGAAGTCCTAGGATAACAGGTATATTAGTTGCCTATACAGCAGTAGCCAACCCAGATTAGAACAGAGGGATGAAGAAATTTAAGAGAAAACTTTAAGGAAAATAAATGAAACTGATAGTATAGTGCTCCTATGTTTAGAGGATTTTTACAGTTATTTTGGAAAGATAAGAAAGAATTAAATATAAAACAAGTATAGCTGGGTGCAGTGGCTCATGTCTGTAATCCCAGCACTTTGGGAGGCCAAGAGAGGTGGATCACTTGAGGTCAGGAGTTCAAGACCAGCCTGGCCAATGTAGCGAAACCCCATCTCTACCAAAAAATACAAAATAATTAACCAGGAGTGGTGGTACATGCCTGTAGTCCCAGCTACTCAGGCATGGAGTTGAGGAATTTGAGGCAGGAGAATCACTTGAACCTGGTAGGCAGAGGTTGCAGTGAGCCAAGATCGTGCCACTGCATACGCTCCAGCCTGGGCAACAGAGTGAGACTCCATCTCAAAAAAATACAAAAATGGCCCAGCGCAGTGGCTCACGCCTGTAATCCCAGCACTTTGGGAGGCCAAGGCGGGCAGATCACGAAGTCAAGAGATCGAGACCATCCTGGCCAACATAGTGAAACCCCATCTCTACTAAAAATACAAAAAATAGCCAGGCATGGTGGCACGTGCCTGTGGTCCCAGCTACAGGGGAGGCTGAGGCGGAAAATCGCTTGAACCCAGGAGGCGGAGGTTGCAGTGAG
>NW_016107608.1:2823218-2839838 GCF_001604975.1 Cebus imitator
GCATGTGGATCATGAGGTCAGGAGTTCAAGACTAGCCTGACCAACATGGTGAAACCCTGTCTCTACTAAAAATACAAAAGAAAACAAACAACAACAACAAAAACAGCAGATGACCATATAAATCTCCCCCAAGAGCCTATGATTCTATACCTTGGATGTTATGAAATAATAATAACATTGCCATGAAATATTTGTTATCATATTTTCATGCTTTCAGTGATTTATTTTAAGCCTTTTTTTTTTTTGAGATGGAGTTTTGCTCTTGTTGCCCAGGCTGGAGTGCAGTGGCACAATCTCTGCTCACTGCAACCTCTGCCTCACAGGTTCAAGCAATTCTCCTGCCTCAGCCTCCTGAGTAGTTGGGATTACAGGTGCCCGCCCCCATGCCCAGCAATTTTTTTGTATTTTTAGTAGAGATGGGGTTTTACCATGTTGGCCAGGCTGGTGTCAAACTCCTGACCTCAGGTGATCCACCCACCTCAGCCTCCCAAAGTGCTGGGATTACAGGCGTGAGCCACCACACCCCGCTGAATTTTTAAGCTTTTGATACACCTGGTTACAACTGATTCCCTAAGTACTGAGAAAGAAAATAATGTGGTAGAAGCAGGCTTAGGAAACTATACAAGGTTTTAGCTGTCAAAGTTACTCTGGCAAGTTTTAGATCCCACAAACAAAACTGACCTCAACTTGGCAGCCCCTACATTCTAAATTATGGGCCTGAAAAGAAAGCCAACACTCAGTCTAATTAGGATGATAACCAGCTGTTAGCAATGAGCAACTGAGCCTAGAGAGAGTACACTGCTAGCCCAATTTTTAAATAGCAGGAAGTGCATTAAAATAATAAGAATTATAAGACACTGATATATTGTTCCAGCCAGTCCTGGGAGGTAGAAAGTGCTGGTCTCAGACAGATGTATCATTCCAGATATTGGGTTTAAAGTTACAGACATCTGCAAATGTGGGAGTAAATGATAATAATTAGAAAAGAAATTAGGAGAAAGATAAAACATCACAAGGGGAAGGAGCTGGGGCAGACAATGTTCTGTCATCTGCCAAAATTTAGACTTCAATTTTTATTTCAAGGTCTGGAAGGGAACTTTTAGATCAGTTACTAGTGAGTAGATATTATGCCTGGATACACATTGAAATCACATAGATGTATTTAAATAATTACTGATGCTCAAGTGCCGAGATAAGGTATTCTGATACACTAGGTCTGCACTGGGCTAGTGGTGATCACTGTTGGTGTTTGAGTCTATTGACTCGCAACTTAACATATGCATTCTTCTGCTCATATTCCATAGTGACCACTCCCTGATATGTTGCAGATGCAATTGAGAAGCAGCTTGATTCCACATTTCTCCAACATCTTTTATGGTGAGGTCAAGAGCATACTCAACACTATGAGTGGCTCAGTCCAACTGGGGACATCAACTCAAAAAGCCTCAACTCCATAAGGTAGAATCTTGTCCATATATCATCACCCACATCACAGAAGAAGCCAGGATGTCCTGAATAAGGTCTGCATAAAGGAATAATTCCATAGTTTCCAATTGGCCAATTTTGTTCTCTAACCAAACAGCTGCTGCCTGCTTACTGAGTGTGCACGCCCCACACACTCATACTGACTGTACCTCACCATCCGCTGTAAGGAGGCAGTTCTCTCAAGCCATCTGCAGCTGGGCAAAAGCCTAGAATGATTAAGTCATGGATATAACACCATTTTCCTGAAAATAGCAATACTTAAATACATCTAATCCTGATCAATACCTTGACACTCTATATTATACATTTAAAAATCAAGTTACCTAATTATCTTAAATATATTCCAAATGAACAAAGCAACATTATAACTCCAAATCACCGGGTTATCACCACCATGGCATGGAACCTTCCCGTCCACTCCAGAGGGTGGTTTTATGCCCTCCGGGGCAACTGTGCCACAGCCTAGAAACACTTAGACATCCACAGGGGCAGTCCCAGGGCTTAGCTGTGTTGTTTCCCTATCTCAATGATTGTTTTTCTTTGTTGCCTGATGTCTCAACATTTTGAAAACTGCTGTTTCACGTGTTTTGTCTGGTTTTCTAGTTGCTTCAGACAGGAGTTAAATACAGCCTTATTACTTTGTCTTGCCTGAAAGCAGACGTCTTTTAACCAAAGAAGAGCAGATATTAAATGTATCATCTTTAGAATTTGATGAGAAAGTAAAATTGCTTCCACACTCTCCTCACTGGATTCACAGGGGGAATTGATTTAGAGGCTTTTGCCTTCACCTCCCAGAGCATGTTCTTGCAATTGTTGGGCTAGTCTTATCTGGCCAAACTCTGTTACTAACAGAATGTCTAGTTGTTTTGCAGGCAGAGTTAAGAAGTAGCAAGTTATGCAGCCAGAGCACCCACAGAAGAAAACTTCGACCTCAGATAACACCTAGAAATAAAGTCCTTACCACAGAACTAAATGATTGGAACACGGCTGGAACCCAAGGGCCTAAAAACTTTCAAAAGTGAGCAGTTCGTTTTCTAGGAATGTTCATTGATGAGACCCTTCCCCATGACTTACCATAAATAGTCTTACTTATAAAAGTCCTCTCAATAATCAAAACCTGCCTTGCCAGTGCTTCTGCATACCAATTGATCCTCCCTGACTGATAACACTTGCCCCAAATCCCAGATCAGACAGACAGATTTGAGTTCTCCTCCTGTCTTCTTATAGGTGGACCTCACAACAAATCCTTTCTTTCCTCAAAAACTGGTGCCATAGCATTGGCTTCTATGTGTACCAGACAGCAAATCCATTGCTCAGTAACATTCGGACTACTAAATTTCCTCAGTTCTAAGATGTCAATTGCAAGAAACATTTTTTCATCTAAAAGTGATTTTAGAGCATTTGGTGAGAAACCCAGCACACTGAACGTACACCCAACCGTAAGGTGCATCTTTATTTCAGAAATATTAGCTTATAAAAAAAACTACTCATCTTGAAGAAATGTGATTTTCTTTTAACTTTGAATTTTTGTCCCCTATAACAAAACTTCCCTTGCTGCAAATAAACCTCTAGAAGGGGTAGTGTTACTGATATGGCAAACAGACATGGCACAACCATCCCAAACCTTCTAAATGGTGATTATATCAGTATGAGTACTTCAGTCATGTTGTGGATAAGAGAAACCTCTGTGGACCTTCTTAAGATCCCTAGCTATTCTTTATCTATTTAGAAAGCATTCTTTGAGTGAAAAATTGTTCCTTGGCAAAGAGAAAAATAACCTTCCCTGATCCTCTAGATCGCTCTTGGTTACTTTGGTGATGGAAAGAAGATAATTCATGATACAGAGCGCATTTCACTCCCTTCTGTTAGATTAGTGGTTCTCCAGTGCATCAGAATTACCTGGAGGGCATGTTATCACACACATTTTTGACCTCACTCCAGAGTTCCAGATGTGGTTAAGGCAGAGGTGGGGCCCCAGTATTTGCATTTCTAACAAGTTTCCAGGTGATACTAATGCAGACAGTCCTGGAAGCGCACTTTGAGAATCACTGCTGTGGTGCCTTATTGGCCACAGGCCACACGGTATGCAAGAGGATAAAACTCACTGTCTTTAGAATATCCCTCTTTTAGATTTGGTGATAAGCATAGGTTGAACTTTGTATGCATAAGGCATTTATAAGTCTGATATTTCCATCCTTAAGGACCCATGATCATCTATCCTACAGTTTTAACACAGTTTACCTATTTGCTTGTTTTCTTGTTGTTGTTTTAAAGAATGAGTTTAAGATGGCCATCGTCCATTACTAAACTTCAGGGGAAAACAGTATAGGATGCTTTTACCCAAGAGAAAAGAGCTTGCTTATCCAATTATTTCTTCTATTTTATTTTAATGATCTTGTCATTCAATAATCAATAGCCAGTGAAGAAAAATGAAAATTATTGACTACTGGAAGTTAGGGGTGTTTTTATTAATACACACTGTTCATGATAGTTTTTAACACAAATCTCATACAGTAACAAATAATCCCACTAACTGTATAACCCCTAAATTGTATAAAGAAATAGACAACTGCAGGAGATTCAGAACCCACATATTTCTCTCACCTTCTCTCCCCACGGCTCTACCTTCAAGTGTCTACTTGGCCTCCCAGTGTCAGACAGCTTCTTGCACCTGACCCATCCAGCTGAGGACATAGATGTCAAAAAAAAAAAAAAAAAAAAAAAAAAAAAAAAAAACCATAAATGTAAGATTTAAGAAAAATTTACCAGTATGTTACATTCACTGTGGTTGCTTTATAAATCTTTAAAAATTATTGGTCCAGTAAAAGGTCTGAAATTTAAACCTTCTCTTGGTTTTGAAGCATTTTTTAGATAGTTTTCATACTTTGATGTATATCAGAATCACCTGTGTGGTGGATCCGGAAATGTGTATTTTTAAAGTTGGTGTTTTTATTAATCAACTTAATTTTTTAGAACAGTTTTAGACTTACAGAAAAATTAAGGCAATAATGCAGGAAGTTATCCACACACAGTTTTCCCTATTAACATCTTACATTAGTATGGTAGCCTCATGGCAATTAAGGAACTGATATTAATATATTATTATTAATAAAAGGCAATAGTTTATTTCAATTGCCTTAGATTTTACCTAATGTCCTTTTTCTGTTCTAGAATCCAATTCAGGATCCCATATTGTATGTTTAGGTATCATGTCTCCATATGTTCCTCTTGGCTGTGACCATTTCTCAGACTTCCCTTGTTTTTGATGACCTTGACAGTTTTAAGGAGTACTGTAAAATTCAAGTGTTTTGTAGGCTGGACCTATATTGGAATTTGTCTGATGTTTTAGTCTTGGGTTATGAGTTTGGGGAAGGAGGATCACAGAGGCGAAGAACCACTGTCTTCATAGCATATCAAGGCTACATATTGTCACATTACTATGGCTGTGGTTGACCTTGAGCATTCAGCTTAAGTAGTATTAGACAGGTTTCTACATCATAACGTTACTCTTTCATTTCCCCTTTCCATTACGTATTCATTGGAAGGAAGTTACTACATGCAGCCTACACCTAAGAAATGAGGAGTTATATCCCTCCCCATTTGGAGGGAGTCTACATAATTTATTTGGAGTTTTCCCACATGGGCAATTTATCTCCTCTCCATCATTTATTAATTTATTCAATAATTTCTTTATGTCAGTAAGGACTCATTTATTTTGTACTTTGAGTTATACTCTAAAGAGACTTTATTTATGTTGTTTCTCAAAATATGCTAGCTTTGGCAGGTGAGAGCTCTTTCAGTCAGCTCATTTGCACTTTTGACGTACCGTGTGTGTGTGTGTGTGTGTGTGTGTGTGTGTGTGTGTGTGAGTGTGTGAGTGTGTGTGTCTGATTCTTACCTCTGGCACTAGGAAATGCACTAGAGTCATTTTGTATAGTCACTGCCCCAGTCCTAGAATCAGCTATTTCTCCAAAGAGCCTGGTGCCTTTATTGGAGGATAGTATAAGAAACCAAGGTTTGAGTGCTTGGTGTGTTCCTTACTACTGGATGTAATTTCTTTTACACCCTGTCAGCTCACAAAGCAAAGAAATATATGTGTATATAAAACGCTGTGTATGTAAATATACAGGAATATGACTGCATGTAAGCATCTCTATCTCTTTTAAGTTAAACATGAGTTCTTACTGATGTCACCAACTCTAGTCCATTACCACATGGATCATTCTCTCACTTAGCTATAATCTCCTACTCTAACAACAAGAAACCTGGCTCCCACCATCTGCAAATTCTTTTACAAAAAATTAATTGTTCAATTCCAGCAGACATGTATAGCAATATCGGAATTGTTAATACTTCCATGAGAAACAACTTTTTAAAATAAAATACTCTACTTAATGTGCCTTTAGCCCTACACACTCCATTCATTTTCAAAGCTACCTAGGTCAGCGCCTTTTCCCTCCTTCAGTGCGGGCATTTTATTATTATTATTTTTATTTTTATTTTTTTGAGAGGGAGTCTCACTCTGTCACCCAGGCTGGAGTGCAGTGGCATGATCTAAGCTCACTGCAACGTCCGCCACCTGGGTTCAAGCAATTCTCCTGACTCAGCCTCCCGAGTACCTGGGACTGCAGGCAGCCACCATCATACCCAGCTAATTTTTACATTTTTAGTAGAGACAGGGTTTCACCATGATGGCTAGACTGGACTTGAATTCCTGACCTCAGGTGATCTGCCCACCTAGGCCTCCCAAAGTGTTGGGAGTGAGGGTATTTTATACATTTATAATACAATTAGATTCTCTTGTCACAGTCTGCATTTTTTCCTGGGATCTTTGAACTCCTAAATGATTTATTAAATCTGTGTACATTAAACCTTATCCTTTGTGTTGTAAAGTCATATGGGTTTTGACAAATGCATAATATCATGTATACTTTGTCACAGTATCATACAAGATAGTTTTACTGCCCTGAAGTTTCCCTGGGCTTCACGTATTCATGCATTTCCGCACCCCAAGTCCCTGACAAACCCCTCAGCTTTTTATTGTCTATATAGATTTGTCCTTTCCAGAATGTCATACAATTGGAATGAAAAAGTAGCATTTTTAGACTGGCATCTTTCACTTAGATATATGCATTTAAGGTTCCTCCATGTCCTTTCATAGCCTGATAGCTAATTTCTTTTTATTGCTAAATGATATTCCATTGTATGTGTCTATCACAGTTTGGTTATCTATCCATCTATTAAAGGACATCTTGATTATTTCTAGGTTTTTACAATTATAAGTAAAGCTGCTTTAAACATCTGTGTACAGGTTTGTGAACATAAGTTTTGAACTCAATTGAGTAAATACCCAGGAGCATTATTGCTGAATAGTATGATAAGATTATGTTTAGCTTGGTGAGAAACAGCCTGTCTTCCAAAGTGGCTGTACCATTTTGCATTCCCACTAGCAATGAATAAGAGTTTCTGTTGCTCTGCATCCTTACCAGCATTTACTGTTATCAGGTTTGGTTTTTTAAAGTATTAGTCACTCTAATATATGTGCAGCGATATACCATTGTTTTAATTTGTAATTCTCTAATGATGCATGATGTTAGAACATCTTTTTATGTGCTTCTTTGCATATATCCACCTTGGTAGTGTCTGGAAATGTGTATTTTTTAACAATCCTTCTGAATGATTCTGATGAAGACCAAAATTAAAGGGCCATTATTCCAGACTCATCATTCCCCAATCACCTCAACTTAGCCACTTGTCTCCAACTATAGCATCTTAGATACCAACAGGGACACTTTCCACTTTACCTCACTTCACAGCTAAACATTTTGGTCTGTAAATTTTCACCACTTACTTATAATGAACAACCTATTTGAATAGGAGAGTGATCTATTCCCAAAGGCCTAAGAGGGAGGTAAACGTGAGGATGCCTATGTCTGAAGATGAGCTAAAGTTTACACTTACAGCTTAGAGACTCACTCATTTCTACAATTCGATGAATTTTTACTCACTGAAGTGTGATTCTATGGAGCATGGTCATCTGGCCCACCTGTCCAGAGTCTCCCCAGGTAAGGATGTCAGGTGTCAGAGCTTTTAATTCACAATTCAGAACACATTATTTTTCTATGGAAAATAATTACATCTCTTTAATCAAAGAGAATGCTTAAGCCCATTTGTAAATAGCATAGTGCACAATTTAGAATAAGCCTTAAAACTCAAGTAGAAAACAAATAGCTTCACTATAAACATCAATTGTTGGATATTGACCACTCAATCCAATGCTGTTTCTCTTTTTTCTTCTAAGAAGAAACTTTCTACTTTCTTTCATGCTTCAGATGTTTGCAGTCTTAGGGCCTGTGCAACCCACAACTTCCTGGAGACATCACTTCCTACACTGTTCTCAGGAGCTTCAGAGCGTTTTATTGTTTTCATAAAGAAGGGATCCTTTACCTTCCTAACTTTCCTGATCACACAGCACAGCGTGCTCTTATATCTACCCAGGTCCTTCTGGAGGGGATTAGTAATTCTATTTGCCTCTTGTTTCCTGTTGACTCTCTTTGAAAGTTCAGAACAGACAATCTTCATCATCATCACCTGGTTATATTATACATACCTAAACATCCGCAGGTAACATTAACTGCCTTTTTCTTGCCCCCCAGAAGACAGGGTTTGTATCCTTGGTAACCAAGTTCCTACTCTCTCAGTTACCATCTCCCATGTTTGGCAGCTCTTGGGAGATGTGATAATTTTCACATTAATTCCTTAAAATCACCTAGTAATTAGTCCTCCTCTAAAACCACTTCTGGGTTGTTGTTTTTATTCCAGGTTTTGAACAGTAATTCCTTAAAATCTGTTTTTAACCTCTACAAAATTTTAAATAAATTTACAATAGAAACATTCTATGTGGTTATAATGTGGTTTCTTTACAAGGTCTTAAAGAATCCAGCAATGGAAAGCAAGGTTATAGCTACTGCCTTCCTAAGGAAGATAACACATCTTCTTTCCATATTGTCATTGGCCTTGGTTTATGTGGAAATCCATTTGAATGGGGACTATATTTATCTATATGCTCTGTATTATGTATTCAGTTTGGGCTCACTGTGAGAGATGTATATATACCTGTCAAATTATGACAATTGGTTATTCTTGGCTGCAATGCTGACTTAAGATATGACCTTCCTCAAGTCTCATAGATTTCTCATCTTGTAAAAATACTAGCCTACTTAAATGGAAACATTGTGGGATTTAACTAATAGGTTGTTCTGAAAATGTCAAGGTCTATAAACATTATTATTAAATTTATAGTGTTAAACTATAAATATACATGATGAAGTAAGCAAGCCCTTGATTTTCAACTCCAAAAGAATGCCAGTTTGAATAGCTTAATGTTTTTACCCCAGTATAATTTTAGATTTTTAAAAATCTAAGACTTCATTTTGCCCAAGACTATGGCCAATACACACCAAATTGTTTTTCTGTTGTTTGTTTTAACTACCTTTAATATTCACATTAAAGAATTTTCTAGGATCTAAGACTAGGTGATCTTAAAGATCATCATACTTTTACCCGGAGTAGGGTTATAGTTTTATAACCATTTACAAATCTGTTCATTCAACCTCCCATTAAACTCTAGAATAGCACTCTAATTCATATGAAGACGCTTTCAAGTGTACAGTGAAAGCTAATTGTCAGAAATTGTCTTCCTGTAAAGTGAGATGAATTCCATTGAATTCCTAATCTTTGGTTTGTGTTCTGGAGCTAAATCTTATCACTCTTCTCCATGAGAGCCTTTTAACTATTTAGTGACAGTTGTCAGAGCCACAAGCGCATTTTTCTTCTCACAGTCCCCAGCTCCTTTTTTCATCCCTAATGTGACCTGGTTTCCTGAACTTAGCCTTCATCCTGTTTGCCCTCACAAGACAGGCTCCAATTTCTCATGGTACCTTTCAAGTGTGGTGTGGAGGACTGATAACAGAACTCGAGAAGTAGCCTCTGAGTGGGAACTAACACTGAGGCCCGCCTCCCTTCCTGTCCCCTCCCACCTGCACAGGCGCCCAGCTGCAGGCAATGATAAGATGCTCTGCTTCTGGGCCCCGCTTCATTTCCTGCCTTCCAGCCAAGAGCTTCAGCTGCAGACAATCAGAACTGTTCAGATCCTAGGGCCCCACTGTACCTCCTGTCCCCTAAATCCCTGGGTGCCAAAGGTAGGTGCCAGTCAGCACCCACCACCTCACCACCAGCAACTGGAGGCCCATGTCAGCTTCAGCATAAAAATCTTCTTATGCCCAAGGGCTCCTTGTTCACCAGTAGCTCACCACCCTGACTGTACATTAGAAATCCCTGGGGCCCCCTAAAAAAATATCAATACTGCTATACTACCCACAGATTCTGATAGAATGGGCTGCTGTAGGACCTAGGTTTGGTATTTTTGGAAAGCTCCCAGGGAGTTCTAATGGACAGTAAGGGTTAAAATCCAGTGAGGAAAACTGTATTCTTCCTGAGGCTATGAAAACGTTTTTTCTCCCCTGCCTGACTTATCGCCTAGTCAGTGGTGGCTCCTTAGTCATGCAGGTCATTACTGTAGGCATTTAATATTGAATGTTGAATGAATAAACAGCCTATTGTTCCTTTGCGACGCACACCCTCTGAGAATGATAACCTCTCTGCTTCTTCAACCTTGTCATTTGACAATCTCTTGTCAATTCTCTCATATTCATCATGAATGCTTGCCATCTTTCTCCTCCATCTTTTCATCACCTGCTAGGGGACCAGCACCCACACAGACTGTGTCTCCACATCCGCGCCTCCACTTCCTTGATCTCAACTCCAGTGACCTTCACCTCCACCACACCACAGATACTAATGCCTGAGACCACATTCACACTTTGTCATCACTCAGAACATCTTCCCCTCTGAAATATTAAATCCCACTGGTCCATTCTAACCATTCTCTGTCAAGCTCTCACTTTTCTTTTACCTCCTATCTCAAATCACTCTTTTTTTTTACCCCCTGCCCAAGCTTTAAGAAAGAGTGCTTTCCACTCTCTACTGCCCATTTTGCTATCTACCACTTATTCCTCAACTCACTTCACTCTGCCTTCTCACCTCAACTTGCCACCAAATTCCTCCTTCTAGGGATACTTCTAAGTCTTCATTTACTGAAATGCCTTACAGCATTTAGTGCTCAGTATAGTCATTCTTGCTTGAAACCAGGTCCTCACTCAGTTCCTGGAGCCACACTCTGTTGGCTCACCTGCTGTCTCGCTGATCATTACTTTTCAGCGTCCTCTGCAGGCTTCTATTCTTCCACCAGACTCCTAAATGTTGCTGGTCCCTAAGGGCTCAGTGTGGTCCCTTAATGACATTTAAATTTTAAAAAATCATGCCCATTGCTTCAACTACTGCTTTTAACAGACAATTCCTCCAAATAAATCTCTAGCCCAGACCCCTTTACTGATGTATGAATTGAATTTCAGTTCACATGTATCTCCAAAAGAATATTCCACGGTTCTTCTCAAACCCAGTATATTAAAAACTGAACTAATAATCTTATCCTATCATGGAATTCTAAGTCCAAAAGGGACTGCAAAGCCTATCTGGTTCAATTTTTATTCTACAGCTTCAAGAACTCTCTAAGAACACAAGCATTGCTGCACAAGAGCTACCTTGATGGTTCATTTTAATTCAATATCTTCCTGAAGAGACTTTTTGGGTTAATCTCCCTCCTGAATTCCCTATCTCAGCATATGACCCCATCTTCACCCACTTGCCAAAGCAAAAAACTTTGGAGTACTACTAATTTCATCTTTCCTTTAAGTCTACATCCAATCATGAAGTCCTATTACTTCTACCTCCCAAAAATCTCCCATCATTCAAAAATATTTATTGAGCATCTACTATCTTCCAGGTACTGTTTTAGACTCGGAACAGAGTGGTAAATAAGAAAGTCAGATCTTGCCCTCACCATCTTCATACTCAATATCAATCAGGGTCCAATAAAAAAAGCAGAACCACTCAGACTGGTAAGAGGTTTGGTGTACAGATTTGACCTCATACAAGTGTGGGAGCTGGTTAACAGGTTTATGTACAGTGGTTGCTTCTTCATTTGGTGCTGGCCTGAAGTCATCAGAGTAGGCAGTCAGGAAGGACGGATGGACAGGAAGTGGGAGAGAGCAAGGACAAGCTGGAACCCAAGAGGACAAACTGGAACGAGTGTCAGTCTCTCATTGCCTCCAAGCCTTCAATTTCAATGATGTGGGTGACCTGCCAATGATGCTGGCACCCTTTGTCAGGAATCTAAACCCATGACTGGCCCAGGAGTTGGACACACTGAAAGAGGAGACCTGGCAGTGGTCACAGGAGCTGCAAGCCCAGCTGCTGCCTCATGCCAAGAAGGTGAGCCAGCAGATCCTGCACTACGCATGTGAGCTGCAGTAGCTCCTGACCCTACGCTGATTTCCTGCGACAGTGTGGCTGCTGCCTCACTTCCCCCTTCCCGATCCTAACTATAGCCCTCCAGGAAAAGGAATTCTGGAAAATCTGTTTTTAGTTAGCTAAGCTGACCCAGTGCAGAGTCACTCCCTGCATTGTCTCTCCCCCGAATCACGTGGTTCTACCTGCTAGTAATTGGTCCCACCCTAATAATTCTTTCCCAGGTGTCTTTAGGAGATGTTTCTAACTTGCAACTCTGATCATGGTGCTGCCCCTGCTCAAATTCTCTACCACCTGTCCAACGGCAACAGCATGAAATCTAAACTCCGTTGCTCAATGCATTAAAATTAGGTATATCTGTAAGAGGCAGAATAGTCAAAGTAACAGATATTGAAGCAAAACAGAAATTTCTTTCTCTCTTCAGTAGAAATCTGGGTAGTGATTTATGGCTATAAAGTTTTCCATGGCTTCAGGAACCCAGGATCTTTCTATCTTGTCCTGTATGGCCAGTACTATTTGCTTTTCAGAATTTAGATGGAAATGGGGACAAAGACAAAGATGAGAGAGAGAGAGAGAGAGAGAGAGAGAGAGAGAGAGAGAGAGAGAGATGCTGTCTTGCTGTCTGTCTTTAAGAGCAGACTCCCTGGAGCTGCTATGTGTCATTTCCCTTTACAGAATTTAATCAGCTGGCCATGCCTACATTCAAGGGAGCTTGGAAAATGTAGTGTTTAATCCAGGAAGCTTTGTGCCCAACCAACATGTCTATCACCAATTGAAAAGGGAAGAAAACAAATAATGGGGACAATTAACAGTCTCTCCCACACATGACATATAAGGTTCCTCATCTCCTGTTCCTGCCAGCTCCTCTAATTTCATTTCCTGCCCATCTACCTTTCATGTTTTAATAGCAAAACTAGAATACGTGATGTTTCACCCAACACTCCATAAACTAGTATAGTTTCCTGACTTTCACATGCTGTTTCCTGCCTAGAATTCCCTCCTTCGCTCACGTGCTGGGCAAACACCTATTTATCCTCCAAGAGCTCATTGGCTATTTACTCCAGATGTTCCACCTCCCTACACACCTCCTGCCCTTTGAACAAATACCTATGAAAATCGTTACATCATCCTACGACAATTGTTTGTGGCCATGTCTCTCTCCCTTCTGCTTGAGCTTCTAGAGTGTAGGGCATGTCTTTTTATCCCTGAATCTCAACATGTGGCCCACTGCCCACTGCATAATACATAGGAAAAGTTTGCAGAATGAAGATATACAGGGTACAAATGGATTGTACTTTAACCAGTCCACATGTTGTACTTCTCTGAATGTAGCCTGAAGCCAGCCATAGGCTTCTATGGCTGTGGAATTGCTACATAACTTTTTCTGTTTACTGAGACAGGATCAAGACAGAGGCTTCCTGACAGACAAAAGAGCTTGCCCGAGGAGAGAAGTAATTGCTTCTTTATCTCTTAAACACAGTATTGAGGGCAAGCACAGATGGTTCCCTAACTCTCCCTGTGCCTTCAGGGAAGAAGGCAAAATGTCACAAGTCTAGAGCCAAAATACCATAGGAAGCTTCAAAAAGGTTAAAAAAAAAAAAAAAGTCCCAAGTAATAACCTAAAAATCAAAATGACAAAACATCACTCATGGGTAAGACACAGAATTCTTCTTAAGGGTACCATAATGGTGGGAAAATGACCCTACACCCACCGGTAAATAATTTCTAATTTCTAATAATTTCTAATAATACATGAGTCTCCTCTGAAACAGGAGGGCCTTTGAGACACAACTGTGCCCCACCCTCACCCCACCATATTTACTGTTCTTTTGAAAGGATGTAAAATCTGTTCCTTTGACCCACAAATACTCAGAGGATTAGGGAAAACCCTTCCTGGCAATTATTAGTATTACATCTATCATTATATTTTTCTGAAAAGGAAATATGAAAAATATATTTAATAAAATATATTTTAAGAGAATACAAAAAACAGTTTAGAACACGAAACTGTCTTAGCTAATGTGACATTCAGGGACTCAAAAGTAGAGTGTTCAAACAATTCCAAGCCTTGATTGTGTTCTCTTATAGTCCATTTAAGAGAACATCCACAGGAGAAGTCTTCTGAATTATTTTAGGTAACTGTTGACAGCCCTTTGCAAAGCCTCAGAGGTTGCTGGTGTTGGTGTAAACCAGAGTGCCCAGTAAATACCACATGTAGGAAATTACCCTACAGAGATCATCACTGGTGTACACAAAGTTGTTTGTAATAAGATATTTACCTCATTATTATTCATGATAGTGGCAAAACTGGAAATAAATGTCTCGTAATAGAGAATCAGCAACATATACCATGCAGCTATGAAATGATGTTATAGAATATTTATTATTATAAAAAGATGTTCATGATGTTAAGAAAAAACATGAAGGTTATAAAAGAGATGATTTAGTATGATCCAAATTTTATTTTTACATGAATTATTACCATAGGGTAGAGCATGCTTTCCTGGACAAGTGCCAGCCCCGACTCAGAAGGCTGGTGGATTTGTAGGCCCCTCACCATATACCTATTTGCATTTCAGCTTGAGAATTACAGAGCCTCTGGCCACAGTATTTATGTGTCCTAAATTAAGAAAGAGAGTAAAGACTTAGAAGATCCCAAATCCTTGTGAGATTCGAAGTTTTTTAAGTTGTCTGAAGGACTGGGTGTGAGAGGGCTAACCAGGAGAGTAGTGAGAATTCTGAAAAAATATCCCCCTGCAGGAAGGAAAAATCAGAAGTAGTAGACAGGTCTTTGCCTCAGGTTCTGGGTCAGGATAGTCGCCTCTCTTAGGACTCTCCCCAACTCAGCTGTCCTAGAGACAGGTTTGCATCAGAAGAGACTTGGCCCTCAGGGGTCAGGGCCTATTTCTGGGAAGCTCAAAAGTAAGGCAGAGAGAGGAGCACTCCCTCATCCTAGACATCCCACCACAGTTACCTGCCCCAGCAGAGGTGGTCAATGGAACAGGTAATAGGGTCAGCAGGAGGTGTGATCCAGCTGTCCAGATCCCTGAGGGGATGCCAGGGCCTTGGAAAAGCTGGCAGTGATACCAGCTTGTCCCAGTGGTCAAGGCAAGAGCCACTTTACCAACACAAGACTCACTGGAGCACAAACAAACTTGCTATTAGAGAAGGAGCCATTCTCATCCTACGAGAGTGACACTCGAATCTTGGAACTAACAGCTAACGCCAACATTATTGTTCTGCCACTTCAGAGCCAGCTATTCTCAGCTGGTGATAAACTCTGGGGAACTGGCCTCATGACCAGTGGTAGCCTCAAGAAGGCGTCTGAGTTCTAAAGCTGCCTACAAATACAAAGATCGGGACAACTGTTAGGAACAAATGTGTACCCTCTGTAATTCTCAGAAACACCAGCTGAAGAAAGAGGCTGGGAAAAGCTGGCCTTCCTGATAATTTGGCTAAAGAGGTCTGGAAGCCATAGTTTGAAGTGTTAATGCACGCATGGCCAAGTCTGGTGAAACCTGCCTATCTACACTACTTATACTTGCGTTGAGGGCGGTGCAGGGGGAAGGGGAGAAACAGTGGGCAGCCTGTCCAGAATGATGATGAATCTTTGTCCAATACACAGTTGCCCCACAGACTAAGTACCACATCTAGAACAAGTATTATCTAATGTCTGGCCTGCACTGTTATTGCACAGAAAAAAGTGTGGCTGCTCTCAGAAATGGATGCCAGTGAAACCGAAATTAAAGGGACATTACAAACTGCTTTGAAATTTTTACTTAAAAGAGTTTCAAAAGAAACAAAAAGGCAAATTTAGCCTAGTATTCTGGAGGGCTTAATTGTGACAAGTGACCATAATTCTGAAATCATCTTACTATAGTTTTGTGAGCCTCTCCCCTTATAAACATTGTATGGACTGGGGTTCTGCACCCAAGTCCAAATGCTTCCATCCACTTGGAGTATGGGAAGGGGGAATCTTCTGAAGGAGGGGTAGGGTTAAGGAAGAGAGGGTTACGGCAGCAATAGCATGCCTGGACTGGGGATGAATGTGTAAGGGGCGGCTCACCAATAAGGTACAACCCCAGCTCTTCTAAAGTACTTGCCCAATACTGCAGGTGAGAGGCTAGGGACCTTCTGGATTATTTTTTCTTATCCTTGTCCTGAAGGCAGATCCTGCCAAAAGATAGAATCTGCTTCCTCTACTAAAGCTGTCACAGCTGGAACACCTTGTTTAAATATTGAAAACTTTTTATTTTGAGGTGTGGGAAAAGAAACTGAGGAAGAAGATCGAAGCAAGGAGTAACATTATGTTCTTCCTAAGTGTAACACAATCCGGGTCAGGGCAAAAACATAAAATAAAGATATAGGAAACTTCACCCTGAAAATAACACCATAGAAAGAGTACTCTACTTAATGTTAACAGCTGATCAGAGCTAACGATTAAGTGTATCATCTCAAGGGTGACCATGTACTTTATTGCTCAAACCAGGATAACTTAAGAATGAAATGGAGTCCTACTAATTAATATTTACACCTGAATAATAGGCATAAAGCAAAGACTGTCCCAGACCAACCAAAAGGTATAGTCACCTAATTATCACTAAATCCTGTAGTTCATATGCTTCTTCTATTGGGTTATGGCAGAAAAACAAGGCAAAATTTAGATGTAATATGAACTATGGCATTGTGAATAGATGCACCAAAATA
>NW_016107608.1:2839863-2848942 GCF_001604975.1 Cebus imitator
TACGTATCCACAAAAAAGAAAAATAAATTTTTTAAAAAAAGAAAGAATAGTCTGAAAAGGGCAAAGTAGGGCAGGAAGTAGGTGAGCCCCTTCTTAGCCGCAAGTCCAGGATAGTGCAGACTAAATGCTAGGAAGCCAGTTATTTTCAGTGATTGTTTGACGACATGAGTATTATCATATGCATCTAGATGGCATTCTTCTGTCTTGTAGGGGTCCGATTTAAATGTATGGCCCCAGGGATCTTGGAGCCACTGTTATTTTTAAAAAATCAACAGTAAAATGATTAATGGCATAAATTGCATGAAACTGCTATCTTGTCTATGATACCTAATTTTATTTGGCAAGGCGTTGGAGGATCATGAACATAAAATTGCTCTCCATTTGGGAGATACAGGCTTCCTGTTACACCTTGACAAACACCAACTCTATTAGATCCTTAATTCAAAAACACGTAGGACAGACAGAATATCAGCAGGGGCAAAAACATCTCTGCCCTTGTTGTCAGCCTAGTTTTGCCAATAGCAGAGGATCCAAAACCTTCTTCAAGTTCAGGAGTCTGAATTGAAGTATTCGGGTCAGAACCACGGCACTATTTCAGAAAGGATGACAAAAGGGACAGCCCATCCTATAGGAACCCTGTCACCCCAGACCTCCTGGAGGCTCTCTGGGAAATATTTCTGACCATGCATTTATGTCCTCGGCAAATTCCTAAATCTGAGTTCACAAGCAGGCATCTGCTGACACATCCTCCCCCATGCTCTTTATTTTATATCCTAACCCAGCTCCAAAGGTCAGAAGCCATGCTCTGCCTTTGCCAACTATTCTATCCAAGATTGAAACTCAGTACATTCGACAGAATTAAACTTCCTACTACCAAAGTACAAGTACACACAGCCGAGAGTCAACAGTGTGTTTATGGAGTTCTTCCCTGGGCATGGCCTGATAATAGGCCCTTAAGGTACGAGCATACTACCAGCATCAATGTGATATCACTGGGAGATGGCAGAGCACACCACAAACAAAAGGTGAAAAAGCTGCTTTCACAAACACAAAGGGAAGATAGAGTCCGAAAACTGCTTTAGGACTCACCCAAGAGCATATTACACCACAGAGAGTGAAGCAATTCTGTCTACTTCACTTAGACAAGATGAACTGTTGCTTATGGAGGAAACTGGCACGTGAGGAGCTTTGGCCTGACAAAGCACGGTCACAAGGAGATAGACCACCATCATTGGGAGAGAAATCCACAGCAGAGGGAAATACCTGCCCAGGGCTTGCTGTCAGCTGAAGCCTTTGCAGCACACAGGGCCTGGGAAGTTAGCTCTGGAGCAGCAGAAGAAAATGGCATAGGGGATGAGATAGCTGAAGCTGCTGGGCTCCCAAGCACCTAGCTCTGCAAACACATGTAAGCTTCTTTTAAACAAGCTGGAGATTCAGAAAGTGCAAGGAGGGTAGAATATTCTGCTGATGTGGCTTAGAAAAGACAGGTTCCACAAATAAGGCGCTGTTTTCTTTGTTTTTCCTCCAAGTTGTGTGACTTTACGAATGATGTTTTTAGTTACAATTATATTCAACAGAAGAATTCTTTTTTGATTATAGTACTTCTTCTTTTATCTCCTATTGCCAAAACAAAGGCAGAATACAAAACAGTATGTGCACTGTTATTAAAATGATCTAAAAATATGCAAGCAGAGGGACACCACAAGGTAAAAGATATTGTTCTTTAAAAACTTGAGACGTTTAATATTTAAAACCAATATTTGTTGTCTTTATACATTTCTAGTCATGATCCTTCTTAGTCACTGATATTTCAGAATGTTTTATTCAGAAATATTTTTCCTTATTTTCTAAAAAATTATTTTTGGTAGAGACGGGGTCTCACTATGTTCCCCAGGCTGGTCTCGAACTCCTGGACACAAGCAATCTTCCTGCCTCAGCCTCCCAAAGTGCAGGGATTATAGGCATTAGCTACCATGCTTGGCTATTTCAGAAATACTATATCAAAAGACTTTAGAAAGAAATAAAGTTATTTTTCTACCTAAAATAATGTCAGATTTGGCAAGTAATAATATGCTAGTATCTCAGTGAGTGTCCCTTATTCTCCAAATGTTGCACACTAGTTTTAAATGTGTTAGGAATTAGGTTATATATCTGAGTGACACATAGTTCTTAGAGGAAGAGAAACTTTTCTCTTTGAATGTCATCTGTTCAATATTGGCAGTTACAAAAGCATTATCCAGAAGTGGGTTAAAAAGCCTGGCTGAGAGTCAGTTGGTTATTAAATGAAAAGGAAAAGCTAACACTCTGTTGTCCTATCTCCTAGCCCAGCATCCTCACAAACCCTTCCACTGCTTTGAAGCACAGCTAAACCCTACACTCTATGTATAACCTGGGAGTAGAAAGATGCTTATTCCAAAAGATGCATAAATTCCTTATTGGAGCATGCCCAAACAATATTTAACAGCCACATATTACAGAGGAAGTTCTAGTGCCTTTCACAATAAGAGATGTATAGAAATGAAATACATTCATTCACTCTTAGTAGACCAGCTCAACTGAGAAGGAACGGACAATTTTGGATGTTGGCATGCTCGGATATATGGGAAATCCTCTAGAGATGATGCACTGGCAGGAAGACTTGCACAGAAAACACAGCTGTTTTCAATATTAGAAACCCAGTGCATTGACCTCATGAGAAACAACTTGCACCACTTGCTTTTTGCTTTAACAAATAGCAAGGCCCAAAGGTTGGGCCAACAAATGGGATTCCAAGGAACTGTTTTACATCAGTGAAGGGTCTGGGCCTGATGATAGAAGTCATCAAATGAATGTTGCACTTGGAAGTCTCGGATGTAAGCCAGCATGAGTCCTGATTCCCTTGCCAAATATTACTACATGCTCCTGCCCTGATAGTCTAGGCTCTTCTATATTCTTTTGCATGTGGGATTTAAGAGATTTCAAAAATTCAAGAACTGAGGACAAAATATATTAACAAATCAATGAACTACATTTTATTGTATTCAACTCCTGTTACAAATATTTGACCTTAAGGAAATGAGAGACTATTCCTTAGAAAGACAATTTTACTCCATGACTGAAGTGAAGTCAAAGCTATTTTCAGGACTGTGAGTGACAAAGCACCCCTCTTTTCATGAGGTAGATACACAGTGACCCAAGGAAGCAGGTTGGGAGGATGGGAAAACCAAAATGTTTTTATATTTATGTATAAATGAATCCCAAACCGTGTCTCCAACTCGCTTCTCCTTCCTTTCCCATCCTTGCATCATATACCCACTGATAGAAAAATAAATGGTAGAAGGGAGTTAAAATTAATATTCACTGAACACCTGCCAAGTACCAGAAATCCTAATAAGTGCTCATTCATGCATTTATTTAATTAAAAAAATTAATCATATTCCAGATGTGAGGCTCTGTGTTAGATACTAGGTATACAACCCTGAATAACACCTCATCGCTGGCCTCTTCCCAAGACACTTAGGAAGGCCAAGAGGCAAATATTCAATTACAATACAATTAAGGCTTGCTTTCTTGGACATATATACAAAATGTGGTGGGGGCTTAGTGGAGGTAGTGTCTGAGCTGCCCATGAGCAGTCAGGGAAGACTCCTCAAAGGAGGCAGAATTTGAGCTGATATTTACAGAGTGAGTAGAAGTTTCATAGGAGTTGACAGTATTTATCAATATTTCTAAACTTAATCCTTACAGTTCTGTGAAAGACATATTTATCAACCCCATTCTTCAGGTGAGAGAACTGAGACTCAGGGATATTGTTTAAGTTCACCCAAGAGGGTAGCAGAGCTGAAATTTGAAGCCATATTTATATGACTTCAACGTTCACATTACTTCCACCAGGGAAACTACCTCTAACTCTTCAAAAATGTTTTTAGGCCAGGCTTGGTGACACACATCTGTAATCCCAGCTACTTGGGAAGCTGAGGTAGGGGTATAGCCTGAGCCCGTGAAGCGGAGGTTGCAGTGAGCCAAGATCATGCCACTGCACTCCAGTCTGGACAACAGAGCAAAACTCCGCCTCAAAAAAAAAAAAAAAGAAAAAAGAAATATATATATGTTTTTAATCATGTGCCCTTGTTTTTTGTTTTTGCTTTTTTTCTCTACAAGTGCTCTTGATGTTCATTTTAATCTAATTTTACTTTATACAGAATAGAGGAGGAGATGGTCATGAGAAAATGTATTGTATGGTTTATGCAAGCTATATATCCTAAAGATGACCCAGAACATTCTATCAACCAGTGTAAGAAGGTCTTGAATGAAATAATCCTACCTCGCAAAACAAAAAAATATTTGACAGTGTCAAGGAAAATTTTACTTACTCCATTTCTCTACCTGGGTACTCCTATGTCTAGAAGTTGACTTCATATAACTTTCGGCTAAAATCAACAAAAATGTAGGACATAAACTACAACCAGTTTTTTCAACTTCCCCAAAAAGCAACTATTTAAATCTCCTCTTGTATCATGAGGTCTATAACATAAGATACTTAATGTAACAAGTTTAAAAAGAGGTAGTGGTAACATGCCTTCAGTTTTCTCAATAATTGCTCACATAACTCTACTTTGGGGTTTATGTTGGCTTCATATTATTTTCCAGTAATTTTTTCTAACCACGTAACTCTACAATTTTTGTCAACTGATCAGGACCAACTCTTTGTCACATGGATCAAGAACTACTCTAGTGACCTCTTAATTTGGGGAAAATGAAACTAACCAAACATGCAAGAGACAGGCATGGTCCTAAATTACCACACAACTTTTAGAATAATGAATATCAAGTTTTGATCACATTGGTGTTATTAAAATTCCTACCCAAAGATTGCTTTAAATGTTTCATAATAATATGCATTTTCTTTGCACTTAATGTGAAAATCCAATATGTGGAAAGTAAAGACAACTGTTTTCTACTCATTTATCCAGGACAGCTAACCACACGTTGAAGTGGGCAGCTAGAGGCAGCCATAGAGTGAGAAAGAAGAAACAGGTAGACTAATACTGGACTTTTCCCCCATCCCCCTCCTCTTCCTGCTCCTTTTCCTCCTCCTTTTTCTTCCTCTTCTTCTTCTTCCTCCTGCACCTTCCTCTTCTATTAATCCCAGCTGTTGCATAAGTCAAAATAGACGTCAACTTGTAGGGAGGCTTCCTGTACTATGGCTTAGTACCCATTTCCACAAAACTCGTCCCTCTTTAGTCTAATTTTAAGAATAATTTCTGACCTGAAAATACCTACAGATACCCTGATACTCCTCTCCCATGCCCGTCTCCACCAAAA
Organism: Cebus imitator; assembly: GCF_001604975.1. Taxonomy (NCBI): domain Eukaryota; kingdom Metazoa; phylum Chordata; class Mammalia; order Primates; family Cebidae; genus Cebus; species Cebus imitator. The sequence goes on from NW_016107608.1 coordinate 2,845,168, forward strand.
TAAGAATTCTGGATTCCACGAGCCCTTCCCCAAATAAATGGAGAGAATACTGGCAAATGGTTACTTCCTCCAACTCATTCTATGCCTCCCAGCTATCTCAGGTGCCCATGATTCCATTTGAAATAGTGTTGCAACGACCAGCTAATCCTTCCCTTTAACTATCTGGATACCAAAACACATCTCATCAATGAAGGCTGCTTTTTGCTAACATGAAGCCTCTATTACCCTCAGCTGCCCATGCCAAACCCCTAGTCTAGTCTAGTCTAGTTTAGTCTAGCTCAGTTTAGATGTAGCATAGTATCTATTGTATAGATATGCCTAGGATAGGATAGACAACCCATGACTCCCACTTCATTCTTAGGCATCCTCCACCAGCTATCAGTTCTCATATCCTAAGAGCACCCATACCATGTGAAGAGTTTTCTCCACATCCACCTACACACTCAAGCTCTTCTCATTACCTTGTCATTAAATTCCCATACCTCATATTCCACAGAACAATTTTCTGTCTCTCAGCTGCAACATTGATACGTTTTCTTTCCACTATCTTTCCCAAACTTTTTCTTCCAGGATATACATGCCAGCTGTACTGCATTCTGTCCCTCCCACTACTTGCTGCCTTTTGCTGTTGCCAGGATCACCAACCCACACTGCATATTGAGAACTTCGGGATTTTGTCATCCTCATGAGCAAAGTTAACCTCCATGTGATCATACATCCAACAACTTAGATTCAAAATGTGTTAAGATTCCAGATGATAAGAGCCTTTATTCACACTTTACTTCAACAACTCACTTGTAAGAATAAGAACACTCTAAATGCACATTTGATTCTGGAGCTCTAGCAAAATAAAATACTTGTTCCTAGCCAACCTCTGTCCTATCTTTTCCAAGAACCACATAGGGGTACAAGGTGACAGATCAATCAAGGAGTCAGGGCCTTGGCCCTAACAACAGTCTTCCTTCCATTAAGCCACATAAATAATCCCTTCAGGAAGATGCTTCCCTCTTACCAACATAATTTAATCAGCCATCAAAGTCCTGCTGACTTACCTCCCAAATATTTCTTTAAAAATTTCCTTGCTCACTATCCCTACTTCCATAGAGTCAATTTAAGACTTCATTGTCTGTTCACCCACACTACTTTAATAATCTCCTAATTTGTGTCCTGCCTTCCTTATGTCCCCTTAAATCTATTCTCCAGTTAGCTAGAATGGTATATCTAAATTGTAAATCTGACCTTGTCACTTCCTTGCTTCAGTGTTGATACGGAAAACCTAACCCTCACAAGACGAAAAAAGAATAATTGTGAATATTGGCAAGAAAAAGTTACCATGACATTCAAAGTATCATAATTATCTATCAAGAAAATGGAATCAACTGAAGAACTATTATAACTAATAAGAAGAGTGACAATTTGGCCAGTTAAAAGTATAATATATAGAAATTGATAATTTTCTTAAGTAGAAGTAATAGCCAGATAGAAAAAACAATGAAATGGAGGTACCATTCATACTAGTAAAATAAATATCTAGAAATAAATTTTAAAACAAATATGTCTAATGTGCATGAGAAAATAAAAACACAAAATTTTGCTTAAAAAAAAAAAAAGACTCAAGCCACACTCCTGGGTAGAGAGATCTGATATTATAAAATATTGTCCTCAAATTCATCTATAAACTTAATTTAGTTCCATCAAAACCCCAGTAGGATGGAAGATGTCCAGACTGCTAGTTTCCTAACCCACGATGTGTTCTTTAAACTCTCTGAGACATAAAAACTTCCAAACTTAGGCTGGGCTCCTGACCAATTAGAGAGAACATATTTCCAGACTTTGAAACTGTTAGGTGTAGCCTTGGGACCAAGTTCTACCAATGAGCTATAGTTACTGATACTGTGTGTCAGCTACCAGGAAAGCCCCATAACAGACAACCCCTTAAAAGGTGCACCATTTGCCTTTTCATCCCCACTCATTTCCTCCAGGTGTTACGGCTAGAGGCTGAGCAACCATTTCAGACCATGAAATAGGAGCCAAGAATGTTGAAACTGGTGAAGCAACAGGGTAGAAAATTCTGTATCCTCTTAGTCACGGACCCACCATAGTCCCTCTATCATGTGTGTGCATGATAGAGAAATACACTTTTATCTAATTTAAGCTACCGTTAGCTTTGGGTTTTAGGCTAAACCTGTTTCTATTCAGTAGAATGCACAAGAACAGACAAAAAAAATTTAACAAGATAAATAAAAAAGGACTTGTCATCTCAGATGTGAAAACACACTCCAAAGCTCTGGTAATTAAACATTGTGGAATTGGAATAAGGATAGATAAAAACTCAACAGAACAAAATTAAACCCTACAAACAGAGCTACAGATATATGGGGATTTAGTATATGAAAAAGTAAATATCTCCAAGATGGTGAGACAGGAAAAAATAATCCAATGGAAAAACAAGTAAATAAATATCACTAAATCCCCATCTCATATCATATACAAGAATTTATTCCAAATTGACAAAAAAACTTAAGCATAAAAATAAATGACTACAAGAAAATATAGAATATTTTATATTGTGAGATATGGAAACACTCTTTCAACAAAACATAAAACCCAAAAGTTATTAAAATGCACATATATATGGAGAGAGAGAGAGAGAGAGAGATTTCACTATATGACTAGAATTCTATATGGTAGAAGACACTATAAGCAAAGTTAAAAGGCAAAAGTACAGACTGGAAGTAAATATTTACAACAAGTTTAACAAGCAAATAATTAGTATCTATAATATATAGGAGCCCTTGTAAATAATAGGAAAATATTTAAATTGAAAATGTACAGTACATAAATAGAATATTTTTAAATAATTATGGTGAATAAATATTTGAAAAAACAATCATTTATGCTATATTAAGCAACATTATAACTGAATGTGAGTTTTGTCCTTATATCAGCAAATATTCTTAAAAGATTGATAGTATTCTGGAGGAATTAGTATTCACATACTATTGATAGGAAGACAAATTGATAATCTTTTTGAAGAGCAATTTGGTTTTTCCTTTTAACACGTTCATATTTTACTTATATGAATTTATTTGTATTCCCACAGCTACCCCCCAAAACACACATTTTTAAATCTTCTTTACAATATTATTTGTAACTGCAAAACTTGGAAGCCAGACTAATATTTATCAGTGTGGAAGTGGTTAAATACACTTCAATACTCACATCATGGAACACCAGGCAGTTATTCAAAAAGTAGAACCATGTGTTCTGAAGCAGAAAGATACTCAAGAATTATTACTTAATTCAAAAAGAAAGCTGAAGAACAATGGGATTATGTAATATAATCCCACTGTGATAAAATGATAGTATATACAGAAAGTAACTGGAGGAATGGGAGCTGAATGTTGACAATAGTTATTCTGCAGTTGGATTCGGTAGAATTTACTTTGATATTATATTTTGCTAATGTTTGGATATCGCCTACCTATGTATTATATTTGTAATCAGTGAAAAAACAAATGGCATCATGGCTTAGAAAATCCTTTACGATCTAGAAACTTTCTGGCTTTCCAATCATCTTCACTTCCACCTGCCTGTCAATTTATTCTCTCGCCACATGGGATTATAAATTGATCCTCGTTTACAACTTGCGTTTATTGGCTTGTCGATGCAGTGACGACCATCCCCCGTGCCATGAAGCCTCAGACACAAAAACACACCCAACTCTTTTTTTTTTTTTTTTTTTTAATGTCATTATGTTGCCCAGGTTGGTCTT
>NW_016107608.1:2848958-2879834 GCF_001604975.1 Cebus imitator
TTCTCTCTTGTTACCCAGGCTGGAGTGCAATGGCGCGATCTCGGCTCACCGCAACCTCCGCCTCCTGGGTTCAAGCAATTCTCCTGCCTCAGCCTCCTGAGTAGCTGGGATTACAGGCGCGCATCACCATGCCCAGCTAATTTTTTTGTATTTTTAGTAGAGACGGGGTTTCACCATGTTGAGCAGGATGGTCTCGATCTCCTGACCTCGTGATCCACCCGCCTCGGCCTCCCAAAGTGCTGGGATTACAGGCGTGGGCCACCGTGCCCAGCCCAAACACACCCAACTCTTACTCATCACTCCACACTCAGCTGAGCTATCTCAGGGATGGCGGATGAAAAGATATACTTTCAGCATAGGAACCAGCCTCTGTAAATCCTGGAAGTTGTGAAAGGTGCTTGGGGTCCAAGAACTGCAAATAAATAATTCGCTATTGCTGTAGGCAAGTGCAAGTGAAATGAGGTGAAAAAATTTTACCACCACCCTACCCCTCACAAAGAAAATACAAGAAGAACGGACGAGATCCCACAGCTTATATACTGTGCCAAGGAAGCAGGGATTTATCCATTCCATGTTAGGGACCACTGACATTTTGAGGAGAGCAGCTTGATCAGATTAGAAAGCTCACCCTATGGGCAAAGCGAAGAAGAAATCAGGACAGAATAGCAGGCGTCACAAGCCTGAAAGAAAGACAAACAGAGGCTCTTTTTCTTCCATCCCTCATGACCGCCTTTCTTTCTACCCATAACCCTGTACCTCTCCCCCACACCCAGTCCAGACAGCAACTTTCATGAAAAATGGAGATTAGTCATTCTTCTCTGAGACGTCAGGTTACAATTAAGTCTAATTGGTATAAGTGTGAGGAAAGAAACAAAAACAAAATTTCACTCATTATTAAGAGCTTTATAATTATTGCAGTATTTTCCAAAATATATATTCAGAGCGCTTCTTTGAGGAGAGGAAAAAATGTTCCATGACCAAATGCTTGGGAAATTCCGGGTTAAACAAAATAGAAAAATCTCCCCCACCCCCCACCATGCTTTTTCAGAACTCTTATTATGCTCATTTATACAATGGCTCTCAAAAGGATATAATTTTGTAAAGTATTTCCCCAATGTATTTGATCTCAGAACCTTTTCTGCAAATGACCTCTTTCCAAACTGGAGCATGCTTTGGAAAATGTTGAGTTGAATTAGAATTTTCTAATGAAGTAGTGATTTTCCCCAGCCCCCTTTTCTGGAATGTTTAGTGAGAGATCAGCCTTTTTAAGGGTGATATATTTCTTTATTGAGTGGGATATTAGATTAAACTACCTCTGAGGTCACCTTCAACTCAACAGGGCATTACTCTGTGGCTATTGATGATTTCATCATGCCTGCAATCTGATTGTTGTTCTATCTTTAATATTTCATTTTATTATTGACTTTTTAAAAGGGGGAGGAAGTTTTTCCCATTAATTAAACTGTAAACAAAACTGGGCAATAAAGCTTGGATTTTTTTCCCTCAACCTACATAAGGTCATTCACTCCCAGCACCAGACTAGAAAGAGCTTTCTTAGTCTAGAAATGCAATCTTTGGTCTCACAGAGAGCTGCCCCCTCCAACACCACACTCAATTGTGTGGGTCCCTTTCAGATATGCACCTATGGGACTCATAGCACTTTATGTGACTCTTGATTTCTTCCAGAAATGAGAATCAAATATTTTCAAAGGAATTCTGTCACCAATAATGCTTGGAGGAATAGGGAGGATGGTGACAAAGACAGTCACTGTGTAAGGGCATGCTGGGGGGATACACCTGTTGCCACCAGTGTAGCTGAGAGGATTTGTTGTGGAATGGACTCATTGAGAATTGAGGATGAGGGGCAGGAGGAAGCCAAGAAAGAAAAATAATTCACTCCTGCTGTATGGTAAGAAAAGGGGAAAATACGTAACATTTTCTGATCATTTGACAGTTTATGAAGAATGTTTATGGAGACCGCACCACTGCACTCCAGCCTGTGCAACAGAGCAAGACTCCGTCCCAAAAAAAAAAAAAAAAAAAAAAAAAAAAAAAAAAAAAAAAAAAAAAAAAAAAAAAAAAAAAAAAGAATATTTACAAATTTCTCATGAGTTTTTAAAGCTCATTAATTAACTCCTATGTATTAAATAATAGTCATGTCATTTTACAGATAGAGGGGTAAGTGGCTTACCCAAGGTCCTACAAATCAGTGTGAGAGTTGTCATTTGGGCTGAAATCTTTTGATTCCAATTCCAGTGCTTTTTTTACTACATTTTAATCCTGATAAGACTTCTTGTATCAGGTTAAAGTTGATTGTATACAACAGGACACACTTTAGCCAATTTAAACTGAAAGATAGCCATTTCCAAGTATTAGGGTATCTTACAAAATCCTAAATATGGATAGATTGAAGACCTGAGTTGCCAGAAACAACTCCCAACTCCAGAAGCATGCTGCCTCTGCAACTATCTCCAGAAAGCTTCTCCTTCCAACAGAAGGAAATTGCCAAAGGATTAGACCACTGACTGAAGACCCCTGGTACTCCATGACAACCTCTTTCCACCCAAGAGATGCTTGGCAGAGTTCTGCATCAGTCAGCTGCACCTGATTGACAAAACTTACACTACAACCAGAACCCTCAGCCACGAGGGAGAGTTAGAAACGTGGTTTTAGCTTTCTAGCCTCTGCTGTACAGGAAAGCATACTAAAAGGATATTTGAGTGAATGTGGAAGGTTATCTGTCATGCCATGCATAGATACAATACTTAGAGAAACATGTATTTTTTTAGACAAACGAAATACAAAGTAAAAAGAGCTAACTGGGGTTCAATGACAAGTTATAAGCAACTTTGGAAAGCTCCTGATGGTCCACTGACCCTACCAGTCATTAATTCCCAGTCACATGTAGGATGGATGAGCCTAAGTGAGGATGCAAGACAGGGTACGCATCCTTCCACCTTCCCTTCCCAGTCCTGTGGCAGGCATTAGTAATCAATCACATCACTTTTGTGCTATACCTAGATCCGACCTGAGATCCTTTTCAGGACAATGCATCATGCAGGTAGGAACATCAACCAGAATTATGGTAAAATTGAAGTTGAAGTTGAAAATCATTCATTTAGAGTCTTTATAACACCTGCTGGTTGCAGTCAGCTATTACCACAAAAATTATATTTTTCAAAACACAAAATCAGTGGTTTAAAGCAACCCTCAACTGAGCTGATCTAGATTAGGCATGGCTGGGCAGCTGTGCTCCACATGTCTCTCATCCTCCTTGGACCAACAGGCTAATCCAGGTATGTCCTTCTCATGGTGGTGGCACAGGCACAAGAGAGCCTGCAGAAATGTACAGGCCTCTTATGGCCTAGGTTGAATCAGTACACTGTCACTTCTGCACACACGATGTTAGCAAGGACAGATAACAAAGCTGAGCCCAAGGCCATGGAGTAGGGAAATACATTTCAGCCACAGCCACGCCATGGCAAGGGTATAGAAGCAGGGAGCAGCAAAGAACTGCATAATGCAATCCATTAATGCAATCTACCATAAGGCCTTCGTTGTCAGCTCATAATAAAATCTCTAATCTTCAGTGCCAACAACGTTGAAAAATTCTGCCTTATTTTATAAGGCATTTACCCATATTAGCTAAGAATGTAGATCCACATAGAGGTGACCAATGGACCCTAGGAGTATTGAGGTTAGCATGAAATCCACTGATTGTGGAAGTGTCACCCTTGGGACTCTAAGATAACACAGAGAACTGTAGCAAGAGTGGTGGCTATATTAAAGTGGCTAAGATCATCATTCTGGGTGAATGATGCAGGAACAGAAAACCAAATACCACATGTTCTCACTTATAAGTGGGAGTTAAATATTGCGTACATATGAACATAAAGATAAGAACAATAGACACTGGGGACTCCTAAAAGTGGGAGAGGGAAGGGGAGCAAGGGCTGAAAACCTACCCATTGGTACTAGGCTTACTACCTGGGTGATTTGTACTCCAAACCTCAGTGTCATGCGATACAGCCATGTAGCAAACCTATATGTGTACCCCCTGAAATCTAAAATAAAACTTGAAATTATTTTTTAAAAGATACTATCCAAAGGGGAATATCAGTGCTATGCATCTGAAAACTGAGAACAATGTTTTATTAAAATTACAAGGACAAAAATAAATAACGAATTAAATAAATAATTTGGTGGCCAAGATAAAGGCCATATGTATTAGAAGCAGCTCTATTTGCTCCCTGAGAGGCACTTACTATTACCTCACAGGCATGCAGTGACAGTCACTTTCATTTAAAGGCTCGAATTTGCTTCTGTTATTCAGTTCTATTTATGAGAGAGGTTAATATGTTTACTCTGTGAGTTTGATAGTCTTAAAAACACAAATATAACTTAATGGGAATCATAAGTACTGAAATATTTATGGTGCTGTAAATTTTTGATTTATTGATGCAATAAATAAAAAATTGTTAAGAAAGAATGTTTCAACCATATAATACTGTGAAAACATGCCATTTTAACTATAAATCTTCACAACATGAACTGCAATTGTATAATTTGATGGTACATATTGTATTCATAAGCAACATTTTAATGCCAGTTAAAAGAAAACTATGAATACATTTGCTGGCTTTATCAATCCTATAAATACCTTTGAATAATTTTTTCCACCAAGAAAGCTAAATTTCTTGAACTAATGTTAAACACCATAAACATATACAATTTATATTTGTCCATTTAAAAATAAAGTTTAAAAAAGATAGCTAAATTTCAAAACACTTGTATTCCTGATTTTTACCAATACAGTTTAGTCTCAGAACTTCCAATAACGATTTTCGTTCCTTTCTCTTTCTTCATGCTCATGTCTACAATCATTAAAGATCACATGGGGAGGGGGAGAGGGAGAAGAAAGATAGTTTTAAAAACTAGGTGGCAGAATCCTTCTAAAAGAGAACATCATTTGTTTCGATTGTAGAAAGATTCACCCTTAAGATGGGTTCAGGATAGGCCAGGAATGAAGTAGAGAGAACTAAATTGTTCTACATATAAATAAGTTTTTGTAGAAGAGGTAGAGGGAGTCTGAGAACAATGTAGAAACTGAGGGAGAAGATAAGAGAAAGTAGAGAGACCAGGCAAGTACAGTGGCAAGAGGCTGATGCCAAAGAAGAGATCACTATGGAGAAATTCAAATTTGTGGGCATGGTAGCCAATCTTGATGAACAGGAGCAGCTAATATTCTATTTCATATTGCTCTCTGGGCTCTGCTGCAATGTCATACAAACCTGACATCAACCTGCAAACCTTCGTCATCTTACTTCCTAGAAATAAGAAAAAGAAATTGTTCTCTTTAGGTTGACCAAGAGAAAAGTAAGAAAAATATCCATGAAAGATGAAATAGATCAAGGAAGAACTTGGTGGAAGAAGAAAATGTGAGCAAGTGATGACTAGGAGAAATGCAAATAGGATTGCCAGATAAAGGATTCTTAGATGAGTTTTAATTTCAGATACCATTTTTAATAAAAATACAATATATCCCAAATATTACCTGAGAAATTTTTATGCTAAATATAATTATATTGATATTTGCTAAATCTGGGAACCTTAAATGCCAGCCTCCTCCACCTAAAAACACCCTCTACTGAAGGGAGTGTATATTTCTCTTTTTAATTTGAGGTGGGGCTTCAAGCCAGTTTTATTTAAATTCATTAAACATGCCTTCCTACTTTCCAGCAGACAGGAGGACCTGAGAAATTTCAGACAACTGATAAATAAGTAAATATATCAAATTACCTTGTTAGTAGCTAGTAATAAATACTAATCCAGTCATCCACACCTAAGCATATTTTCTATTGCCCATGTCTTTTTGGTGGTATTACAGGTATTGATCGACTTACGACCTATGCAACTTACGACCGTTTGACTTTACGACCACAATCGCTAGCCACAACTGCTCCGCATCTGGCAGCGCAAACGTTGCCCAGCTGGGCGTACGACAGTGCAGACCAGCTTCCGGCAGCACTACCATCTCCGCGTGCATATAGCCTACTCAGCTTACGACCAAATCGTGTTACGACCGGTCTGTCGGAACCAGTCGTGGTCGTAAGTCGAGCACTAGCTGTACAGCACTTTAAAATGAGGACTATTGTCCCAGTGAGTTTTGCTCCTACAGTAAGAACAAAAAGTAGGCTAGAAATAGTCTTCCTTTTGACATTATGGACAAATTAGATGCTCTGAACAACTCTCTCAACGGAATCAACTAGAATTCAGAAAAAAAAAATGTGGTTTAAAAGTATTTTAAATGCATCACTAGGCTGGCATAAAAGAATCTATGGAATCCAAAAATGAGATGAAAGCAGGAACCCTGAGTGGCAAGCAAGTACCCAACCCTGCAGCGAGGGTTTGTGCTAAAACCTGAAGACCTGGAGACACTTTTAGAAAAACTGCATAGTACACAGGCAGGAAAGGTAAAATTGCAGGTACTATGCAAAGTAGAGAATCAAATGGGAAACCCCCTTCATAGAGCTGAATTTGTAAAGGGCTATACTCTCAGAATAAAAGTAATGAAATATAAATGCCTCCATGCAGAAAGAGACAATCTACCTCCACCTTAATGATGCATGAAAGGGAAAAACAGTATTTTTCTTGAGATCTCATAACCACACAGGGCTCTCAGGGGGTTCATAAACTAAATTCATATCAACTATACAGCCCAGAAATTCAAGCAGAAAATTTTGAGTAGCCCCAGGGGACTCTCTGGAAAAGAATGATGGCAGCAATGAGGTACACGTGGGCAGTTCCAACTACTTTGGAGGTTGAAGGAGAAGGATTACTTGAGGCCAGGAGTTTGAGGCTGGTCTATGAATAGCCACTGTACTCCAGCCTGGGCAACATAGCAAGACCCTATCTTTTTTTAAAAAAAGTGCTAAAATAAAAATACTGGCAGCAATCTGAAGTTATTAAAGCTTCTCAAAACTCATCCTGAAAACCAAACAGAACATCCTAAAAATGCTGGCAAATGCTTTCCACAAAAAGAATAGCCCACCTGAGTGGCAACCCGGGAAGCATACCTGAGAACAACTGGTGAAACTGAGAGAAGGCTTCATAGGCATCAAGTCATAGAGCACACACTACATGTGGGAATGAGAGGAGATCCACAGTATGACGGTCAGCCTTGTCAAATCTCAGAAATTGTCGATAATTTCCAACCAGTACCTCCCGTTAGCAAACCCACCAAAATCCAGCTGACATGGAAACCAGTGAAACAAGGTCAATTTCCTACATCATAGAACAAGGTAAGGGAGAGACAAAAAATAGATCCATGAGCAAAAAGGCAAATGACCAGCACAGCCATCTTTTTCGTTACTGCTATGATCATGGAAGCACTTGTCAAGGAGTAACCATTAGCAGAGCCTCGCAGCCCTAAATTGAACTTGTACTGTGTTAAGCCACAGAGATTTTGAAGTCATTTGGTTCTGCAGCACAACTTAGGCTTACCTTCACAGGAACAAAAAATGGTGTCAGAAGTGGGATTCTGCTGTAACAAAAAAAACCCTCAATGTGTGACATTGCCTTAGTGGTCCATCGGTCAGGAGTAGGCACAGATCAACTACGATTAGAGGTTAAAGTGGCTATCCATTTTATGCTTTGTGGGAAGCATTTGATAAAACTGTCATTATAGCAACCTGGAAGGCAGATCATATGTCTAGTGAATTTATAACCCTAGGGGAAGAGTTCAGAAAACAAAATGTAATTTATATGTTTTGGTTACGATTGTCTACATTCAACAAGGAACCATAGGGATGGTGTGAGTTCAGAGCATATTTAGCTGGTTTGCCGAAGGGAAGAAAAGAGAATTCTGGGACTTACACAGTGAAGAAGGCAACTTTTCAATCTTAAACAGTAAAAGGTAACATTGAAGAAGTTTGGGCACAAGAAGAGACAATTAAGACAGAGTTTGGGAGCAAAAATCCAGACAAAGGCACAGACATCTGAATTCAGGGATAAATACCTTCAAATTGATTAGAGGCTAGGAGTAAAGGTTGAATTAGCAGTGTGGTAACCAAGAAATCATTCATTGGAATAACAGCTCAGGGGAAAAGATACTATATCTGCCTAGGATTTGGAGCTATTTTTTTAAAACGCAAGTTATATATATTTGCTCATGTTTGCAAAAAGAAGGATAAACCAAAACCTTTCTTTTAAGTAGTTCATTATTAGAAGGAGAAGGGGACAGTATTGGAAGCAAGATTTATCTCAGCATACTGTATTATATGGTTTAATTTTTGAATCACGTAGTTCTATATATTCTAAAATATATAATTAAGTTAAAAAGTGAATTGTATATCAATTGGCTACACAACATAGAGAAAAGTGTTATTTTGAGTGACTTTAGAATACACTGGTTTGATTGTATTGTTCAGTAGAATATATTCTAAAGACAAATAAGAACAAAAAGAAATCTTTAACCTAATCCAATACTCTTATGGTTAGTATAATATTTGCTATTATTTTGAAACTAATTAATATCTTCTATAGGATAAACCAAATAAAGACTTACATTAATATTATTGGGAACCAGAATTTTCACTGTGAGATTTTAAAAATACAATTTAAAAAGTCAAAGAAGTAAAAACACTAGGTGTTAAGGTGGAATTAAAACTATCAGTTTGAACTCAGAATTTTTGCTGTATTTTCAAAAAACACATTTTTCTTAGTTGTGTCCCTGAAATTACTTAAAGGCAATATAAACACTGCTTACACCCTGATTATGGCCTGTAAATACTATTCCTCACCAAAGAAAATTGGGCTCCTTGGAAGAACGGTTAATTTCAGGCCTGAGACGGGAAATATAAAGATATTAGAGGATATTATGAACAATGTTTTTTTTGTAAATTTGCAAGTTATTTGAAACATATCAACCCCCAGAGGGAGAAGTCCTTGCCAGCAATAACCAAAGAAATAGAAAATCTGAATATTTCTATAACCATTAAACAAATTTAATCAACATTGTAAAACCTTCTCACAACGAAGACTAGACCAGAAAGCTTTATCAGCAAATTCTAGCAAACATTTAAGTAAATAATTTTTCTAATCTTACATAAACTCTTCCAGAGAACATTAAAAAAAATTTCAACTCAAATTATGGACTACTGTTACAATTCCACACCCAGACCAAATGAAGACAGCACAGAGAAGGAGATTTGTCACTAAAGTCAGGCTCTACTCAGGAACACAAATGTAAATATCTTAAGGAAAATATTAGCACCCTGAATCTCAAAGCATGTAAATTGATAATACAACATGATCAAGTTGTTTTTCATTCTCAGGAATAAAAGTTTGATTTAAAATTAAGTGCTAATTAATATAAATGTATCTAAATTTCTTATTTCAATTGATATAGGAAAAGCATTCAATAAAATTCAATATTCATTCATGATTAAAAAGAATAAAGCTCAGCATACTAAAAATAGAAAGTCTCTAACTTATTAAAGGACATCTAAAAACAACTAATAGCAAACTTTATTCTTAAAAGGAGTGCTTTCAGCATTGTACTGTCAGGCACCTTTAGATACAAAACATGAATGCCTATTTACCACTACTTCTATTTAACATTGTACGTGAGATCTTAGCCTGTACAATAAGACAAGAAAAATGTAAAATAAAATAAGATAAAATGAAGATTTGAAAGGGAGATACATGCCAATATTTGCAAGTTACATGACTGTCTACATACAAATCCAAAACCAGTACAAAAAAATTAAAGTAAATAACAAATTTTAGCATTGCTATTTACAAAATCTATATAAAAATGTCAATTATATTGTTGTATACTCTCAGCAGTCAGAAACCAAAATTTAAAAAATATATTTGATACACTTTTTCTTTTAAAAAGGATACATTTAGCTAGGAGGAAAAGCTAACAAGAGATATAAAAACATTTTACAGAAAAACACATAAATTTTTATTTCAAGACTTCGTGAAAGAACTAAACCAAGTAGAGATCTGTCATATTCCTGGACAGAAATATTTAATATAATAATGAAGTTAATAAAATGATCTTCAGATTCACTTATGTACTTTAAGATTTCCAAAATATTGTGCAGAGAGAGAAACATACAAAAGGAAAACAGCCATAGAAAGAACAGCTAACCAAAATTTCAGGGTAGTTACCTTTAGGTGGGGGCTGGGAAATGAATTAAACTGGGAGGGGCTCCCAGGAGACTTCTAAAGTTTAGTAATGCTCTGTTTCTAAGCTAAGACATAGCTATTCAGGTTTTTTTTTTATTATTATTATTAAACTGTATGTTTGAGGTTTAGACACTTTTGACTGCATGTTTCAAAAACAGAGATTTTTAAAATAAAAATATTAGTAAATAATTTGCCCAAACTGTCCACTAGCGATAGTCATCTACCAAATTTCTGATAATGTTAGCCCATTAGACTTGGAAGTACCAAAAGGGTAGGCAGTAGATCTTGTTTTTCACTCCATTTTCCATCATCTAGTACAGCACCTGGATGGAGAAATAGCTCCATACATATTTTTTAATGAGTGAATAAACAAAGCCTCATTAAGTCTCTATCATGGCATACATCCAGGCCAAAGCCAATTATTCTCATCCTCAGAACTCTGCTTTTCTTGTTCATGTATTGCTAAGCCCTGCTGGTGCTCCTATTATTTCCTGCCCACTGTCTCCTGGATTTCCTTTCTGCTGAAATGCTTAACTCACTTCCTCATATATATTTAATGAAGTTGTCAGCAAAACCCTTTTTCATCAGTCAGCCTGGCTTGTTTGACTTAAGGTCTTATTAGCATGCCTAATTCCATTTCCAGAAAACAGCTAATTAACTACCAAATCTGTGAGTATGGCACGGCATCACTCGTGGCTTTTAATATGTATTTATACACCTAGAAAAAATAGTGAATCCAATCCTCATTCTGGGACTTGAGAAATATGTCAAGAGCACCAGGACTTTCTTGGGAGTTCATGAAAAAGAAATGGAGGTGATAATCAGAGCACAAAGGAAGATTAGGGTCTGGCATGTATAGCAAGAGTGTTAGGCACCCATTCACAGCAGCCCCCACCAACAAACTCATGAGCCCATCCTGAGTTCCTGTGAGAAGCCTCCAGAGCACAAATCATTACAGCTCAGGAGATTATTGCATTAAAAAATTATTATTTAAAAAATTTTGGGGGAGTATATAGTAGGTATACATATTTATGTGGTACATGAGATGTTTCACCAGAATATATAAGGGACTCAAACAACTCTATAGGAAAAAAATCCAATAATCCAATCAAACATGGGCAAAAGATTTGAATAGACATTTCTCAAAAGAAGACATAAAAATGGCAAAGAGGTTATTACATTTTTAAAAAGAGCCTTAGCGTGTCATCCAGCCTCCCAGAGGCTCATGCTCATGAATGACTTTGTGAAGAGATGATGAGGTGTCTTCTGGTGACTTTGAGAATAGCACTGAGCAACTTGGGGATTTCCATGCTATTCTGAGAGGAATCAAGGGAAGATGACACAGAACTAATGCACAGCCAGGCTAGGCCACTTTCAGGAAGCCCAGGGACCATAAGACCCCTTCTGAGGCACCTCCTGCAACTCCTCCCTATCTTACCCTCTAGGGTCCAGGGCTACCTGTGGAAGTTAAATTTCTGCAATAGGCCCAAAATTCCCCAGGGAAGGCATACAAATTAAACTCTACATGTGATTCTGTGTTAATTCGATATATTAACATAACAAATTCAAAGTAAGATAACAAGCTAACAGAATTTTAGTTAGGAGTCTCAACTGCTTCCCAAGGCAGTTTTTGACAGAACTAAATGTTGAAGCAACTCTCTAAACAGCACCAGCAATTGATGGCCCTGGTAAGAAGGAAGTCAGGTGATCTTATTTTGCCTGGCAATCAGGCTGCTTTCTGGACTCGGCAGATGTGTGGCTAAGAATTTCACGCAACCTCTCTCAGCCTTGCTTTTTCCATCTGTAAAATGGGGATCACATAGCCCTCCTGGAATTGTTGAGAGAGAGTTAGTAACATGATATATATAAGATGGGCTTGTAGGAGATCAAAATATGCCTCTCCAAAATATGTCACTTTCGCATAAGAATTATTTTGAGCTGAAGGCAACTGAGAAGAAACAAACACAAGAAAAGCTATCTGCCCTCCTCCTATTTGCCACAAAGCAGGACATAACTTTACAAAGGTATCCCTCCTCCCCTCTCTCCCAGGGAGGACAAATTTAAACTTTTATCAGCCTGGAGATGGCACCAGAGCAATCAATATAACAAACTTTACTAACAAGCCCTCATCTGCTATTAGTTTACCATATATTTGCCATCCCACAATTTGCTTCCCTTAGAGACTCAAGATCCTTTTCCTTTGTCTATCACTAAAACTTTGTTATCCCTTTGTTAAGATTTTGTATAAACTCAAGTTCTAACCAAACTTTTGAGTTACTCATCTCTGGGTCCTCCTATGTGTTATATATGTGATATACATGTTAATAAACTGCTGTTTTCTCTTACCAGTCTGTCCTTTGTTACAGGGGCCCAGCTGAGAATTTAGAAAGGTAGAGGAAAAATTATTTTTCTTCCCCTATAGGTTGCAAAGAGTAGGCACCCAATATACTATAACCCTCTGCATATTAATATTAATTTATAACATTAATTTATCTTTATTATTCCATCCCACCCTCACTGGATTCTGGGCCTTCCTCCCCTTGGTCCACATCGCCACCCCTATTTTTCCAGATATCCTCCATAAGACTAAAGCCTCAACTCTGAAATCAGAACATCCTGGGTTCCAGTTCCGACTCTGCCAACCAAGAGGAGTACAACTTTAAGCAGCCATGTGCCTCCTCTAAATACCACGGAATAATAATAGAATGTACCTTAAGAGATCCTTATCAGATAATCCATGGAAATTTACTGGTTTCATGCTCAGTAAATAATAGTCATTTATTATTACTTCCTCAATTCCTCAACTCAAATTCCTGGTATCCCAATGCTGTTGATCTACTCCAGGTCTCGGAAAGAGATTACCTTTCAAAACTTGCAATTTACGTTAAACAAATAAATTGCTAACAGCTTTAACCCTAATAATAGGTTGTTCAAGACGAGTCTCTAATTGCTGGAGATATTGTAAAACTACTCTTGAACACAGGGTTCTCCCTGGCTCTTCAGTTCCTCTCTCCACACTCCCATGTTTCAGAGTTGCTCAATAACTGCTCCAGAATTCTGAGAGGAATACAACACCCGCTCTGAAGTCTCAAAGATGAAAAGCAGTGTTTCTGTTCATATTCTTAAAAGAGTAGGACATCGTGGGGTTATTCAGGAATTATTTCCTTGATGCAATTTCTTTTTAAATTTTTCTTTCCCTCTTCTCTTAATTTTGACAATGAGAAATATCTCATTAAAGATATTTCTGTAACCCAGAATCACTATTAGCATATGTCTCTTGTGACACCTGAAGATATTGCTCAGACTCGCTTTGCACAGGTACCCTAGGCACGGGTACCCTAGGCCTTGTGGGAAATGAGTGTGGGAAGGCTCTGAGAGGGCAGGCTAAACTGGTTGGGTAGCAACAATGACTCTCACAGCACATTTCCTCCGTAGTAAAATTTTTAACATTTGTTATGAATTAATTGGGGAATTACCTGCTACTGACTGCCCCCCACCCTACCCCCCCCACATTGGACTGTTAACTCCATAATGCTGGATTTGATCACCACAATATATATATCCAGTACCTAGAGCCATATCACCCACTTAGTATGCACCAATAAATATTTGCTAAGCAAATTTAAAGTTTCCATAGGAAAAGATTCTGTTTCTCTTTCCTTGGAAATAAATCCCATTTTGCGTTGGGATTTTGATAACCAGGGTTCCATAGTTCAGAACATTGAGAAAAAAAGGAATCAAATAGCCTTATTAGTGATATAACTGGATTGAAGCATGTAACTTAGATGTGGCTGCAATGGACTTCCAAGATAGACTCACCCCCACCCATCCTTCACCCAGCTGCCCAGTCAGAGGCCACCCTGACTGGTCAGGCCATACTGTACATGGCAAAAAGCAAATCAAAATAAGCCTTTCTTGTGGACAGGTGGCTCTAAAAAAACATGTATTAGTCCATTCTCTTGTTGCTATAAAGAAATACATGCGACTGTGTAATTTACGAGGAAAAGAGATTTAATTGGCTCACGGTTTTGCAGACTAAAAGCATGGCGGCATCTGCTTTTGTGAAGACCTCAGGAAGCATCTAATCACAGCAGAAGGTGAAGAGGGAGCAGGAGCAAGGGCATGAGGAGGTGTCACACACTTTTAGACAAGCACATCTCGTGAGAACAGCACCAAGGGGACAGTGCTAAACCATTCATAGGAAATCCACTCCAATGACCTCCAACACTGGGGATTACAATTCAATATGAGATTTGGGAAGGGATATATATACCTAAACTGTAGCAGAGAGTAAAAAGAGGAGGGTGGGCCGGAAGCAGTGGCTCACACCTATAATCCCAGCACTTTGGGGGGCTGAGGCAGGCAGATTGCCTGAGGTCAGGAGTTCACCAGCCTGACTAACATGGTGAAACCCCATCTCTACTAAAAATACAAAAAAAATAGCCAGGCGTGGTGGCACATGGCTATAGTCCCAGCTACTTCAGCTACTTGGGAGGCTGAGGCAGGAGAATCGATTCAACCTAGGAGTCGGAGGTTGCATTGAGCCTAGATAATGCCGCTGCACTCCAGCCTTTGCGATAGAGCAAGACTCCATCTCAAAAAAAAAAGAGGGGATGGCTGAGCCAGACATGCTTAGCTCCTTCCCAGATCAATCAAGTTGCTTCCTCCCACCCTCCACACAAGGGGAGAAATGAGCTGAGGGATGGATTAAGAACAAGGCTAGAAGTGCTAGATGAGGTAAACATGAGGCTGTGAAATGGAGGTTCCCCTAACCAAAGTTACCAGTATGTCCTTTCAGAGACTGTATAATATCCCTCAGCTGTGGCCAGCCTCTGCTTTTAGTCTAATGCGTAAAGATACACCACGTTTTCCTGGAAAGGTGCAGCTCATTTGGAACAGCAATCAGTCAACCGAGGATCTAATGAGTCCCAAACAAAGGTTATGATGCTCAGCCTCCAGAGAGCCAGCCAACTCAGCGTGACATGGGACCAAGAGAAGGCCCTCCAGACCTGGCCCTCCAGGCTGCCCCATCAGGGGACCGGGAGGATGATGGACTCCAGGGAGCCATCAAAGATGCAAAGGCATGCATGTGCATTCTTGGGCAGCCACACATACACAGAGCACTGAACAGTTGCTAAGCCTCTGCCCAGTCAGCTTGGGAAGTGTCCCCAGGTTCTGTGTAAATATCCATGGAGCCTGTCACTGGAGCCAGTGAGAAACTGAGCACATACATTCTCAAGGTCAAATAACAGCTTGGGCTTGTCTGGAAATGGGACTCATCAAAAGGTCACTGAGGGCAGCGGAGCAGGCAGGTCCTACACACTTTTTACATCAGTCATTACTCAGCCTCCTTCTCCCCCACTGCTCTCTCCTTCTCCCCCTTCCTTCCGGCACCCATCTCCCCTCCCAAATTCCCAGCGCCCTTGTACCTCATATTCTCTGGTGTCCCAGAACTCACCCAGAACTGCCTCCTCTGAAGTGTCTCAAAAATCACAAATTAGGTCTTCATTTTCCCCATGATTACTCACATCCCCCAAACTCAGTCTCTCTCAGGGAAGCTAAACTACGTATCAGGAAGAAAACATCTTATTGAATTAACACATACAAAGGTTCCCCTCTTTTTGTCCAAAACACAGCTTAGTAGAATTTTACCAGATGAGTAAATGGGGCAGGAGAGCCTTTGCCATAGCCTTTAAGGCATAGTTTTTGTTTCTCCCTTGAAATGGTTGGAAACGGGACCATCAGTGTGGTTTCCAGGTAACTTCCTTTCAAAAGAAAAAATGGAACTTCCTGTAGGACCACCTTAGTCTTTATCTTTTAACTCTCATTGCACTGCCCTAAAGTAACCATAGTCATAGAACCCCTCAAGCCTGGCCTCCTCATGTGTCCCAACCTGAGGGCAAGGACATCCGTCACACTGGAACACCTGGGCAGGGTGGAATCCTACCTGAGAAAAGAGACTCCAGACAGCTACAGGACACCTTCTTGTTCTACTCAGTTTATTTTTTCTCCTTCTTCTGATTGACCCTGCAATTGGATCAGATGAGTTCCGTGAATCCACTCTGATGCCATCTTAGCCCAGGACCCATCCTCTACCTCCATTCTCCTGAGATTGAACAATGACCTATGGGGCATACCTGACCAAGGACCCCAGTCAAGCTGGTGTCAGACACAGCCAGGAAAAACCACCTTTACCCCCAGCCTGGTCTTCTATGGACCACACATATCAAGGGAGTTGGAAAAATGGCTGATATTTTTTAACGAGTTTTTATACAATGGCATAGTAGAAAGGATGTGAAATTTGAAATTCTGCAAAATCTGGCCTTGAATAGTTGCTCAGTCACTTGTTAGCAGTCAGTTTTTAAAGCCTATAATGATTTAAAGCCTCTGGTTTTTTACATTAAAATAGAGTAGTGTACACCTCTCAGAGCTTCTAGGATTAAAAATGAAAACGTGTGAAGTGACCTAGAACAGAGCAGGAGTTTAAGAACTCTTAATTCATTACAGTACTGAATGTCCAGGTGTCATATCACAGGAGCCTTTCCACAGTGCCATGAGAATAAGCACCAGCAGATATGTCCCCCTTTAGGCTCTGGATGCCATCTCCTCTGGCTGTAATTCCTGGACCGATACAGCCAGCTGCAATCCCACAGGGAACCAGCCTGGGGCTGAAGCTGATACCAAGGATGACAGAACAGAAGATATAAAGGATCTGTCTCTTGATGGTATCATCAAGTTGAGGATAGCCACGTGCCTGGGACCTGCCTTTTTCTTCCTGTGGATTTCTTGTTATGGGACACAGTAATTCCTTATTGATTAAGCTGCTTAGCAGGACCAGGATTGGCGTGAGGTACGGTTGAGCAAGTGTAGGATTGAATTCTGTCCGCATTTAAAACTTTAATCTTTTGTTCATAATGGGATTTTTGCAATGATTTTTATTTTAAAAAATACTATGTCAGAATAATATTCATCTTTCTTGTTAAGTTTGTTTGTGTCCCTCCTAAATTTTTCATCCGCGACCAGTCCCTCATTCACCTCATTTCAATTTTCTTTTTCTTTCTTTCTATTTTTTTTCGCTTGCAGCCAAATCATCCTCAGGGTGAACAAAACATGGTGAGTTCAATAAAAAATTGGGGGAAAACTAGTTACCCATGTGGGATAAATGTTAAAGTACGAGAGTCTAACTTTAGAACAGGCCCGAGGAAGAGCCTGTGGGCTCACATCACTTCCTTGTGGCAAGGGGGAACAGCAAATTACTCAGCTGGCCACAGCTTTGGCACCAACACAGCTCATGGCCTGCTCTTACAGCACATCTTAGGGAAGGCCATTGGAAACCTCTGCATCTTGGAACACCATGGGGAAAGGAAGCAATCTAAATGCTGGCTTTTCCCTTCCCCTCTTCACTGTCATTAGCAGAAGCCCACCTGTTGAGGTTTTAACTCCCTTGCACTTCCTGGTTAGGTTCCCTGGCCCCTTGGGGAGCCACTGGGAAAGTCAGAGCCTTCCAAGTTCCCACATGGCCTGCGTGGCAAACTCTGCTTTTAAGTCAATGCTGTGCAGGGGGCTGTTTGGTCTGTGGCATTGGGGGCCATAACTTTACGACCATGAGTGAACCACTGCCAGGGTCACTCTGTCCAGGAAGCAAGGCAGGTGTCCAGGATCAGGGCAGTCACCAGACCCAGGGAGATCTAGGGTGGTGAATAAACTGGGTCTTCTACAGATCCCCACCTCCTACTTTATACAAAAATAAATTCTGGAGCATTAAAGACCTATATTTTAAGAAAAGTAAATAATTAAAATACTAGAAAAAATAAAAGAAGATATCTTATTTGTAGGTAGGAAAGCTTTCCTAAACAAGACACAAAAAGCAACATCATAAACACCTTATCAATTTGATTCCACTAAGAATTACACTTTGTATAAATCAGTGGTTCTCAGCTGGGGCAATTTTGCTCCCCAGAGGATATCTGACAATACCTGGAGACATTCGGGTTGCCACACTCAGGAGGGGAGGCAGGGTCCTACTGGCATCTAATGGATAGTGGCCAAGGATGCTTCTAAAAATCCTACAATGCACAGGACAGCACCCCCAGCCCCCATCAAATAATTATTTGGCTCCAAAGTCAGTAGTGCCAAGGTTGAGAAACCCAATCATAGCAGTTAATAGACAAGTTAAAGACAGACAGAATTTGTTTGGCATATATATCCCAGATAAAAGAGCAGACTCCAACAGAAAGAGAAAATTAGGAATCAATAAGAAAAAACCTTAACAGAAAAATGAGATGCCATTTTTCATCTTTTCAACCAGTAGAAAAAAATTAAATCCATTACTATCAAGTGATAAGGAGAACAGAGGCAAGAAGATTCTCTTACTCTGCTGGCAACAGTTTAAACAGGTACAGTTGCTCACTATGGAAAGCCATTTAACAGCATCTATTAAGATATGAAATGCCCATGTCCCCAAAATGGCACATCAGGAAAAGTGCTGTGTGCCTCTTTGAGGTCTGCTTCTTAGAACACCAATGTGAGCTCTATGCATTTTTCTTTTCCTAGGATGGGATCTGGAACTACCTTCCACCCAGCTTTAACCCTGCAGGCATGGCTAAAGCATGGTCTATGGCCACGTGAATGGAGCCAACTCTCTACTTCAGCTGCTCACATCGGAACTATTCCGTGAGAGAACATAAACTTCTACTTTGTTTAATCAACTATATTTGGGGCCTCTTTTCTGAAATAGCTTTCTCTTACCCTATTACACAATTTTATTAGCATACAATTTGGTGACAGGTATACCTTGTGGTTAGAGGATGAGAACAGTCCCCTGTGTGGAGGGGAGAGGAGTTGAAAGTTGAGTTCATCATCATGGCCAGTGATTTAATCAATCGACCCTATGTAACAAAACTTCACATAGAGCCATAGGGGCATGGTTTGGGGATCTTCCAGGTTGCTGACCTCATGGAGCTGCCCAGAAGGTGGCACTCCCTAAGAGGGCATGGAAGCACCACACCCTTCCCACATGCCATGCACCACGCTTCTCCTCCATCTAGCTGCTCATCTGTGCACTTTGTTATGTCCTATATTAATATAACTAACGTCTGGTAAACACAAGTGTTTTCCTGAGTTCCATGAGCCACACTAGCAAGTGATCAAACCTGGAGGGGGGGTTGCCGAAATCCCCAATTTATAGCCAGTCAGGCAGATGTTCTAGAGGCTAGGAATTGCAATTGACATTTTCAAGTAGCAGGTAGTCTCATAGGCTGAGCCCTTCACCTGTGGGATCTGACTCTAACTACAGGTAGACAGTGTCAGAATTAAATTGAATGACAGAACACCCAGTTGGTGTCCAGTGGAGAACTGCTTGGTGTGTGGGGAAAACTATGTGCACATCTGGAGTGAGGAATGAAGCAGGATGCACTGTGTTGAGTAGGACATTTGTAAGAGTAGGAAAAACACTTTTTTTTCTATCCTTTACAGTAGTCAAAGAACTCTTCCTGTGATGTTTTCTTTTAAATAAGAGAAAGTATTCACACAGTGTGCAATTTTTAAAATTTTAATTCAAGTTCTGGGGTACATGTGCAGAACATGCAGGTTTGTTACATAGGTATACATGTGCTGTGGTGGTTTGCTACACCTATCAACTATCAACCCATCATCTAGGTTTTAAGACCTGCATGCATTAGGTGTTTGTCCTAATGCTCTCCCTTCTCTTACCCCCTCACCCTCCCGACAGGCCCCAGTATGTGATGTTCTTCTCCCTGTGTTCATGACTTCTCATTGCTCAACTCCCACTTATGAGTGAGAACAAGCGGTGTTTGATTTTCTGTTCCTGTGTTAGTTTGCTGAGAATGATGGCTTCCAGCTTCATCCATGACCCTGCAAAGGACACGAACTCATTCTTTTTTATGGCTGCGTAGTATCCCATGGTGTATATGTGCCATATTTTTTTTAATCTAGCCTACCTTTGATGGGCATTTGGATTGGTTCCAAGTCTTTGCTATTGTAAATAGTGCCACAGTAAACATATGTGTGCATGTGTCTTTATAATACTTTGGGTATATACCCAGTAATGGGATTGCTGGGTCAAATGGCACTTCTGGTTCTAGATCCTTGAGGAATCACCACACTCTCTTCCACAATGGTTGAACTAATTTACACTCCCACCAACAGTGTAAAAGTGTTCCTGTTTCTCCACAGCCTTGCCAGCATCTGGTTGTCTCCTGACTTTTTAATAATCACTAGTCTGACTGGTGTGAGATGGTATCTCATTGTGGTTTTGTGCAATTTTTAGAACTTTTTTTAAACAATTGATGGAGGTTTTGTTGCTAAAGTACATTCAACAAAGTACAATCAGTAAGAGTCCCATGCAAGACAACTAAGAGTGTGTGCTCTTGGCGTGCCCAGGTGGGCAGGCCTGTTTCAATGTCTGTTTGCTGTGGGACCTTAGTCCAGTCGCATCATCTCTGAGATTGCGTTTCTTCGGGTAGATAAGATAAGGACAGTCACGCCCCACTCACCTGGCTGTTGTGAGGAATAAAAGAAATAACGTATGTAAAATTCTTGGAATGGTGCTTGGCATTTTGGAAGCACATAATATATAAAAGTAATCAATAGTAGTAATATTAGTATTAGTATTCTTAGGATATGTGTAAAAATCTCTTTGTTCTAAGAAATGCATTTGTGAAAATAAAAATGAAAAAGTTAGTTAATGAAAGAAAAAATAAAACAAAATTCAGTGCCATTTAATATGCATGTATTGAGTGCCTATTACATACTAGGCATTAAGATACAAAGATGAGTAGGACCTAGTCCCCTGCTTTTAAAAAGCTCAGAGTCTAATTGTGATGACAGACAAAACTAAACCTCTAAATATGATGTAGAACCTCTAATATATGCAACAAGAGGAGTAGAACAAAGAAACTATCAATTCCTCCTTCAGTGGGTTGGAGAAACTGGACTAGGAAGGCTTCAAAGGGAAGCTGACATTAACAATGAACAGAAGTTCCAGGGTCAGGAAAAGCCACGTACAAGGGCAGTTTAGGCAAAAACAGAGCCACCACGGTTTGTGGGGATCTATTAATAGATGTGAAAGCAGAAGGGATGACCAGACTCCAGAAGCCTCTGAGGCCAAAACAGGAGGAACTTTGAAAACCAGTTTCCAGAACTTCATGCTGGCAACAGTGTGTGGATATGAAGGAAGTAGGCTTAGAAACAGAAATCGGAGAAGGCAGCTCATGAACACAGCAAGAGCAAGGGGACACAAAAGAAGGGCTAGGTAGGAGGCAAAATCCAAAGTAATAGATGATGCATGGGACATGGGGGAAGAAAGAAAAGCAGGAGCTGAGGTTGGCCATCAGCCTTCCAGCTGGTGCAGCTGGTTGTGCCTCTAAAACAGTTCAGGAGAGAGCTGTGCAGTGGGTGGGTTCATAAGACCGATATAATAACAAGCCAGACAGTTCCTGTGCTGCCAGGCCTGAGGGTGTGAACGGTTGGTGTGTTATTGCCAGATCCTGCAGGGTAATCTGATGGGCAGGATTAGGAAGAAGCTAGTGGTGGGGAAAGGCAACTGCTATCTCTTCATGAGACCCTGGAAAATTGCATCCCCCGGCCAGTGATCACGTGCTTTAAATATGCCCAAGAATGGCCCAGCCCCACATCTGACTCATCATCTTTCACAAGCATTTCTATTTAAACCTTACAGGCCACAAGTGCTACAGACACAAAGGATGGAAATATGTAATCCTGTATTAGAGTCCCTGGTACCTGTGTGCTTAATCTTTAATATTTTCAATTAAATCATGAAGAAATAATTATGCAAACCATAACTTCACCATCCACAGGGAAGTGATTAGTTTATTATCCATGAGAGGTTTGTATTGGGGCATCTAAAAGCTTTAGATGAGGAGCTAATTTAATTTTGGTTCTCCTTTTGCTAAGATTTTTTTACTCGGGGGTAATATATGCAAAATAGGAAAAACATGTAAGGTCTCTAGGTCAAGAATATTAGCATGATTATTAATAACCAGAAATGTGACTTTCATACTGTTTTACTTCTTCAGTCTCCAAAGTTCTTTCTCATGTACTATCTCATTTCTTGTTAAAGATAATATAAAAAGAGCAAAAATTCCAAAGAACGAAGTAGCTAAGTTATGATGGAAGCAAACTGTACCTTGGGAAGAGTCTTATCTTCAAATGTAGATGTTGCTAAACTTACAATACTTTGAATCATATAATTCTGTTGCTGAAGGAAATCATTCCAGAGAACTTGGCTTGTTTGAGAGGTGAGACAATGAAGTCACAGAGTAGATTGACAGCTTGGTGACACTCCCAGTTGGTCAGGAAAAGTGCAGGGACCAGAACCCAGGTTTCCTACCCTCAATCCAGCATTCTCCCCTGCATCCCTTACTGCTTTCTTAAATGTCACTTACACATTCTTTGAAAAATCAGATTTCAAACTTCAAACTAAAAACTACATCTGAATTGTCATTATCCATATTTGAGCTCATCTGTCTTACTCCATCTCTCCCTAGTGACTTTAACCTCTTCGCTCTACTGTTTTTTCTCAAATTCATAAGCCTACTACCCTTAAAAAGGAAGAAAAGCATCCTTTTGATCATGTGTCCCTCTCAGGCTGCCTCCACACCCTCTTCCCTTCAAGCGGAGCTTTTGGAAAAAATGTCAACCCTCCCAAACCCCTCTTCCTTCCCTCCCATTCAGTCCTCAGCTTACTGCCATCTGCAGTCTGCAGTCTGTAGCTGCCACTCAACCAAACTCTTCTCACTGAAGCCTCAGACCTGGCACAACTCAAGGACCTTGTCCTTTTTGAGCATCTGTCCTGCATGAGACGGTGTTGACCACTCCTTCCTTTTTGAAACACTCATCCCCTAACTACTGTGATATCAGCTCCTTGGTGTTTCTTTCCTGCTTAGTCTCCCCAATTGACACTTCACTTTTATGAGCCGGTGGGGCCATGAGGCATGGGTTGAGAAAACCGGCAGGAGCAGAAGAGAGGCACAACTCTCCCAGACGTAGCTCCTCCCAAAACCTTGCATCCACCACCCCAAATCAGAAATCTCGTTTTCCTTCATTAAGTTATTCATCCAACAAATATTTATCAAGTACCAACCATATGCCATATAACGTACACAACACATGGGGATATAGACATGAGAGATAAGGACTTAGCCGCTGCCTTCCGTCCGCACCTGCCTTCCATCCACTCCTCTCTAACCCATCAACCTTTTGGAAAGATGCCGCTGAACCTGCATGCCCCTTTGATTAAATCCTCCAGTGGTTCTCTTATCAAACTCAGTGCCTCAGCATGGCATATAACTGGTACTAACCTATCTTTCCAACCAAAGCTCTCACCACTCTCCCCAGGGAGCACTCCAGCCTCACGGAACACCTTTGCAATTTCCCCAGATGTATCTATCCTGCCCGCCTCTATGCCTTTACATACGCTGTCTCCTTTCTCCAGAACATGCTTCATTTACCTTTGTGTGGAAAAATTCTCCTCATCCTCCAAACACAGCAAGAATTTCATCTCTCCTCTCACACTTTGTGGATCACCCTGCCCATTGTTCTCCTAGCTCATTGGACAAACTTTTGCTACAGCACTTAGTGCTTTGTATTGAATTGTTTTCTCATGTCAGCCTTCCCAGCAGACTGTGAACTCTGAGAACAAAACAGCATATTGTTTACCTTTGTACAAGCCTCCCGCCTAGCAGAGGCTCTGCTAGACGGTTAGCAGGCATCCACAAGAACTTTGTGAATTAATTACTCTATTCTCAGTGGTACCATGAATGCTTGGTGCTTGTGTATCCCCATCAACATTTCATATTTTCTGCATTGACTTCATGTTCTTTACAATTGGCTACATGTCATTACTTCTTGCTATTCTATTTATGTACTTCGAGTGGAAAAGACAAAACCTGACCTCTTTTCTTATCCCTGAGGCTCCTCTTTATTAAGTTGAAACTGAAAATATTAAACTACAAGAAGACTTGGTTCAAGGCCTTCCTCCTGTAGACAGCAAAGAGGTCGGATTTCCTTTCACTGGATTTGATTTATTCCTTCATAATGGAATAAAAATTAACTTCAGGGAAACAGTACATGCAGCCAGAGGTAATTCAATGACTAATGAATGAGATATTATATAATGCAACAGGCTAATTGCCTATTCTTGATTCAAAAGGCACAGCCTCTATATTTTACAATGTTTAGTTTCCTCTTTTTAGTTCCAATCTTGTCACTGTTGAGGTAATTACTGCAGAGCCCTCTTGGGAAACCCTGCCTTCCGCTCATCCTATTCCTGCCCTTTTAGATGCGCCACGCCCGCCCACCCCGGGCTTCACTGGGACCGAACTGAAAAAAAATCACCGCACAAAAAAACGCAGGCCGCTGCCCCGGCTCCAGCACGCTCCCAGTCCCGCGGCCCTTCCAGCTCCCTCTCCAACTCGGCTCTCCAGCGTGTCCTCGCTCCCGCTTGGGGCTTGTGCCGCAGGCCCCACACTTCCTTAGTAACACGGGTGATGACTCCATTGGGACTTGGTGACCAGCGCCCTTGGCGTCCCGACGGCGTGGGGCCTGCAGACCTGCCCTGAGCCGGCCCCGTGCAGCCGGAGGCCGGGCCTGCCCCTCGGGGAACAGCCAGGAACAGGAGCCTCAGGAAGGGGCGGGGACTGGTGGGGCACCCCCCCAGCTCACACCTGGCTTTTCCTGGGTTTTAGAGATGGGGTCTCGTTAGGTTACCCAGGCTGGATTCTAACCCCTGGGCTCAAGAGGCTCTCCCACCTCAGCCTCCCGAGGGCAGCTGGGGCCACAGGCGTGGCACCTGCCTTCAGCCGGCCCTCCTTCCTCAGCGTCCCTCTAATCTCTGCATCAGAAAGCTCTGCCCACCCCTCGCCCAAGTGCCTCCTCTCCGCCTCCCTTCCTACTGAACCTGGGCCTCCGAGGAGGTCACCCTGGCCCTCCACAGAGCCCAGGCAGGCTACGGTGCCCCTCACCATCCCCTCCTCGCCCTCACCATTCCGCCTCACCCACCACCGCAGACCGGCCTGGGAAACCCCTGCCCGCCGGGTCCTGTGCTTGACCGCTGACCCACCCCTTGTTGTCACCTTCCCCCCTGCTGTTCACCCTCATGCCTTAAAGACTTAAAGGCGGCTGGGTCACTAGAAATGGTCATCACCCCAAACTGTTTCCTGTCAGCTTTATGGGTCAAAATCTATCCGGCCCAAAGCTCCCCTTCCAATGTATCTGCCACTCATTCCCAGCCCTTTGTTCGAATTCCTTGAGACCTCCTGTCCACGGATCCACACACTTCTTTTGCCTCCACCGCCTCCTTTCCCCTAACTCGGAGTCAAGGGCCCTAATCAGAGTCCCTCCCCAGCGCCTCAGTCTCCCTCCCCTCTGCTCTCGCCACCTACCCTGCTCCGCTCTGGCTCAGTCTGCTGGAGAAAATCCAGTGTGGTGGAGCCACGGCTTCTTTTCCTCCTCTCCTTCCCTGGTGAGTTCCGGGGAGTGCGAGGCAGGCTGGGTTCTTACTTGATGTGGCCCCAGCCCACCCCATTCCCCACGTTTTCCTCCCACCTTGCTGGCTGCTGCTTCTCAGCACCTTCACAGCTCCCTCCTCGTCTCTCTGGCCGTTTCCTAGAGGGGCCAGCCTTCATCCCCTTCTTACCTAACCTCACTCCTTAAAGAATCATCTGACCGTGTGGCTTTCAACACCATCTAAATGCAGATGACTGTCAAATGTGTGTGTCTACTAGTCTGGATCCCTCCCTGGGTTCCAGAGCTGCCTACTTGAATTTTCTACCTGGATTTCATGAGCATCTTAACTTTCATGTGCCCCAAACCCAATTCTCCATTTCCCACTCTACCCACCTTGGTGTTCATGCCACCTTCCCATCTCAAAACAACTTCATCATTCAGCTTTTTAAATTCTTATTTTTATTTTTTTAGACAGAGTCTTGCTCTGTCGCCCAGGCTGGAGTGCAGTGACACTATCTTGGCTCACTGCAACCCCTGCCTCCCAAGTTCAAGCAATTCTCCTGTCTCAGCCTCGAGAGTAGCTGGGATTACAGACACCCACCACCATGCCTGGCTAAATTTTGTATTTTTAGTAGAGATAGGGGTGTTACCATGTTGGCCAGGCTGGCCTCGAACTGCTGACCTCAAGTGATCTGCCCGCCTCGGCCTAACAGCTTCTCTTAAACCTCTATCTAATTGGTCAATAAATCCCATCATTGCTCCCTCCTGACGCCCTCCACCTGGGAGGGCACTGGAAAACACTGTCCTTTTATTTATAGTCCTTTAATCCCAACCATTAATAACATCATGTGTAGGCAGTGGTCAGAATGAAGCCAGATTATGGTGGTTCTCAACCTTGGCAGCCGCTGGAATCACCTGGGGGACTTTTAAAAATACTGGCGCCTGTGTCCCTCCCCAGAGATTTTGCTTTAATTGGTCTGGGATATGACCTGAGAGGTTTAAAAGCTAACCCCAGCTCCCACCCAGGTGGTTCTAATGTGCAGCCAAGTTTTCAAGCAGCTGTGCTAGGGCTTAAAAAAGACCCAGTGAAAATCATTAGTGTTAATCAGCGTTTAAATGTCAAGTAGATTTTGGTATCACACACTAAAATCAATATACCAAAATGTTAAAGTAAACAATACAGACAGTCCCCAACTTAGTGATGGCTTGATTATGATTTTTCAAATTTATGATTGGTTCGTTGGGGTATTAAATGCATTTTTGGCTTCTGGTATTTTCGACTTACAATAGGTTTATTGGGATGTGACATGACCCCATCATAAGTCATGGAACATCTTGCAATTAAAACTGGGAGATTACATTAGTACACCTTAGTCTCTGAATGAGCCTTATAATTTTAATCCTTACTTTTACAATCTTTCATTTCTCATTTTAATAAAAATATTTTAGTTTTAAATATTGATCATTTAGTGAGAAACTCCCAGCACTGCCTAAAATAATGGGGAGACTATCACTATCTCAGTTCCATCTTATATCGTCTGTGTTTTTCTTTTCTTTTTGTGGGGAGGGGACAGGGTCTCACTCTGTTGCCCAGGCTGGAGGGCAGTGGTGCGATCTCAACTCGTAACCTCCACTTCCTGGGCTCAGGTGACCCTTTGCCTCTGCCTCCCAAGTAGCTGCACCACCGTACCTGGTTAATTTCGTTCATTTTTTTATAGAGATAAGATCTCACTATGTTTTCCAGGCTGGTCCCTAACTCCCAGGTTCAAGCAGTATTCTTGCCATGGCCTTCTAACGTGCTAGGGTTATAGTTCCTACACCTGGCCCACTGTGTTTTCTTTTCAAGCACGGTATTTTTTTCTGTGAATTTTGGGGAAAATTAGCCAAAATGCTGATCTCCTTTTCTGGCAGTGCTGAAGGAGTTTAACAGATTAACGAGGCCAGTTTTATCACCTTAATTTTCTTTTTAAATTTTCTAGTACTTTTCCTCAAGGCATTCAGACTGTGGTATTTTCATGGGGGTAATCACGTCACAGTTTATTCATAAGTTAACAAGCGGGGGAGAAAGAGACAATTGGGAGGTAAAGAAAGATCTCTAAAAGCAGCTCACAGAGTGTGGGGTGAAAGGACTGGGGAGTGAGGCACCCAGGGGCTGGCAGCAATGGGCGCCTCTTCTCAGTTCCTGTTACCAGAGAGAGCTGGGAGAATAGACAGCTGGCGTATTATAAAAGGTCACTGACATCACCACAGCAGAACCCAGATTTTTCTCTTCCACATCCTGATTCCTACTTTTCTCAGCTCAAAATTTCTATTTCCACCTGTTTACTAGAATTGAAGGAAATTCCTGATTAATCCAAAAACAAAGATTGGGTTGCCTGATTTTCCTATTCTCCCTCTGATGCATATTATTCCAGGAAGATAGCCGTGCAAACTGTGTTCATCTGAAACCCAAAGTTTATTTATTTTAAAATGTGTCAGCCAAATCAATAAAAATAACTCTTGTAAAAAAAGAAATCCCTGAAAGGGAATGGAGTCAGAGAAATTTTGTGGTGCGTTTTATTACTTGTTTATTTTTGTTCTTATTTTACCACTCTTGTATTTCAAGCTCAAATTATGACTACACTTCTGAAATTATTTTAAGTAAACAAAAAATACTCAATACACTATGAAAACAAATATCCAAAAATATGTTTTATGATCCCAATTTTTGTACCTGAACCTCCGACTCTGTATATGAACAGTGATACATGTTTTCAATCATTTCTTATTTGACTTGTAAAACAGAATTTTTCTATTTTTGGAAAATGTCTTTAAAAATAAGAACAAGCTCTTCTCTTCAGTGCTACACATAAAGGACCTTCTTTGTCATCTTCTGTCCTGGAATGGTAACAGGTCGACCCTAATTTCACTCCTTTAAACAAGGTAATGATGGCTTGTGCAGGAAATCTAAATCTGGCCTCAGAGGCAGCCCAGTGATTTTCCAGGTCAAGGGAAAGGGAGAAAGCAAAGATCTGAAGCTCCACACTCGTCTCCTGGGTACCTGCTGTCCACAGAGCTGGGGGAAGTCTGCCATCTAGTGGAATTTAGAGGGCACTGACAGTTACTTGCAATAGTGGTTTCCCAGGACCGCTTGACCACCAAGCATTTCTGATCCTTGTTGGGGCACAACTTCCATCGGGGACACGGTGGACTAGCAGGAGAATATTCATCAACAATAAGCAACATTCAAACCCAAGACACAAAATGTTCCTTTTTATATATAAACTACACATAATGTCCTATACAAAGTGCTTCTTCCTAGTGCCAGGTGAAGTGCTAAGCGTTTTAGTTAATAAACCTCATCCCATTTCTACAGGGATCATCAATGTATTCTGCATGATTTTTCCTATACAATGATAAAATCACAGGGTAGGAAGTATACTTAATCCCTATCACAGTGATTAACGTTATACTTTTTAAATTTCTGTACAGAGAATATTTTCCATCTGTTCAGACCCCCGCAATAATCTATTTCAGTTTATGCTTGTCTTTTGACAATGATTGACATATTCAGGTAACAACATTAAGGGGGATTGGAAGGTACGCCCCAGGCCAGGTTGCTCAGATATATTCGTGCTCTCTCCTTCTGATTTCATTTGTTACACTGTTCCAGTTTGCTTTTTCATTTATTTATTTTTTATTTTTTGAGATGGAGTCTCACTCTGTCACCCAGGCTGTAGCGCTGTGGCACGATCTCGGTTCACTGTAACCTCGCTCTGCTGGGTTCAAGCAATTCTCCTGTCTCAGCCTCCTTATTAGCTGGGACTACAGGCGCCTGTTACCACGCCCAGCTAATTTTTGTATTTTTAGTAGAGACGGGGTTTCACCATGTTTGTCAGGCTGGTCTTGAACTCCTGACTTCATGTGATCCGCCTGCCTGGACCTCCCAAAGTACTGCGATTACAGACATGAGCCACCACGCCTTGCCTGCTTTATGTTTTAAGTGATTGTTTTTAATTATATGAAAGTAGCACATGCCATGAATATATTTAAAAGTATGGTCTCCTGTTCTGCCCCTTCCCACCTCTAGTCTTGGTCCCTAGAGGTAATGTTAGGTGCCTCTTTTGGTATTTTCCTCCATAATCTCTAAGTAAAATGCTCTGTTGCTATTTCCAGATCTGTCTGTGGTGGACTGACTGCGTGAGTTCAGGTTCTTTCAGAAGCAGACGCTGAAATGAATGATTCAAGGACAGGATGGGAAAGTAAGATGAGGGGAAGGCCGTCAATAGAGGGCAGATCATTAAACCAGCCAGCACCATAGGCATCTGCACCGGACCCAGTGTAGAAATGGAAGCCAGTGCAAAACAGAGCTCAGGACCACTGGTTTAGAGCTGCTCCTGTCACATGGGCAGCAAGTGAGCTCCAGCACCAAAAGGAACCCCAAAACAGACGCTGGCAATTGCATACAGAGCTGCCTTATGCAGCCGTGGTCAGGGACAGGTGTGTGGACAGGGAATTGCCAGTGTCAGCTACAGCCATCCCGCCTGTCAGGTACCCAGGTAAGTGGAAGGCGTGTGTATCCCCACCTTCCCTGCCCTTCCCTTTTTGCCCCACCTCCTCCCTCCTACTGCTCAGCTTCTGATCACATTTGCTTTCTCATTTACATTCTTCTATAGCTATATTTAGGCCTACAGTTTGATTTTGAAAGCACATTGATAATGTGACTGTGCAGTATTTTTCACTGTCAAGCTACTGTTCGCTATAATTACATTTCTTTTTGCTTTTTTTGAGGCAGGGTCTCACTCTGTTGCCCGGGCTGGAGTGCAGTGGTGCAATCACAGTTCACTGCAGCCTGACTTCCCAGGCTCAGGCAGTCTGCCCACCTTAGTTTCCCTCCCCTCCATAGCTGGGACTACAGGCAAAGGCCACCATGCCCAGCTTATTTTTGTATTTTTTTTGTACAGATGGGGTTTTGCTGTGTTACCCAGGCTGATCTCAAACTCCAAGCTTATAGTGATCCGCCCACCTCAGCTTCTCAAAGTGCTGGGATTATATAGGTGTGAGCCACCACACCCGGCCACATTTCTTTTATATGAGAGCTTTTTAATTTTTCCTGAAGTTATTAACTGCCTTTTAATTTTCTCACACCTTTTGCCCTTGTTTCACATTGGTGTTTTTCCTTGACCTGTTTTTCCAATTAGGGATCAAGTATTC
>NW_016107608.1:2879855-2907190 GCF_001604975.1 Cebus imitator
CATATAGTTAGGAGAAAAAGGTAATTTTTTTTTTACTTTTTTGAAACAGTGTCTCGCTCTGTCACCAGGCTGGAGTGCAGTGGCACAATCTCTGCTCACTGCAACCTCTGCTGGCCGGGTTCAAGTGATTCTCATGCCTCAGCCTTCCAAGTAGCTGGGATTACAGGTGTGCACCACCATGCCCAGCTAATTTTTGTATTTTTAGTAGAGACAGGGTTTCACCATGTTGGCCAGGATGGTCTCCATCTCCTGAGTTCATGATCTGTCCATCTTGGCCTCCCAAAATGCTAGGTTAACAGGTATGAGCCACCACCTCTGGCCCCATGGAGACCCTTTCTATGTAGAGTTTCTCTGCAGGGCCTTGCATCATGGTGTGGAATGAATTCCTGCAAGGGAGTACTACTCTGCAAAACAAAGAATGAACTATTGAGACATGCAACAACACAGGAACTCTGATTAACTTTGCAGAGTGAAAGAAGCTAGACATTTACATAAAATTCTGTGAAATAAAAATCAATCTACAGTGACAGAAAGAAAGCACTCAGTGGTTTCCTAATGTACGCGAAAACTTAGATGCGCTGGTATTTTCACCATCTTGTGTTCATGGGTATATACATATGTCAAAACTTATGAATTTATATAATTTAAATATGTGCAGTTTATTGTGATCAATTATAATCAATCCAATTACACTCAATCAAGTGTTGATGATGTCAATGTTACCATGAAAAAAGTAGAAAGATCTGAATAAAATAGAATAAAATAGAACATTGTTGAACAACCCATTTGACCAATGAATGTCTCTCACTGCCTTATGGAAAGAGTAAGTGAATTATTAAGGCTTGGCAAAAGCAAAGTAAAGAAAGTCTCCTACAATCTCTGGTTGGAATTCCCTAAAACAACAGTCATACATTTTTACTAGTCAAAGAAAACATACATATAAAATAGCTAAATTTTCAAGCTCCAGCAAAAGTCTTCACTCATTTACTGACTTGTTATTTGCCTTAATGTAGCTTCATTACCTTATAGAACATTTCCCCATACATCTTAAGGGGGGAATATCTTTACAAAGAGGAAAGCGGGAAGGGAATAAAATCAGGAGAAAAACAAAGATCACTAAAGGATGAGCTTTAAACCATGTTCCTCATCTTCTGGTAGAATTCCATCAGATTCTTCTGCTTAGAAACTCAAGCGTCCGACTCATCAATTTTGCCTCTAATTCTGCATTTGCAGCTTTATCAGCCAAGTCTTCCAAGAGCTTGCACTCACATTCACGAACACATCCAAAACCAAAACAGATTTAGAAACAGCTTGAGACGCCCAGTCACCTTATCATTCTTTTCAACATTCCAACTAATTTTACCCTCTCCCATACTTCCCATCTCCTCCCCAGGCCACTGAAAAGTATTGAATTTTAATTATGTAGTTGACTCTTCAAACTGGACACTGTTTATTGAACTGTCTGGTTGTGAAACTACATTGCTACATATCAATATAGTTGTGGGAACTTGGAGATTCAATAGGTATAATAATCCGTTTATGTTAAAACAAACAAAACAACAATCTCCTATGTGCAGAGCCTACTGCTGTAAGGCACAAGGCTTACTCCTGAGACAGAGTACCAGGAAACAGGAGGGAATTTGAGAGCCTCTGGCAAGATAACAGAGTAAACTACTAATTTGTATTTATTTCCCTATATTTTCCCTTTTGTCTTATTTCAGGGCAGGAGTCAGGCCTTTAGCATTTCCTTTCCTTGGTGATTTTTAAAAGTAGAAATCAGAAGTCACTTTTGAACAAAGGCTTTTCTGTCTTTTGCAAACACCACAGCTACCTGCAAAGAGGATGACAGGAGCCTGAGAGGGAAGAGGAGAGGGATACTTTTAAGAGCAAAGAGGTGGGTCAGAGGTTGGGAAGAAGACAAAGGTTAGTGGGTCCCAAGGGTAAGGGAGATGTGGATCTCCTCACATTCCACTCCTCACCCTTTCAGAATAGAAAGGCCAGACCCCAGACACAGAATCTCCATGTCTTCCCTACTGCTCCCATTCCAAGCATGGCACAACTGCTGGAACCAAGGGACCACGCAGGCAGGAACAAAGGGTGTCTCACAAGTGACTGGTGTAGACCGTGGCCAGTGTCCAAAGGGGCCAACACCCCAGATCACTGGCACAACACTGAGTGGTTAACGAGTTGGACTTAACTACACTTTTTTTTTTACCATCCCATATGCTGCGCTAAGATTGATGCGGTGACCTCCTGCTGTATGGCAAAGACCGGCTGGGTGACGCACGGCTACAGAAGGCACTGATTACAAGTGCTATGATGCAGGCCACTTTATCCAGAGCCCATGGCTGAGACTGGTGGTAGAACCAGTGTAATGAGATGAGTGTAAACTCATACTGACTGGGGAAAACCAGGAGTCTGTGATAACCTTAGGTTCGAAGGGTACTTTAGAAAGATTTTAAAGACCTGGACAAACCAGCCTCTCTTTCTGGAGTAACAAAATTCAAATCACTTGTTTGTTAGGGTTATCTTGACTTTGTGGAAATGAATTTAAAACAGGACAGTATCAATGAACACAAAACAAAAAATCAAATAAAAGGATTGTTCCCAACATTGTAAAACTTGTGTAAATTAAAAACAAAGAAACAAACAAACCCTGCACAGATACAAGATAATCAGAGAAGGAAATGACTTGTAGCCTTGTTAGTTTGCTAGATTAACATCTTCTGTAATTCTTGGAAAATACCTAGAAAGATTTTAAGGTTTCTAAGTTAATTCTCTTTTAAAAAATTACAATTCTCCCTGGAGAAGTAGAGGCAGAGAGAAGCCAATAGACATGCTAGCTGGGGAATGGGCCCTTGTGTGCAGATAGCAGTAGGGAAAACTATTCCACCTGTGATGGACATGGCAGTTCCCAGAAACTGGGGCATTTTCCGTCATTTCCAATGACACTACCATCCCCCGAGGAGAGACATTTGAATCTTACTTAGGGAACACCCTCAAGAAACTGCCGCTCTTGCAGCACTAGAAAGCAAGAAATGGAGAAACGTCTGATGATGTGGCTCCCTCAGGGTCCCCTCTGCTTCCTGGATTGCTGTCTCCCTGGGCTTCCTCCCCTGTAGCTACATGGGCCTTCTTCAGGTTTCCCCCGTCCTGTGGCCACTGCATCTGCTTCCCTCTGCTGCCTGGATGCTCTTCCCAGACTCAGTATAGCGCATTCCTGCACCATCTTCAAGCAGCACCTCCTCAGTAAGGCATTCTCTATCTATCTATGTAAAACTGCAGCCCTGGCCGCAGACCCAGCTCTGCCTTCTGCACTGAGCACCATCTGACACACTACATATTTTACTTAGTGTGTCTGTCTCTCCCCAATAGACAAAAAGTACTGAGTCTTTTACTCGATGTTATGACCTCAGCCCACACTGGGTGCTGTATTAGTCCATTTTCATGCTGCTGATAAAGAAATACCTGAGACTGGGGAAAAACAGGTTTCACTGGACTTAGAGTTCCACATGGCAGAGGAGGCATCAGAATCATGGCCAAAGGTGAAAGGCACTTCTTACGTGGCGGTGGCAAGAGAAAATGAGGAAGACTCAAAAGCTGAAAACACTGACAAGCCCATCAGATCTTATGAGACTTATTCACTAGCATGAGAATAGCACAGGAAAGACCCACCCCCATGATTCAATTATCTCCCCCTGGGTCCTTCCCACAACATGTGGGAATTCTGGGAGATACAATTCAAGTTGAGATTTGGGTGGGGAAACAGCCAAACCATATCATTCCAACCCTGGCCCCTCCAAATTTCATGTCCTCACATTTCAAAACCAATCACACCTCCAACAGTCCCCCAAAGTCTTAACTCATTTCATCATTAACCCAAAAATCCACAGTCCAAAGTCTCATCTGAGACAAGGCAAGTCCCTTCCACCCATGAGCCTCTCAAATCAAAAGCATTGATACAGTGGGGGTACAGGTCCTGGGTAGATACAGGTGTTCCACATGGGAGAAATTGGCCAAAACAAAGGGCCCATGCAAGTCCGAAATCCAGCAGGGCAGTCAAATTTTAAAAGTTCTAAAATGATCTCATTTGACTCCACGTCTCACATTCAGGTCACACTGATCCAAGAGGTGGGTTCCCTTGATCTTGGGTAGCTCTGCCCCTGTGAGCTTTGCAGGTTACAGCCTTCCTCCTAGCTGCTTTCAAGGGCTGGCGTTGAGTGTCTGCAGCTTTTCCAGGCACACGGTGCAAGCTGTCTGTGGAGCTACCATTCTGAGTCTGGAGGATGGTGGTCCTCTTTTCACAGCTCCACTGGGCAGTGCCCCAGTAGGGACTCTGTGTGAGGGCTTCAACCCCACATTTCCCTTTTGCACTGCCTTAGCAGAAGTTTTCCATGAGGGCCCCGCCCCTGCAGCAAACTCTTGGCTGGGCACCCAGGTATTTCCACACATCTTTTGAAACCAAGGTGAAGGTTCCCAGATCTCAATTCTTGACTTCTTTGCACCCACAGGCTCAACACCACAGGGAAGGTGCCAAGGGTTGAAATTCCACCCTCTGAAGCCCGAGCTGTACATTGACCTTTTACAGCCATGGCTGGGACACAGGGCACTAAGTCCCTAGGCTGCTCACAGCATGAGGACCCTGGGCCTGGCCCATGAAATCACTTTTTCTTCCTGGGCCTCCAGGCCTGTGATGGAAGGGCTGCCATGAAAGTCTCTGACATGACCTGGAGACATTTTCCCCATGATTTGGGGATTAACGTTAATGGCTCCTTGCTACTTATGCAAAGTTATACAATCAGCTGGAATTTCTCCCCAGAAAATGGGTTTTTCTTTTGTGTCGCAGAATCAGGCTATAAATTTTCCAAACGTTTATGCTCTGCTTCCCTTATAAAACTGAATGCCTTTAACAATACCCAATTCACCTCTTGAGGGCTTTGCTGCTTAGAAATTTTTTCTGCTAGACACCCTAAATCATCTGTCTCAAGTTCAAAGTTTCACAAATCCCTAGGGCTGAGGCAAAATGTCCCCAGTCTCTTTGCTAAAATGTAACAAGAGTCACCTTTGCTCCAGTTCCTAAAAAGTTCCTCATCTCCATCCTAAACCACCTCAGCCTGGATTTTATTGACCATATCACTATCAGCATTTTGAACAAAGCCATTCAACAAGTCTCTAGGAAGTTCCAAACTTTCCCATATTTTCCTGTCTTCTTGTGAGCCCTCCAATCTGTTCCAATCTCTGCCTGTTTCCCAGTTCCAAAGTCACTTTTCCATTTTCAGGTATCTTTTCAGCAATGCCCCACTCTACTGGTACCAATTTACTGCATTAGTCCATTTTCATGTTGTTGATAAAGACATATCCAAGACTGTGCAATTTACAAAAGAAAAAGGTTTAATTGGACTTACAGTTCCATGTGGCTGAGGAAGCCTCACAATCATGGTGGAAGGCAAGGAGGAGCAAGTGTTGTCTTACATGGATGGCAGCAGACAAGGAGAGAGAGAGCTTGTGCAGGAATCTCCCATTTTTAAAAACATCAGATCTCATGAGACTCATTTACTATCAGGAAAACAATTCAGGAAAGACCCACTCCTGTAATTCAATCACCTCCCACCACTTCCTCCCACGATATGTGGGAATTGTGGGAGTTACAATTCAAGATGAGATTTGGGTGGGGACAAGGCCAAGCCATAACAGGTGCCTAACAAATGCTCATTGCAAGAACAAATGAGTGAGTGAATGCTGGTAGAATAAATGCTGGAGTGGCCTGGGGTTAGTGGCTGTGGCTGAGTGTCTCAGTATAGGACTTTGATGCCCACTGACAATCATCTTTGTTTATACTGTGGTCAGAGAGCAGCAGTGGTCTGAGTTGGGCAGCTTGGACTTGAGCATGGTGGAAGGGGTTGGCTGGGAGAACATTATAGGATGTGCTCTCCCAGAGAGTAGCCTGAATGACTTCAGACCACCCCACATGTCTCCTAATGAGGGCATATGCTAAGGGAGGGTTGCTCCCCCACAATATTATTACTCCTTTGGTGCTGTTCTCAAACAAGGAAGTTCCATGAGAACAAAAGCGCTGGCAAAGTTTCTATTAGGGAATGAGGAAGCCATGCCATGCTTTTACAAATGCAACCTAATGTCAAGCTCAAAGACAAAATACTGTAGAATACAATCTGTTTGTATGAATTTACTCTCTTCACCAGGAGATAAGACTAACAGGCAAGAAACAAATCCAGCAGCATTTTTCTTACAAAGGGTCCCTGGGAACAGAGGAGCAGATGCTGGCAATTGCACAGAGCTGCCTTGTGCAGTTGTAGTCAGGGACAGGTGTGTGGGCAGGGAACTGCCAATGTCTCCCACAGCCATCTCACCTTTGGATACCCAGGTAAATGAGAAGCTTACTGAAATAACTGATAAGTTATTTCTGAAGTCTGGGAAGTACTGGAGTTGAAATGCAGAATTTCTCTGCAGTCTTAAGTTTTATTTTTTAAATCAAATGTTGCATTTGTAATCTACATTGTAAAATTTTTAAAAATTACTTACCAGTG
Organism: Cebus imitator; assembly: GCF_001604975.1. NCBI lineage: Eukaryota > Metazoa > Chordata > Mammalia > Primates > Cebidae > Cebus > Cebus imitator. Next base: position 2,886,401 of record NW_016107608.1, read on the forward strand.
AACTCAGAGTTTTTTCCCTACAATTTCAAGACAAACTGATATGCCAAGGCAAGATGAGCCAGGCCAATCCTGCAGCTCTGGGTCCCCCTTGGCACTGTGAATCCCAGGGTTGTAACTCTAGTTGGTAAATGTGGAATTCTGCTATCACAAAAAATATCATCTTGTGCCAAAAATGCATCATACAAACAATATCTACTAAGGATGCTCAGGAAGGGCCAAAATATTTGGAAAGACTACATGGAGCCAGACGTAAAAAGCATGAATCAAACTGGTGTCCAAGATCTAAGCTATCTAAGCTGTAGGACACAATTTTTGCTTTATTTATATATTTTTTAAAATTAGGAAACTGAGTCTTAAGAATTTTCTCTAAAAAAGTAAAAGTTGGAAAACAAATCATTTTAAAAACAAATATATATTTTTGATAGAAATTGCAAGTAAATATTCAGTAATGCCAGAAATACACTATCTTCGATTCTCAGCTTTTTTTCCAAAAGATACAGAATCATTTTTTGGAAAAGATACAAGATGTACAGACAAATCACATTCATGCCTTACAAATGTTAAATAGGGAACAATTTAAACTCATAATGAACAATGAATATTTTCATATTTTCCAGAAGTTTGGAATTTCAAAAATGTTAGCAAAATTATTCATTTCCATAATTTTTATGAATAAAAATAGAGCTGATCATGTACCTTAATATTGTCATTTTATATATTATTCAGAAGTACAAACAACCCTTAAGGTAGAATCCCAGGCTTATCATATTATAAAAATACTGAGATATTTATCAAACATAACTAATATAAAAGAAATTACATTTTTGAAAATGCTTCACAAACACCAGTTCATCTTTCTCTTTGGTTCAGAAAATAAAAGAGGTAGGTTCAAAAAATACCTATTATGTCATTAGATTTTCATTAAAATGCTGGCAATTTATAACAGAAATTATTAGAAGTCAAATGAATTTAAGAACTAAATTAAAAAGTGACAATAACTTCAATTAGTAAATATTTTTCTAAGTTCCAAACACACAAATAAGAAAAGATAGTTGACTACAAAAAATGGCTTTAGTAAAATTTAAAAATGCTATCATTATTATAAATTAAGTCTCCTATATCATAACATGTTCCTAAAACTTGGAGCAAGAGAGAATATGAATGTATATGTTTACAAATTGGGCCTTTCATTTAAATGTAGGTATCTAATGTATATGAGTAATACATACTACTAATATGTATCTCTCACCTCTATGCTGTCCAAATTGAGAAGAGCAGGCTCAAAGATATTCAACAGCGAGGGAGAAATAAGCACGTCATTCACTCATGATCATCCCACTTCATGTAATTTAAAAAGAAATTTCAGGTTACTAAAAATGATCCCAAGAAGTCTTCCTGATTAAAATGAAATCTGATTTAAAAAGCAGGAAACAAAGGACAAAGGAAAAAAGATGCTGTTCAGGAGCCGTCACAAGTCAAAGGATTTTGTTTCCTGCTGCTTTTCACAGCAATGAGAGAACAGAATCTTCCAATTAAGTTGTCTTGTGTCGACAATTTAACAGTAATATACTGAAAATTAGTGTATAACTCCAGGAACCAAATAATGGTACATGTAAAATAGAAAAGTGCCCACTGAAGTAAAGATAATTTCATCACTTCTCTTTAGAAATTCTACCGCTGTGTTCATTCCTATTCAGCTGAAAGAAAAATAAGGACATAAACCCTACACTTATTTGGATGCTTTTGCTGTAGGGTATATTTTAAATGTAATGATTTTCTATTAATGGTTCTACAGGAAATTTAAAGAAATCTATAAAGATATTCAAAATATATAAAACAAGACATTTAAGTATAAAGGAACTGGCATAAACGTAAACCGCCCAAAATAAAGATTAATGATTTATAACTTAACCACACAAAACAAATTTTGTTTAAGCAAGTACATTTTCAGATTTTGGATTCAGGGCAGAGATTTGCAGAAGGACTATTAAGAACAGATAAAGTATAATTGTGTGGCCTTTTCAAAACGTATTAAAACTATGAATTTTAACATTTCTGTGTACATATAATTGAGCTGAAAAGTTGCATTGTTATCATCTTCCTTTTTGCGAAAGAAATACAGTTTCTTTGGCCAAAGACTTGTTTCAATTCGAGGAGAAAAAGTCACTCCAGAGGTTGTTGAAAGTTTCAATTATCATGCTAAAGCAAAAAGAATTTCAACATCATTTCTGAGTTACTCCTAAAGTTTGCTTCATATTTTCATAAACCACATAACTGATGCCTACAGCAGGGAGCACCTTCATGAAGTTTGGGGTGATGCCTCTGTAAAGTCCTGGTATTCCTTCTTTGGAAATGATTCGTCGAAAGAGGCCCACCATGTTCAGCTGTGGGGAACCTTCTAACATGGCTAAAAAAGAAATAAAGAGGCCAGGCTAATTTAATATTCAAGCATATTTCATTCTTATTACAATAAACAATTATGTTTCAGAATAATATTCTAGAATACAGTAAAAGAATAAAATATATTCTAAGGAGCCCAAGAAAACACCCTTTTATGATTCTCTTTATACAGCACCTAACAGTGAGTGTCCTAACTATAATAATGACGGTAACTATAGTTATATATTAATTGCTATGTTCTAAATACCGGGTTAATTACCTTCCATGCCAATCCTGCAAGGTAAATATTATACCAATTTTATAAGTGAGCAATTGGAGGCTTAGAAAGATGGGGAAACTTGTACTAAAAAACCTAAGCAGAAAATGTTAGGGCTGAGATCCAATGGTCTGTCTGACTCCAAAGCTGGTATAACGCTGCTGCCTCCTTCTTACTAGCCAGGCACTGACAGTTAAATCTTGGGAAGTAATGGGAGTATGGAAGAAGCTCTGGGAAGCTTGGGAAAAGTACAGGGACCTGGGCCTTGGACATCACCTCAACAAGCAAGAAGCAGCAGCAAAATCCAGTGTCGCTGGCACAACCAAGAGAAGGGGAGGAGCACCATGTGCTATAGAGACAGAGCTGACTGTGTGTCTGGTTATGACACAGACAGTGAATAAAGTGGGGCCAGATTATTAAAGGCTTTGAAATTCCCACTAAGAACTTTGGAATTTACTTTGAAGACACCAAAGGGTTGTAAAGATGTCTGAACAGATGTAAAATGATCAGACTTTGAGGTCAGGAGTGACAATCTTTCAGCCATGCAAAGGTCTGGATCACAGCTGGCAGACAGGAGGGTTGGAATTAGACTGCATGCACCTGAATAATAGTCCCACTATTTAACCACAGGTATAATCTTGCGGCAGTTAATCTCCCTCTGACCCATTACTCATCCTAAAAATGGGGATAATATTAGTATTCCCAGCCCCAAGATGGTTATGATGGTGAAATGAGAGCATACACAAGAAACATGTAGTTCACTACCTTGTGTTTTTCTCTGCAGCCATGACTGCCTCTTAGCTCCTCAAATACTCCACCGTGGTGCCTACCTCAGGGTCTTCACACATACTTTCCCTCAGCTGGAAGGGTTTCTTTTCCTGCTCCACTGTCCTGTGCCCAGCTAACTCCCACTCATCTTTCCAGTCTCAGCTTCACGGACAACGTGCTGCAGCTCCGAAGTCAGGTTACAGCCCCTCACTCTGTGCTCCCCTAACATAGGGGAGTTGGTTTAACCAGGTTGTTTACTGGCTGGTCCTACGTCTTCTCTACTCTACACTGGCAAGGCCACATCTGACTTGCTGACTGCTCTACCCCTAGCATCTGGCAGTGACTAGAATGGGACAATGGCTCAGGGAGTATTCACCAATTAATGATGACTGCTTGGTTGGGGGAGCTGTGGGTGGCACTTGGGAGGCTGGGGATGGAGCTGTAGATGACCAAGATGTGCTATGTAAAAAAACAACAGTGGATGAGACTGACCAGGGAAAGCAGAAAGAGAAAATAAAGGCACTAGAATTCATACTTTAATAGAGTGAGCACAGCAATAACAGCCAGCAAATGGTAAAAGTTATCAATAGGCTGGCAGAACAACCAGGACATAGATGTACAGTGCAATCAAAGCCAACAGTGGAGACAGTGTCTCAGTGAGGAGGAATCACAGCTCAAAACTTGTAGGATCCAAGCAACACTAAAAAATGATTCCAGCCACTATTTACCAAGAATTTAACAAACACCAGATGCTTTATTTATATTGTTGGCAATTCTTACAATGCTGTACAATTTTCATTCCCATTAAAAACCCCAAGAAGTCTGAGTCAAGGATCTGAACCCAAATCCATCAGATACCAAAGCTTATACTCTTAAAACGTGCATGTAACACAGTCAAAAAAAAAATTTTACCCTGTTTATGTATAAGGCATATGTATGCATACAGTATATATGCAATGCTTCTGTCACATTAAAATTTCATGATGAGGGAGCATTTAGAAAATGAATTTCTGAAAAGATTCCTTAAGAAGGCAATAATGAAAAAAGGTTGAGCGATACCATCTTAGTGGAACCTGGAGTTCTGAACGTATCTTACTGGTGCAGCACTTTTACTGGTGTAGCTCTGTCATGAAAAACTCACCTTGAGCCTGCATGCGAGTTCTCACCAAAGCCAAAGGGTAGCTGGCCAGCTGACCACACGTGCTGGATAGGGCACCACATCCTAGCAACACCATGACTCCGGGGTTTACAGAGTCTTTTGCAAAATTATCCAGCCAATAGGACTTCAAGAGCTGCCAGATAAATAAAGAAGAAAAATAATAAACAATGAACTCTACAACTTCACTCGATGTAAACACTTTCACAGCTATTCTCAACCTCATGAGAAGCCCCATTTCTACAGGATGGGGCTGCAGGTTCACAGAAGCAGCAGGCACTGTAGGAAGCAGTGGCTCTGTGGAGATGCAGGAGGCCACTGAGGAAGCAGAACACATGAGGTTTGCACCAGTTACTCATGTTCTTCTAAGCAAACGTGAACTGCATACCAAATGCCACAGGATCTAAAGAACACCTCTCATGGTGAGCATTAATGAAATAATTCTACTAACTGTATCTCATTTTATACTTTACATACATTTCATTTGGGTCTTACAAAAACACTAACATAAATCTATTATTCTGTTTTAGAAATGAGGAAAATTCGTCTCAGCAAAGTTTTTTAAGAAGGACTCAGAATCAGGCATGCTGATCAAAAGGCCGTGCTTTATTCCCTACTACTCTAGGTCCCTGTATAAAATATATATGATCATCAACTTTTAAACATAAGATATTTTAAGTATAAAATACATGTTAATATGTTATATGACTAGTAATCCCAGGACTTTGGGAGGCAAAGACAGGCAGACTGCCTGAGCTCAGGAGTTCATGACCAGCCTGGGCAACATGGTGAAACTCTGCCTCTACTAAAACACAAAAATTTAGCCAGGCATTGTGGTGTGTACCTGTAATCCCAACTACTCGGGAAGCTGAGGCAGAAGAATTGCTTGAACCCGGGAGGCAGAGGTTGCAGTGAGCCAAGATTGCACCACTGCACTCCAGCCTGAGCAACAAAGATTCCATCTCAAAAAAAAAAAAGACTAAAAATTTTCAATCCTACAGGACAGAACTAAAAAATAATCTCAATGTATTAAAAAATCCATTAAGTGCATTTCTCAATGGAAATCTTGCAGGCTAGAGGGAAGTGGAATATTATATTCTAAGTTTTGCAATTCAAAAAACCACCAAACAAAAATACTGTATGGGCTAACCTGCCCTTCAGAAACAAAGGAGAAATTAAGACTGTCCCTGACAAACAACAGCTAATATGATTTGTCACCACTAGACCAGCCCTACAAGAAAGGCTGAAAGGAGAAACAAAAGGTTGATAAATAGCAACACAAAACCATATGAAAACAGGAAGCTCCATGGTAAAGGTCAATATTTAGAATATTATAAAATTCTATGGTATTGTAATGAAGGTATATAAATAACTTCAAAATCTAAATTTCAAAAACAATATTTAAACAGAATTTAAAGAAGAGAAGCATAAAAAGTAGCTATAAATCTCTGTTAAGGATATGCAATACCGAAAGACATAAAGTTGGTAGGGAGGAGGTGAAAGATGTAAAGGAACAGAGTTTTATATGCCACTGAAGTTAAGTTGTAAACAGTTTAAAACAGATTGCTCTAACTTTGGTATGTTTTATGTAGTTACAATGGTAACCACAAAGATAGTATCTATAGAATGCACACAAATGGAAATGAAAAAAAAAAAAAAAAAAAAGAATCCAGGAAGAAAAGGAAAGACAGAAAAGCCACAGGACAAAACTAAAAGGCTAGCCAAATGACAAGAGTAACCCCTTCCTTGTCAGTAATTGCTTTAAATGTAAATGAATTAAATCCTCCAATTAAAAAATATAAATTGCTGAATGAATAACACACACAGAATCCATTATACCTTGTCTACAAGACTCACTTTAGATCTAAGGACACACATAAGCTGAAAGTGAAAGGATGGAAAAAGATATTCCATAAAAACAGGAACCCAAAGAGAACAGCGGTGGTCACACTTATATCAGAAAAAATAGATTTTAAGACACACACTGTCACAAGAGACAAAGAGAGATATTATATAATGATAAAAAGGTCACTGTACCAGTAAGACATAACAATTATAACTATATGTGGCCCTAATATTAAGCTCCTAAATATATAAAGCAAACATTAATAGAATTGAAGGGAGAAAAAACAGCAACACAGTAATAGTAGGAGACTTCACTACCCCATTCAACAGTGTTGGGGAGGATGTGGAGAAATTGGAATCTTGGTGTACGTTGACAGGAATGTTAAAAAAAAAAAGTATATTCACCATGAAAAATGACAAGGAGGTTCCTCAAAAACTTAAAAATAGAATTACCATCTGACCTAGAAATTCCACTTCTGAGTATATGTCAAAAAGAACTGAAAACAATATCTTGAAGAGATATTTGCATAACTGTGTTCACTGCAGCACTATTCACAATAGCCATGATATCGAAACAACTAAATGTCCATCAACAGACGAATAAAGAAAATGTGACATATATATACCCAATGAAATATTATTCAGCCTTAAAAACAAAACAAAAAAAATCCTGGGGAGGATCCAAGATGGCCGTTTAGGAACAGCTCAGGATTGCAGCTCCCAGTGAAAGCGTAGAGGGTGAGTGGACGCCACATTTTTATTGCCCACAGACTAGGAAATTCCCAGCCGGAGGAGCTCCACAGGTCACCAGCGCGGCTGTTTTGGCTAGCGTGGCTGTGCCAGCCGGCGCCGCTGCTTTGCCCCGCGCAGCTGCTTTGTCGGTGCCCCGGAGCAGCGGTTCTCCAGTTCTCTGTACAAAATACACCGGTCTGGGTGCCCTTTTGGCTGGCGACTGGAGCCACGGGAAGTCGCCCATTCGTCTGTTTAAAAAGGGGACTGAGCAGGGAACCAGGACAGTAGATTCCAGGGCAAAAAAAAAAAGAAAAAAAAGCGCCACAAACCTCAGTGCCGCTGTTTAAGCCAGCGCAGTGAGTGGCCGCAGGGGAAAACAAACAGACCCGAGCACCTCTTCAACAGGCGACTGGAACACCAACTTAAAAAAAGCCCTGAGGCAGGGAGCCAGGCGATCAGGCTCGGCTGGTCCCACCCCCACAAAAGAACAGCAACCAGAAACTCTGGATTGAGACTTTCACAGCAAGCGCAGCTGAACCCGGGACGGTCCAGCTCTGTGGGGGAGGGGTGTCCACCATTACCGAGGCAGCCCACCACGAGGGAGGTAGTCGGCCAATGCTGAGGCAGCCTGCCGTTGCCAAGGCAACCCGCCATTGCCAAGGCAACCCGCCACTGCAGAGAGACTCTGCCTCAATAGAGGCGGGCCACCATCGCCAAAGCAGTTCTAACTACACTCATATAAACAGGACTGCAGGGAAGTTCACTCAGCAGCTGGGCAGAGCCCACAGCAGCTCAGCAAAGCCTCTACAGGTAGACAGTGACTAGGCTGCCTCCTTGCTGGGCAGGGCAGCTCTGAAGGAAAAAAAAAAAAAGAGAAGGCAGCAGCATAACCAAAACTCATAAAGCCCTAAATCCCTGGGACAGAGCACCTGGAGCAGTTTATGAGTTCTGCTGCAGCAGACCTAAACGTACCCGCCAAGCAGCTCTGAATGAACAACAGAGCTCACAGCTCACCATTTGAGCTCCTATAAAGAAGAGACCGTCTCCTCAAGCAGCTCCCTGACCCCTATATATCCAAAGAGCCACCTCATAAAGGAGAGATCAGATTGACACTAGGCGGGTATCCTTCTGGGACAAAGATAGCAGAAGAAGAAAACTGGTAACAACCCTTACTGTTCAGCAGCTGCTGCAGGTGAACCCCAGGNCAGAAACAGAAATACCACACGATTTCACTTATATGGGGTATTTAATGTAGTCAAACTTATAATAGAAAAAGGAGGTTACACAGTGCTGGGGTGAAGGGGAAATTGGGAGCTGTTGTTTAATGAGTTTAAGTTTTGCAAGGTAGAAAAGTTCTAGAGATCTGTTGCACAACAAGCCACAAACAGTTAACACTACTGTACTATATATTTTAAAATTGTTAAAATAATAAACTTTGTTATGTGTTTTTAATCATAATTTTCAAAAAAATCAGCACAAGAAGTAAAGTCCTAAACCATGATACCACTTCACACCTAAGAGGACAGCTATAATAAAAATAAGCTTTTTAAAGAAGGAAATTAAGTGTTGTAAGGACAGGGAAAAACTGGAACCTTTGTATGTTGCTGATGAGAATGTAAAATGGTGCAGCCACTAAGGAAAACAGTCTGATAGTTCCTAAAAGCTAAACACAGAATGACCACAAGGCTCAGCAATTCCATTCCGAGGTAAATACCCAAAGGAATTGAAGGCATAGACTTGAACAGATATGTAGATGCCAATGTTCACTGTAGCATTATTCACAACATTCAAAAAGTAGAAACAATCCAAATGTTCTTCAGCAGATGAAGGACTAAACAAAATATGGTGTATACACACAATGGAATATGATTCAGCCAATAAAAGAAATGAAATTCTGATACATGCTACAACATGAACAAGCCTTAAAGACATTGTGCTAAGAGAAACAAATCAGACACAAAAGGAAAAATACTGTATGTTTCTACTTCTAAGATACCTTGAATGGGTAAATTCCTAGAGACACAAAGCAGATTAGAGGTCACCAGGGGTTTGGGTTAGGGCGGCTAGGAAATTGTTGCTTAAAGGTTAAGGTGTTTCTGTTTGGAGTGAGGAAAAGGATCTGGAAATAGTGTTGAGGGCTGCACAATATTGTGAATGTAATTAATGCCCCTCAACTGTACACTTAAAAGTGAGTAAAATGGCAAATTTTATATTTTATCATAATTTAAAAAATTATGTTAAGAAGCCAAGAACCATTTGCTTATACATTTCAAATGAGTGAAATGTAGGGAACATGAACTAAATCTCAATAAAGCTCCTTAACAAAAAGTCAAGTCTTCTTTTCATTACACATTCGCCCCTTCCTGGATGCCACAGCTTGGGTCCCATCCTAGCATGTGCCCTGGCTGATGTCCATGGCGGCCTAGCTAACCACACTGGGTTTTAGTTGTTTGTCTGTCTCCCCCACCAGACCTTCAGTTGCTTCAAGGCACACACTGAGTCCTTTGAATCCCTAGATCTAGTGTCTAACCCAGTGGTTTGCATAGTGTGTGCTCAACACATGTTTGTAAGATTCATAAATTATTAAATGATTTAGATGGCAGGGTTGATCCAAGATTTGTTTTTTTTATTCCTTGTATGACTCACATGAGTAACTAACTGTATTACTCACGTTAGTCACATTGGTCACTTGGCTTAATGTCAGATTTTTGCAAATCCAAAACAAAGGAACTTATTTGCTTATTGTGTCTTCCCTGAAAACAGTCACTAGAATCACCTTTTAAGGTGCACAACTATACCTAACCTTGAGTTTACTCTTCATTAACAAAAGCAATTCCTGAGGAAATCTAATACAAAAGCGACCTGATGCACATTCACACTTAAGTTACTTGAAGGTTCAAATAACACATATTGAATTTACTTCTGGTCACAAACTGTTTTCTGGTTTATATCTACTTCATCATATGAAGTCAAATTCTAACAGGAGCTATTTAACTGCATTTTCAGATTCAAAAGATTGCTATAAACTCACCTCATACACAGCAAGATCTATGCCTGCATAAGGTCTGATACCTAATAAATTGGGAACATAACCTTTGTAAAAAGCTCCCAAGCCTTCATGTTTCAAAATCTTCTTGGCACAATCATATATTCCAGAGTATTGCCCAGTTTTGCTTACAGCCAGCCTGGTTTTCATAACCTGGATATAAAATAACAAAATATTATTATTCATGTTAACTCTATCATCAAAGAATTCAAATGAAGTAATTTTACACAGAATATATACCTAGCTCATATCATCACTCAATTGACTGTACAATTTGTTGATACATTCTCTCTCACGTATTACCTCTATTGAGGGGCTAGGACCACAGCCAGAGACACCCATTTACTGCAAGGAGTATCTGATGAAGAAAGCGACCAAGGAAATGGAGGCAGGATAATCTGCTGATGTCTTAACAAAAATGACCGGTGACCACCTGTGTCTGGAAGGTGAGGGAAATGGTAGTACAAACACACTATGGGGCAGTGAGAGTTGGGAAGGTGATACTATTAACTGATACGGAGGATATAAAAGGAAGAATAGGTATTAAGAGTTTTCTTTGAGAGGTGTGTGGACTACTATAAGCAGTCATATTAAGATGCTTGCAAAGAAAGCTGTATTAGCATGCATACCACACGCTGGTGAAAGTTGTATTTATCTTGCTTATCAGTTACTAAAAAACCCTCTGCTATATCAATAAATTCCACATCTACAATACTATTTTTGCTGTAAAGCAGTGGTTAGAAAACTTTTTCTATAAAGACCAAATAATAAAATAGTTGTCTTTGCAAGCCTAAAATATTAGGTCTTTGTTGTATATTCTTTTTCTTTTCTTTTGTTTTTGCCCACTATTTTATTATTATACTTCAAGTTCTGGGATACATGTGCAGAATATGCAGGCTTGTTACATAGGTACACACGTGCCATGGTGGTTTGCTACACCAATCAACCTGTCATCTACATTATTTCTCCTAATGCTATCCCTCTCCTTGGCCCCCACCACCCGACAGGCCCCAGTGCGTGATGTTCCCCTCCCCTTGACGACGTGTTCTCATTGTTCAACTCCCACTTATGTGTGAGAACGTGTGGTGTTTGGTTTTCTGTTCCTGTGATAGTTTGCTGAGAATGATGGCTTCCAGCTTCATCCATGTCCCAAAAAAGACATGAACTCATCCTTTTTTATGGCTGCATAGTATTCCACGGTGTATATGTGCCACATTTTCTTTATCCAGTCTGTCACTGATGGGCATTTGCACTGGTTCCAAGTCTTTGCTATCGTAAATAGTGCTGCAATAAACACACACGTACATATGTCTTTATAGCAGAATGATTTATAATCCTTTGGGTATATGCCCTGTAATGTGTCAAATAGTATTTCTGGTTCTGGATCCTTGAGGAATCGCCACACTGTCTTCCACAATGATTAAACTAATTTACACTCCCACCAACAGTGTAAAAGCATTCCTATTTCTTCACATCCTCTCCAGTATCTGTTGTTTTCTTTTTAATGGTCACCATTCTAACTGGCATGAGATGGTATCTCATCATGGTTGTGATTTGCATTTCTCTAATGACCAGTGACGATGAGCTTTTTTTCATATGTTTGTTGGCTGCATAAATGTCTCCTTTTGAGGAGTGTCTCTGTTCCTATCCTTTGCCCACTTTTTCAGGGGTTGTTTTTTTCTTAAAAATTTGTGCAAGTTTCTTGTATATTCTGGATATTAGCCCTTTGTCAGATGAATAGATTGCAAAATTTTTCTCCTATTCTGTAGCTTGCCTGTTCACTCTGAAGGTAGTTTCTTTTGCTTTGCAGAGGCTCTTTAGTTCAACTGGAACTCGTTTGTCAATTTTGGCTTTTGTTGCCATTGCTTTTGATGTTTTAGTCATGAAGTTTTTGGCCATACCCATGTCCTGAATGGTATGTCTAGGTTTTCTTCTAGGGTTTTTATGGTTTTAGGTCTTACATACAAGTCTTTAATCCATCTTGAGTTAATTTTTGTATAAGGTGTAAGGAAGGGGTCCAGTTTCAGTCTTCTGCATATGGCTATTCAGTTTTCCCAACACAATTTATTAAATAGGGAATCCTTTCCCCATTGCTTTTGTCAGGTTTGTCAAAGATCAGATGATTGCGGATGTGTGGCGTTATTTCTGAGGCCTCTGTTCTGTTCCACTGGTCTATATCTCTGTTTTGGTACCAGTACCATGCTGTTTTGGTTACCATAGCCTTATAGTATAGTTTGCAGTCAGGTAGCATGATGCCTCCAGCTTTGATCTTTTTGCTTAGGATTGTCTTGGCTATGTGGGTTCTTTTTTGGTTCCATATGAAATTTAAAGTAGTTTTTTCTAATTCTGTGAAGAAAGTCAATGGTAGCTTGATAAGGATAGCACTGAATCTATAAGTTACTTTGGGCAGTATGGCCAATGGTGGGTTGTGTCTTTCCCCCACAGGGCTGGATCATTCAGTGTTCAGCTCAGACTGAGGCAGTGGCTGTGTAACCCGCTAGAGTTAGTGCTTCAGCCCTCTGGGGTTTGTTGGGCTGGGTAGGGACCCAGCCAGTCCCACTGTCTGTCTTCCGGCTTTCAGCTCCCTCTCTCTCCAGGCAGGGGGAGGGGGCAATAGCTCAGTCTGCAGGCTCTCCCAGCTGGCTTATGGGCTTATGCGTTTGCTTAGATCTGTGCAACAATCCGGGACACCATCCTGGATTATTATTCAACTCTGCGCTTGTAATTCCCAGCGCTTGACTGGCAAAGATCCCCTGTTCCGTGTATTGCTGAGGCTTTGGGATAAGCACTGTATCTGGACCAGAGTGCCAGAGAGTGAGCCTCTGACTCACTGGTCAGATGCACTTTCTGGGTGAAGCGGTGGCTCATGCCTATAATCCTCGCACTGTTGGAGGCCGAGGTGGGTGGATCACCTGAGGTCAGGAGTTCAAGACTAGCCTGGCCATCATGGTGAAACCCCATCTTTATTTTTATTTTTATTTTTTAAAAAAAAAGAAGAAGAAAAAAAGAAGCCCTCCCTGCCTCAGTCTGTCCTGCCTGGGCTTTGCTCACCGTCCGACCAGACCCATTGAAATGCACCTGCTTTCGTCTTGGGTTCTCTCTCTCTCTCTCTCTCTCTCTCTCTCTCTATTTCTGTTGGATCAGTGACTATAGGGAAGCCAGCTACTGTGTTTTGAGGATACTCAGGCAGCCTACAGAAAGGCTCATGTGATAAGGAAATGATGTTTCCAGCCAATAGCCAGTGAGACCTGGCAGTAACCACATGAGTGAGCTTGGAATCCTTCCCCACTCAAGCCTCAGAGTGACTGTAGCACTGACTGCCACCTTGACTGTGGGCTGTGAAAAACCCTGAGCCAGAGACATCCAGCTAAGCTTCACCCAGATTCCTGACCCATAGAAACTGCCCAATGATAAAGGCTTGTCTTAAACTGTGAATTTCGGCATAACTTGTCACACAGCAATAGACAACCAACATAAACAACACCACACAGTCAGACTTCACAACGGTACTCACCTCCATTGGATATATAAAAGTCTGTGCAGTTGCTCCGACATGGAACCAGAAATAAATCTCTCAAATGTTCCAACTTTTTGTCCTTCTTCAGTAAGTAACTTCTTGTACTGTATAAATGAGTTTTAAAATGCACATCACTACCTGCCATGGACTGAGCTGCATCCCCACCAAATTCCTATGTTGAAGCCCCAACCTCCCATGTGATGGTATTAGGGAATGAGGTTTTTGAAGGTAATAGGGGGTATGAGGTCATCAGGATGGAGCCCTCATGACAGGATCAGTGTTCTTATAAGAGCAGACACCAGAGAGCTTGCTCTCTCTCCTCCCTCTCACGTGCACCAAGAAAAGGCCATGTGAGCACACACTGGCTGTCTACAAGCTGGGAAATGAACCCCCGCTAGTCCTTTTAGCAGTCTCTGGATAGAACCTATCTCCCCTAGCCCCTTTCTAACTCCCACTCCCTTTCCCTACATACAAAATCCCTCAGAACACCTGCTGGGTTAATCAACCTCTCTTACCTATGTTTTCAACTTCTCTATTTGGATTGACATGCTTCCTTCAGCAATAGATACATTAAAGTCAAATCAAAATCCTCCCTCCAGTCTGGGCACGGTGGCTCGCTCCTGTAATCCCAGCACTTTGGGAGGGTAAAGCAGGCAGACCACTTGAGGTCAGGAGTTTGAGACCAGCCTGACCAATATGGCGAAACCGTGTGTCTACTAAAAATACAAAAATTGGCTGGGCGTGGTGATGTGCGCCTGTAATCCCAACTACTCAGGAGGTTGAGGCAGAAGAATCACTTGAACCTGGGAAGTAGAGGTTGCAGTGAGCCGAGACTGCACCACTGCACTCCAGCCTGGGTGACAGAGCGAGACTCCATCTCAAAACCAAACAAACAAATAAACAAAACCCAAAAAACAAATCCTCCCTCTACCCAACATCCTTTTTATCTATCACCCTCTCCCTCTTCTAGTTTCTGTCCCTTCAGTCAAACTCCCTAAAAATGTGTCTCCACCATCCAAGTTTCATCACCTCCCATTCACTTTAAGCTCATTTCAGTATGGCTTCTCATTTCATTACTTCACAGAAGCAATTATGCTAAGCTTACCTATCTCTGTGTTGAGAAACCTTAAAAGGTACTCATTATATTCACTACCCAGTAGCACTGACCCCCATGAAACCGTTTTCTTCCATTGACTCCTAGGCAAGAGATTGAGGCAAGCTTGAGTTCAAATTCCCGTCTGGCAGTTCTGTCTTTTAAATTCACTTAATCAGGATTTCCTGGCACTGGGCAAGGTGCTAGGAATATAAGTAGCTATTGCCTAAGGAGGCTCACAGTCTCACAAAGGGGATAAGTAGGGAGGATGTCAGAATTCCTTGTGAAAGTGCTGTAAGAAAAAGAAACTAGAACAGAAGGCTTTCCGGAGGAACCAACTCCTGAGTAAGGTACTAAAGGACATTCCCCACCATATGACATATAGGAAGGGGAAGGGTGTGTGTGTGTGTATGTGTGTGTGTGTGTGTGTGTGTGTGTGTGTATCTGTGTGTGTGTGTTGCTGGAGCAGGGTCAGGAGACAGGGACTAGCAGAAAGATGACTGTGCATGGTGGACATGTTGAGTGGGAGGCACTCCTGGGACACGCAAGCAGAGATGCCGACACACGCATTACACAGGTGGATCTACGGTGCTGAGATAAAGAGAAAGATGTTGGAGTGGGAGGCAGTCAGTACAGAGATGGCAGCTGAAACCCCAAGAACACCACCCTACACTACCACCCTGTCAATGATACCATGACACCACTATGGTAATGACAACCCACAAAGAACATAGCTTTACCAAACTGATGATGTGTTTGACAGAGCTACATGCCAGGCTGAAAAGATCCTTTTCTTAGTTTCCTAAAGTGCTAGCTATTCAATGAACAAAACCTAACTGATCCAAAAAGTGAGCTAGCTACATACTCCGGGAAATTTGAGAATACATGCTGCATATTTCGAAGTAATTTAGAACAAACTGGGATTATTCAATGAAAAATGGGATATTCTGCAATTCAGCACTCGAGGAAGCTTGGACAGGGGAGGAACTGGTTTTGGTTGAGATGCTTAGGATATGCTTCTCATAGGAAGACGGCTTTTAGAGAACCCCAAGGGATGAATGGACCTTCAGCAGGAGGGGAGAAAACACTATCATAGGCCCAGAGCCCATAAGAACACTACACCACACTGTGTAGACAGCTTTCTCTTGATGTCCAAGAAAGCTAGTGTGCAGAAACGAGAATACTATAATGAGTTCTCAGGAAGGAGCTTGGGTGGACAGATGCCTGTTTGTGATGTCCAAGGTAAGAATCTGACAAATTATATGGAGTAAAATGTGCATATTTGCTTGCAATATCCATGGACTTTCAAAAATACCAAACTTCTTGCATACTGAAATAACTGCATTATTTTTGAGTATTTGTTTATTTTAGGCTCTTGCTTTCCTATGACAAAATCCAAGTATGTGGTCAGAATAACCTAAGGGTATCTCAAACATTAGCCCTTAATAATCATTATTTGAATCTTCAAATATTCACATAAGGAAAATAACCTTCCCAAAGATAGGTTCCAATTAAAGTCCTGGAGGCTAGGTTTTCTTTAATTTTTTCTTTCCTTCTCTATTTCCTAGGCCAAGAAAAGGATAGCACTAAACTCTGTAACCTTCTCAAGAGTATTCTGTTGCTCAGGAACAAAACACTTTCCAAAATAATCAAAATCAACAGGAAATAATATAAAAACTATGGAGGGGATGTGGAGTTTCAAAGCCCTCACAGTCTTTGATAAACAATGATGGAATAAATAATGGAAAAAATAATCTGTGGCTGCTCAACTAGACAGTTCTGCTAACGACCATAAACAGGACCCAACCTCTAAAACTTACCTCTGTACTTCCTCTTTACATTGAGTTAGGCTGAGGCAATAGCTCAAATCATCCAAGTTAACAAAAGTCAGCAGAGAAGTGATTCAAAGGTAAATGCATTGATTCACTCATTCACTCATTCAGCACTCACTCGGCACCTGCTACGTCCCAAGCTCTATCTAGGTGCTGGAGTACATGGGGAAGAAGCCATGCCCCTGCCTTCATGGAGCTGTCACTCTAAACTCAGCTCAAATTTACAGCAATGTCAAATTACACAAAGGACTTCAACTTATAAGTTTTCCTTCCAGAGGTCAGATTGAGACGCTTTCATAAAACGTAGTTAGTGTGCTGCTTCTGCTCAATATTCAGAATGAATAAACTGTTACCCTTCCTTTAAGAACTACTTAGAAAAAAAACAAAAAAAGACTTTCTTTATAAATAATATGATGAATTAAGAATCCCATAACTTGGTCATGAGAAATCTCTGATTTTATTTAGTCTAATCTCCTATAAGTGATATTCCTTATAGAGTATACATGAGAGATAATCACCTATTAAAACAAGAATCCCAAAAGCATTATACATTAACATTTATTGAACTGTTTACTAACTCCTCTTTATTAATAAATTCCATAGGTGATAACAATTACCTGTTCATATGCCCAGAACTTAACAGCTGTCTCAGGAGCAATTTTGATGACGTTTGTACCATTTCCTCTCCAAAGGGAGCGGATACCTCCTTCTTTTACCATCTGCTGAAAGCCACCAAATATGTTCATTTTGTCTGATTTTGAACCATGAACCTAAAAAATAAAAGCAGAATGATATAAAATGCTGGTGGCATATTATTATTACTTTTTCTAAAGTAACCACACAATCTTTTTCAATACTAACTGCAAGTATATTTGAAAATAAATATAGAAAGCTTGAAAAAATATATATAATGATGGGAGGGAGCATTGCCATGATTTTAGAGGTCTGTCTCAACTCTAAAACTAAGAATAATTGGTGTCTTCAGTGTGAGAAAGCAGAGAACACAAGAAGAAAATTTAAATTATGAACAACATTCATAAGATAACATTAACTAAATTGTATCATTGATATGTATCATTGTCTGATACATATCAGACAATGGAACACCTTTGAAATATGAACAAGCTCAGTTAAAGAGAAATAAAATGTATACTGCAGGTAATAATATATTATTACATTATATTACATATACTGCAGTTAATACTGTTTATATTCTTGAGGAGAAGGAGTAAGATATTAAGAAGAAGTAGTACAGACATGAACTGTAAATGAGTCTGAAATAGTTCGGATATTGTGTATATCAGAGCTAAAAACACTGGAATACATACAGCCTGAAACCAAAAATAAAAATTTCACCTTCTTTGGCATATTTTGAGGCATCTCTAGGCAATAAATTCATTACAACATGTACCAATCGTGTGAGTACTGATAAAATATTTGACTTATACTACAGATGTGGTAGTCATTTAAAAATACTGTACCTTATGACCACCTACAGATAAAAACTGATTAAATCTAATACACCCAAAATAGTCAAATAAATCAGCTATTCCTCTGATTGTTTCAGCTAACATAAAAGGAGTGACTGCCACTCAACACACACACACACACACACACACACACACACACACACACACACACACACAGGCATTCACAGAAGGGGTTGAACCCTGAGGTCCAGCCATGTGGCCAGTATGAAAATGGACCCCGCTAAGAACGCTCAGCACCAAAGTCTCAGGTGAGCTTCCCTGGTTGGTCTGCAACACTCTGTGCCTAGTGCCACACAACAGTGCCAGGAAAGTAAGATGTGGGAACTTCACAGGGAGAACACAACAGAAACTCCGCCCTATGAGCTTCTTTACTTGACTGATTTTCAACCATGTCTTTTCCCTGTTATAAACCGTAACCAGGGGTAATAAGCTTTCAGTGAGTTCTGGGAATCCTAGAGAAGTATTGAACCTGAAGGTTGACTTTGGAAACTTTTTAAATTTGCAGAACTAAATTCCAGAGAAATCCATTTTATTTTAAATAAATAAATAAATCTCACAATAAAATAGGACAAAGGAAAAAATGAACACTTATTTAAGTTCTCTAAAAGTCAAGTTACTACTATTCCTAAAGAAAAACACACACTAATCCTCTCTCCTTTTTCTTTAAAGCATTAGCTTTCCCCTAAATACATTTTGTGATTTGGGGACATTCTGATGGAATGCTAGCTTAAAATACTGTCAGAAATCTTTTTGTACATGAATCTGTGGACAAACATTCAAAGTGCTGACCAAAGGTATAACAAGCTTTTAAAAATATTTTGTAAACAACTACTACGTTCCAAAAGGATATGCCAGTGTGCCGGGCATTTTCACATGCCTCATATTGTTTGATTCTTACAACCATTCTTGTTAGATATTCTTATCCCCATTCCAGAATGAAGGAAAATGAGACCTCAGAGGTTTCAAGCAGCATGAAAACCAGGAGCATTGGAGGCAAAGATACTCCATTCCTCCTCTCATTTGTTGTAAAGGAAAAGTTAAATCTCTGGGCCTCAGGTTCCCCTTGGAAAAATGATAAAACACCTGCTTCACTGGGCTGCTGCAAGGATTAGCTGGGTTACCACAATGAGCAACTACATATTAATTCTTTTCCTTTCCCTCTTTCCACTCTGGTCAGCCTAATTCACATTGCTAGTAAATAGCAAAGTCAGTCTACAAAGCCAGATCTTTTTCTGCTAACCTCAGCTTTAGAATAATTTTTAAAATTACATTGCTGCTCTATGATTCTAGATTTCAGAGATACTTCAACTTCTGGTAAAGTATATAAGAAAGAAGGGAGCTATAAATAAGGAGAATCCTACAATAATGGCTAGAGATGTTTCTAAAATTAAACGTTTGAATAGTCAGAGAATCCCAAAGATTAAAAATTCATTACACACATGTATTAAAAATTTAAAGTTTGGTACACTGCCATACTTTCAAGGACTGAATTTAGAGTTAACACTAACAAAATAGGTATACGTTTTAGGGTATAAAAGATTATTACTGAGAAATTTTTAAACTTCTTTTTCAAAGCACTACATTTCTCATTGTTTTAGACTATTTAGGGCAAACCTGGACACATGATAATAAAGCTCACCTGCATCATGATTTTCAGACGGTCCAAAGGGGCAGTGCTTGTTCGAGAGACAGCACCAGCGATGCCTCCTGCCAAAAGCTGCCGCCACCATTGTCCGGATTTTTTTTCATCTTCTGTGAATTCATCTGGAATAGTTAAGCTATCCCCTATGTCAATTCCCTGTTAAAATGAAAAAAAGATCCCCATGCTTCTTAGTTAAAAATATATAATGCCAGATGACGTTTTTGTTTTAGAGAAGAATCATATGTTATTTTACAGTTAATATGAACTTTTCTCCCTAGAATTTAATTTGAGTACATAGATTATAAGTAGTCTATTCACAACGAAGTACAGTGTCAGTTCACAAGAAATGGAAATAAACACTAATTACAAATATACAAAACCAACAATTACAACTTTCTTTCTTCATGGATTCATAGTAACTTTGCTTCTCTTGGTCTAGGTCAGAATGAAAGGACAGTGTTTTGTCAGGTATAGTCAATCTTTTTTACTGTAACCACTTTTTATAAGGCTAGAAAACCATATCCAATTGGTGATGACATCTTTTAATAAATTTAGTTCATCAATTCTCAAATAATACTTCCTTTACTCAAATTTATATTATACTTTATACCATGATATGTTTTAAATATACAAATAAAAATTAAAACTGTGTATGTGAACAACCCTAAGCTCATGACCTACTGTTTATAAAAATATTTTTATAAATCTGACTTGTCACTTAAAACATGCAATAGATTCTATACAAAATTTAGCTAATGGAGAGGTATTGTTTGAAATCATCACCCCTTCAATCTATTCTACAGTACTAGAGCTTGAGAGAAATAACTCTATAATAATATTTTTACAACTCTATTATCTAAATTGTTTTGGCATAAGAAATTTTACAGGCAAGGCCGGGCGCGGTGGCTCAAGCCTGTAATCCCAGCACTGTGGGAGGCCGAGGCGGGTGGATCACGACGTCAAGAGATCGAGACCATCCTGGTCAACATGGTGAAACCCCGTCTCTACTAAAA
>NW_016107608.1:2907357-2911010 GCF_001604975.1 Cebus imitator
GGAGCTATCCTATGGTAGTAACCATCTCTTCCTTCATTTTACTATCAATAAAATGAAGATACGACTGTAGCCTCAACTGTTATCAACTACCTTAAAAAATACAGTAAGAATCATGTGAATAAAACTTCACATAGTGTAAAATTTATCGTGGCAACTGAACTACTAGTATAGTATTATTCTATTCTCATAGCTGAGACGGCACTAATCACCAACAATTTTCTAATGTTTTATGTAAGCTTAGGTATTGTTACTAGTGGCAATGTGAACTGCTTCATTTAATGCATATTTAATTTAGCAAAATCCATGAATAAGTGTTGAAGATAAGCCTATTAAGGGGAAAAAAAGTAAACTTCCTTCAGAGAGTTCCCAATGGGTTCAGAAGTAGATTGCACAATAATAGAACTTGGTTTACATCACTATGCAGAATATTAATGAAACAATAAAAATTTGAAAGTTTTGTAGAAAACAAACTGGTATGAAATGCCATCTAAGCTAGGCAGATGAAGCAAAATGATTCTGTAACCTTTAATGATTATTTTAAATGCCGTATGCCAGAGATAAACCTAGGCAATCTAACCAAACAAGGTAACAGATTCTCAGCAACCATGAGGTGCTGAGATTATTTGGGTAATATAGTATCTATAAATAGCAAAAGCCTACAACTTTTACACTTCCCTATGGCAGAAACTTAAATGCCAATAAAAGCTAGACAGCTTATTCATCAAGATGGTACTTCTCCCAAGTTTTCAGGATGAACACGTATGCAGTCTTGGGTTGTTGTTGTTTTTGTTTTTAATACTCTATAAATCTATGCCTAATAGGATAAATAGAACACTACAGGTTAAGGAGCTACTGGGACTCAGGTATCCTGGCCGGTAAGTGTTACAGAGTGTTCTTGGTGACAACTGTACCTATGGTTTATAGCTCCAAATAAGCATAAATACATGAAGTATACTTACTGTGGAATGTTTCCAGAAACGGATAATTTCCTCAATGTCTGTAATGGGATTAAATAAGAAGTAGTCTCTCCATTCATTCCAGTCCACTGTCATTGTCCCATCTGCATCAATGCTGAAAATGTTGGAAAATGATCAAAGAACGAAACTAAATTGATCAATAAAACTAACATTACTGGCCACTTCACAGAATGACAGTTTCTTTTCTAACTTAATATTCTTATTAAATTAAAAACCCCATTTGCAAGTATAGGTTATTGGAAATGGTAGCAAGCATATGGCCCTGTCAGATAGTTTTAATTATTTAGATAAAAATGGACCCCAAAATTACAGCCAGCTCACTAAAGACTACTTTCAGCACTCTGTCAAACTCTGTCAATGAGCTACAGAACACAAAAACTGAAAGATAAAATGCTGAAAGGTGGTAATGAATGGATTCATTACCCATTTTCTTTTCCTGCACTTAGTGGATCAAGAAGATAATTCTTAATGTTCTGTTGCAACATTTGAATGTAGCCTTGAAACATATTCTAAACATGCTATCAATTTCCTACAAGTTAGAAAAATTAACAGTGATTGTAAAAAATCTAACTCTCAGTGACTGAGCCTTTGAGTTTTAAGAAATCCTTGTACCTCATTTTCAATCTTAAAATTAACATATTATAGTCTTAAATATTGATCATTAATATTTGGTTTGTTTCACAAGTTTCTTGGTAATAATGTCATTTGTATCTGTTTTCTCCTAAGAGAAACTCTGAATGTGCCAGGATTTTGACTGTTTTATTCTCTTCTTTAGGCCACCTCTTCCAGTGACTGGCACAAAGAAGGTGCTCGTTTATTTGCTGAATTAATGGATGTCTCTAAAAAAATGCTTTGGTGCATCCTACAAATTCTATTCTATAATTTGCATTCCCCAGACTTTTATCAACCAGCTTAAAAATCTTATGTCTTCATAGTGAATTTTAAAATGTGGTGACACTCTATTTTTATTAACGATTTTACTATATAATCCATTATTAATAGATTATTATAATCTTATTTGTTACAACTATTATTAATAGATTATTAATAATAATTAATATTAGCATAGTTGATATTAACATAGCTAACCTATAGCTGATATTAACATAGCTACCCCAGATTTGTTTTTCAGTTAGTAAGACTTTATTTTGCTTGTCCTTTCATCTGACAATCTCTGTCTTCTGACAAAGTTTACATTAATTTTTATTAATTGAGGACTAAACTGAGAAAGTCTCAACCGATCAGAAGGTGACTGTCTTCTAAATTACTCTCCACCCACCTCAAACCCCCAGGGAAACTGGATAAAAATGTTATTTAGTCCACTTCATATGAGAATGGAGATGAAGGGAAATCATGTCCCAACATTACTGCAGGGTACATTGTAGTGGAGCTTTACTGTACTTGAATTTATTTCTCACACATTACCCATTGCTTTCTAATTATCTCATTCTTTCTATGTTTTTCCCTCTCCTCTTCACTGGATAGTTTGAATCTTATGTTTATGTATTTATTTTCTTATTCCATTTATTTCCTCCATGGTTTGGAAGTTATATGCTCAACTACTATAGTTTCAGTGGTTTACCTTGAAATTTTACCACATACGTAACAAAATCTAAAGTTAATGTTTGCCCCCACTATCCTAAATAAGAATTTTAGAACAGTTTAAACCAAATAATCATCTCCCCTCTTGACTTACATATGATCATTTTCTAGTACTGTAGTTGTCCTTTTTCTTAGAACCCACAAATAGGTCATTATTATCATATCCATGGCTGTTTCCAACAAATTGCTGAAATAATCCATAGACCACTAGCTAAGAGGTGGCCCACTATAGTCTAGAGAGTACCAAGAAACACTGTGTGACTCACTCCCCATACGTGCTGCTTCCAGTGCTATCTGTGTACTTTCCCCTAACAACCTCCCACCCACCCTTTTCACTAGGATAATTCTATTCATTCTTTAACAGATTCTTCAATATTTTCTGAGAGTCCATTATTGCAATGTGGTGGACATAGAACTGTTATCCAGATACATATGCTCTGTACCCTCAATGGGAAGAACAGGCACTAAACAAAAGCAAGCAATAGCCAATATTCACTGAGCATTTGCCAGACATTGTTCTAAGTATTTCACATGTTAACTCATTTAATCCTTAAAACAAGCCCATGTATTTACTATACTCTCCATTTTACAGACACAGAGAGTCTAAGGATTTTGTTATAGGTCACAAGGCTAGTAAGTAGAGTAGAATTAAGTGTTTCAACCCAGGCATTCTAACTCTAAACTGTATTCCTAACCACTGAGCTATACAAATGAGCCAATGATTACAAACCATAAGAGCCATGCAGCAGAGAAGCAAGTTGCACAGACAAAGAATAACTGGAGTGAAGTGTGCCAAGGTTCTCATTAATTGTGGAGAAAGAAACTTAGAGATAAGAAAATGAGAGGAAACAGGGGAAATGAGATGGAGATGAAAGTCTAAAAGAAAAATGGATTTTTACTTGAGAGCAGAAGATAATTATGATATATGTGAAACACATGTTTCAGAGGGAATGCCTGCTTCAGCAACTTCCTGTCTATAGCTTCTACTGAACAGGTGTAAATAGGAGGCTTTATTTCAACCCAGTGACTACTCTCTTATGCCCTGATGACCCCATTACAGCTGTTTCAATCAGC
>NW_016107608.1:2911486-2920317 GCF_001604975.1 Cebus imitator
CAACATGAGATTTGGAGGGGACAAATATCCAAACCATATCAAGCACCATTCAGATTTTTTTCCCATGAATTCAGATTTGGGACACAAAGAGACAGCAAAATGGAAGAAAACAAGCTGACATTTGGAGTGACATGAGTAGCACGAATGGCTAAACACTTGAGGGAAGGCCCAAGATGGTTACGTACCTATAGGAAACTGTTACATTCTGCCTTTAAAAATTGTTTCCAATATTTTTACTAAAGAAGTATAAACACTAGTAATAATAATAATAGCCCAAAAGTACAAAAAAAAACCTAAGTCGCCCATCAAAGAAATATAAACACAAATGATATATCAAAACAACAATGAGATATCGCTTCATGCCAATTATCTACTCGTCAGGGTTCTCTAGAGAAGCAGAACCAATGGATGATCAAAATCAAAAGAAATCAAAAGACCATCTGGATACAGTGGCTCATGCTTGTAATCCCAGCTCTTTGGTAGGCTAAGGTGGGTGGATTACTTGAGCCCAGGATTTTGATACTGGCCTAGATTATATGGTTTGACTGTGTCCCCACCCAAATCTCATCTTGAATTGTAGTTCCCATAATCTCTATGTGTCATGGAAGAGACTCACAAGAAAGTGAGTGAGTTCTCACAAGAGCTGATGGTTTTAAAGGGGCTTTTCCCTCTTTGCTCAGCACTTCTCCTTCCCTTCCCCATGTGAAGAAGGACATGTTTGCTTCCCCTTCTGCTATGATTATAAGTTACATGAGTCCTCCCCAGCCATGTAGAATGTGAGTCAATTAAATCTCTTTCATTTACAAATTACTCAGTCTCGGGCAGTTCTTTATAGCACTGTGAGAACCAACTAACACAGTAAATTGGTAACAGGAGTGGGGTGCTGCTATAAGGATACCCAAAACTGTGGAAATGACTTTGGAACTGGATAACAGGCAGAGGTTGGAACAGTTTGGAAGGCTCAAAAGAAGACAGGAAAATGGTGAGAAAATTTAAAACTTCTTAGAGATTTGGAGGGCTCAGAAGACAAAAATATGTGGGAAAGTTTAGAACTTCCCAGAGACTTGTTGAATGGCTTTGAACAAAATGCAATAGTAACATGACCAGTGAAGTCCAGGCTGAGGGGATCTCTGATGGAGTTGAGGAACTTGTTGGAAAATGGAGCAAAGATGACTCTTGCTGTGCTTTAGTAAAGAGACTGGTGGCTTTTTGCCCCGTCCTAGGGATCTGTGAAACTTTGAACCTGACAGAGATGATTTGGCGTATAAGGCAGAAAAAATTCTAAGTGGCAAAGCATTCAAGAGGAATTAGAGAGTAAAAGTTTGGCAAATTTGCAGCCTGATGATGTGATAGAAAAGAAAAACATATGTTCTGAGGAAAATATTCAAGCCAGCTGCAGAAATTTGCATAAGTAATAAGGAGTGAAATGTTAATCAAAGCAATGACTCCAGGGGATTTCAGAGGTCTTCATGGAAGGCCCTCCCATCACAGGCCCAGAGGCCCAGGAGGAATAAATGGTTTCAGGGACCAGGCCTAGGGCCTTGCTGCTTTGTGCAGTCTCAGGACTTGATGCCCTGCATCCCAGCCATGGATAAAAGGGGCTAAGGTACAGCTTGCACCATGGCTTCAGAAGGTGCAAGCCCCAAGCCTTGGCAGCTTCCACATGGTGCTGAGTCTGCGGGTGCACAGAAGCCAAGAACTGAAGTTTGAGAACCTCTGCCTAGATTTCAGAGGATGTATGGAAATGCCTGGATGTCCATAGAGAAGTTTGTTGCAGGGGTGGAGCCTCAAGGAGAACCTTGGCTAGGGCAGTGCAGAAGGGAAATGTGGGGTTGGAGTCCCAACACAGACTCCCCATTGGAGCACTGCCTAATGGAACTGTGAAAAGAGGGCCACCATCCGCTAGACCCCAGAATAGTGGATTTACTGACAGCCTGTGCTGTGCACCTGGAAAAGCCACAGACATGCAAAACCAGCCTGTGAAGGCAGCCAGGGGAGGGGCTGTACCCTGCAAAGCCACAGGGATGGAGATGCCCAAGGCCATGGGAGCCCACCACTTGCATTAGTGTGAGCTGAATGTGTGACATGATGTCAAAGGAGATCATTTTGGAGTTTTAAGATTGCCCCACTGGATTCTGGATTTGCATGAGGCCTGCAGCCCCTTCATTTTGGCCAATTTTTCCCATTTGGAACAAGTGTATTTACTCAATGCCTGTATCCCCATTGTATCTAGGAATTATAATAACTAACTTGCTTTTGATTTTACAGGCTCATAGGCAGAAGGGACTTGCCTGGTCTCAGATAAGACCTTGGAATTTGGAGTTAATGCTGGAATGAGTCAAGACTCTGGGGGACTGTTGGGAAGGCATAATTGTGTTTCGAAATGTGAGAACGAGATTTTCGAGGGGCTAGGGGCAAAATGATATAGTTTGGCCGCATCCTCACCCAAATCTCATCTTGAATTGTAGTTCCAATAATCCCCACATGTCAT
Source organism: Cebus imitator (assembly GCF_001604975.1). Classification (NCBI taxonomy): domain Eukaryota; kingdom Metazoa; phylum Chordata; class Mammalia; order Primates; family Cebidae; genus Cebus; species Cebus imitator. The sequence goes on from NW_016107608.1 coordinate 2,913,978, forward strand.
GGGAGAGACCCAGTGGGAGGGTAATTGAATCATGGGGAAGGTTACCCTCATCCTGATGTTCTCATGATAGTGATTGAGTTCTCATGAGATCTCATGATTTATGAGTATTCTCCCTCTTTGCTAGGCACTTGTCTTCCTGACATCATGTGAAGAAGGATGTATTTGCTTCCTCTTCTACCATGATTGTAAGTTTCCTGAGGGCTCCTCAGCCAAGCAAAACTGTGAGTCAAGTAAACTCACTCTTCCCTTATAAATTACCTAGTCTCAGGCAGTTCTTTATCGCAGCATGAGAATGGACTAATACACTAGGCAACATGGCAAAACTTTGTCTCTACAAAAAATATAAAAATTAGCCAGGCATTGTTGTATATGCCTGTGGTTCCAGGTACTCAAAAGGTTGGAGGATCAATTGAGCTGGGGAGGTTAAGGCTGCAATTAGCCATGATTGTACCATTGCACCTCAGATGGGAAGAAAGAGCAAGACCCTGTCTGGAAAAAATAAAAATCAAAAAATCAAAAGACAGACAGTAATTAGTATTGATATGGCTGTGGAAAAACTGGGATTCATTTCTGCTGGGATTATAAAATGGAACAGTCACTTTAGAAACAGTTTGGAAGTTCTTCAAAATATTAAAAATATTTAATTAAATATTAAAGACTCTCTAGACATTCTTTATGAAGGGCATTCTCAGACAAAGCCAGTCTGCAAAGACTGAAATAAGTGCCTACTTCTGCAAATGCACTAACATAGACACATGGCCACAAGCATCAATAACAATCAGTAACACATGACATCACTAACAACCATCCCTAAAGAAGCAGAGGTGAACTGACAAAGAATTCAAAATAACTGTTTTAAGAAAGCTCAGCAAACTTCAAGAAAATACAAAGAAACAATTCAATGAAATTAGAAAAATAACCAGTGACCACAATGAAAAAGGTAATAAAAAGACTGAAATAATAAAAGAAAAAAAATCAAACAGAAATCACAGGGCTGAAAAATACAATGAACAATATAAAAATACAATGTGGGAGCGTCAACTATAGGAGTAATTAAGAAAAAGAAACTGTGAACTCAAATACAGGTTATCTGAAAATACACAGAGGAGAATAAAGACTGAAAATGAATGAAGAAAGCTTACAAGATTCATGGAACAGCATCAAAAGAGCAAAGTTTTGAGTTACAGGAGTTAAATAATAAGAAAAGAAAGATAAAGGGGGTAAAAAGCTTACTTAAAGAAACAGTAACAAAAAATTTTCCAAACCTGGAGAAAGATGTAAATATCCACATACAAGAAAGTCAAAGGTCTCTGATCTGATTCAATCCAAACAGGACTACCCCACGACATATTACAATCAAACTCAAAGACAATGAGGGGATCCTGAAAACACCAAGAAAAAGAAGCAAATAACATCTAAGAGAGTCCCAATATGGTTAGCAGCAGACAAGTCAGGAGAGAAAGGGATGATATATTCAAAGTGTTAAAGGAGAAAACTACCAACCAAGAGTAATGTACCCAGCAAAGTGTCCTTCAGAAATGAAGAAGAGATACTTCCTCAGACAAACAATAGCTGAGGGAGATAATCATGACCACACCTAATTTATAAGAAATGTAAAAGGAGCTCCTCAAGCTGAAAGAAAAAGATGCTAATGGGTAACACAAAAACATCTGAAAGTATAACACTGACTGATGAAAGAAAGTACACAGGTAAATTCAAAATACTCTAATACTGTGATTATGGCAGGCAAATCTCTTATATCTTTAGTGGGAAAGATAAAAGATAAAACTATTAAAAGTAATAATAGCTACAATAATTTGTTAAGAGATACACAATATAAAATATGTAAACTGTGGCATCAAAGATTCAAAATATCAGGGGATTAAGTAAAAGTGTAGACTGTTTTGTTTTGGGGGGAGTTTAGCAATCAAAATTAAGTTATCAGTTTAAATATTTTAACTCTTAAGATTTTTTTGGTAGCCTCTTGGTAACCATAAACCAAAAACCAATAGTAGGTACACAGAAAATAAAAAGCAAGAAATCAAGACATACCACTAGAGAAAATCGCTTAACCACATACACACACAAAAGAAGACAGCAAGAGAGGAAGAAAATAATAAAGGGTCTACAAAAGAACCATGAAACAATGAACAAAATGGCAGTATTAAGTCCTTGCCTATCAATAATTACCTTGAAAATAAGTGGATTAAATTATCCAATCAAAAGACGTAGTGTCTCAGTGGATTAAGAAAACAAGACTCAACTATATGCTGCCCACAGCAGACTCATTCATCTATCAAAATACAGACAGACTGATGGTGAAAGGTGTAAAAAGATATTTCATGCAAACAGAAACCAAAAGAAAGCAGGAATAACTATACTTACGTCATATAAAACAGACTTTAAGTCAGAAATTGTAAAAAAGAAACAAAGATCCTAGTCAATTCAATGAGAGGATATAACAATAAGTTATATGAAAGTACTTTTACTCCAGTTCCCTCATTTTGAATTTTCAGTGTCATAATTTATATATTTTATATTGCACATCCCTTAATAAATTATGCAGCTATTGTTTTTTTATAAATATTGATGAGCCCAACATCAGAGCACCTAAATATAAAAACCAAACATTAATAGGTCTGAAAAGAGACTGCAATACAGTAATAGTAGGAGACTTCAACACCCTACCTTAAGCATTGGACAAATAATATAAACAGAAAATAATAAGAAACATCAAACTTAAAGTATACTCTAGACCAAATGGACCAATCAGACATAAAACATTTCACCTAACAGCAAGAAACTACACATTCTTCTCAACTGCACATGGAACACACACCAGGGGAGATCATATGTTAGGCCAAAAAACAAGTCTTAACAAATTTAAGAAGAATGAAATCATATCAAATATCTTTTCTGACCACAATAATATAAAACTAGAAATCAGTATCAGAGGTACTTCAGCAAATTCACAAATACATGGAAATTAAACAACATGCTCCTGAATCATCAGTGGGTCAATGAAGAAACTGAAAGGGAAATTCAGAAATTTCCTGAGATTAAAAAAATGGAAATGCAGCACATCAAAACCCACGGAACACAGCAAAAGCAGTTTTAAGAGCAAGGTTTATGGCAGTAAATACCTACATAAAAACAAAAAACCTCAAATAAACAATCTAACATTATACCTAAAGGAATTACAAAGACAAGAACAAACTGTGCCCAAAGTTAGTATAATAGAAGGAAGAAAATAATAAAAATCAGAACAAAAGTAAATAAAACAAAGACAAAAATAGAAAAAAGCAATAAAACTGAGAGTTGGATTTTGGAAAGTTAAATAAAATTGACAAACGTTTGGCTAGCCTAAGAAGGGAGAAGACAAAATCAGAAATGAAACAGGAGACATTACAACTGATATGACACAAATACATAAGATCATAAGATGCTTATGAACAATTAAATGCCAACAACAGCAAAATATTATGCCTGCAGTCTCAGTCACTCAGTCATTGAGGTGGGAGGATCACTTGAGCCCAGGTGTTCAAGGCCTGGAAAACATGATGAGACCTGATCTATCAAAAAAAAAAGAAATGAAAAAAAGAAAAATCAATAGTGTTTCTATACACTAATAGTGAACTATCTGAAAAGAAATCAAGAAGAAAGCAATTCCATTTATAGTAGCTACAAAAAAATTAAATACTTAGGAATAAATTTAACCAAAGAAATGAAAGACTTCTACAAGAAAATCAGTAAAACACTGATGAAAGAAACTGAAGAAACAAACAAATAAAAAGATATCCTGTGTTCCTGGATTGGAAGAATTAATATTGTTAAAATGACCATACTATCCAAAGCAAACTACAGACTCAATACAACTGCTATTCAAAATACCGATGATATGTTTCATAGAAATAGAAAAACAATCCTAAAATTCACATGGAAACACAAAAGATTCTGAATAGCTAAAGCAACCTTGAGCAAAAGAATAAAGCTGGAGGCATCACACTACCTAACTTCAAAATATACTTCAAAGCTAAAGTAGCATAAAGAGTATGGTTGATGAGGTTTGGGCTTAAGATAAAGATTTATAAAAAAGAGATGGCTTCCAGGTTCATCCATGTCCCTACAAAGGACATGAACTCATCATTTTTGATGGCTGCATAATATTCCATGGTGTATATGTGCCACATTTTCCCTGTCCAGTCTATCATCAATGGGCATTTGGGTTGGTTCCAGGTCTTTGCTGTTGTAAACAGTGCTGCAATGAACATTCGTGTGCATTCTCAGCAAACTGACACAAGAGCAGAAAATGAAATACCACACGTTCTCACTCATAGGCGGGTGTTGAACAATGAGAACACATGGACACAGGGAGGGGAGCACTACACACTGGGGTCTGTTGGGGGGAAATGGGGGAGGGACAGGGGAGTGGGGAGGTGGGGAGAGATAGCATGGGGAGAAATGCCAGATATAGGTAAAGGGGAGGAGGGCAGCAAATCACACTGCCATGTGTGTACCTATGCAACAATCTTGAAAGTTCTTCACATGTACCCCAAAAGCTAAAAAAAAAAAAAAAAAAAAAAAATCTAAAAAAAAAAAAAGAGCTGGCATAAAAATTTCCCCCTGTGGGAAAGTTAGACCTTTAAGTGCTGAAAAACTTTTACTAACCAAACACCTCACAATAAACTGGAATTATGCGTGGTGCATCTGCCCTGCGGGTACCGCTTTAACTGGTGTAAAAACAGACACACAGACCAACAGAGCAGAATGCACAGCCCAGGAATAAATCCACACACTTAAAGACAACTGATTTTTGACAAAGTTACCAAGAATACACAATAGGAAACAGTCTTTTGAATAAATGGTGTTGGGAAAACTAGATATCCAAATGCAGAAGAATGAAATTATGCCCTTTTCTTACACAGTATACAGTCATCAATTCAAAATGGATTAAACAAGTAAATGTAGACCTCAAACTATGAAACCACTAGAAGAAAACATAGAAGGAAAGCTCCACACCATCAGACTTGGCAATGGTTTTTTTGATATGACACCAAAAGCACAGGCAACAAACGCGATAATATACAGGTAAGACTACATCAAAATGTAAATATCCTGCACAGCCAAGGAAACAATCAATAGAGTGAAGAGACACCTACAGGATGGGGGGTAGTATCTGCAAACTATTCATCTGATAAAGGGTTAATATCCAAACTAAGGAACTCAAACAACTCAATAGCAAGAAAACAAATAACCTAAGTAAAAATGAGCCAAAAATCTGAATACACATTTTTCAAAGACATGCAAATGGCTAAAAAGTACATGAAAAAAAATGCTCAATATCACTAATTACCACAGAAATGCAAATAAAAACCACAATGAGATATCATCTCATACCACACTTAGAATGACTATTATCAAAGAGACAAAAGATAACAAGTGTTGGCAAGTATGTAGAGAAAAGGGAACCTTTGCACCTTGTTGGTGAGGATGTAAATTAACAACAGCCATTATTGAAAGCAGTATGGAGTTCCTTAAAAAATTAAATATAGAACTACAGGATCATATGATCCTGCAATCTCACCGCTGGAATGTGTGTGTGTGTGTGTGTGTGTGTGTGTATACATATATATACATATATAAAATGAAATCAGTATGTCAAAGAGGCTTGTGCATTCCCATGTTCATTATAGCAGTATTCACAATAGCCAAGATATGGAATCAACCTAAGTGTCCACCAATGCATGAATAGAGAAAATGTGCTATACATACACAATAGAAAACTATTCAGCTGTAAAAAAGAAGAAAATCTGTTATTTGCAACAACATGAATGAAATAAGCCAGGTAAAGACAAATACTGAATGATCTCACTCATATGTGGAATCAAAAAAAGTTGAGCTCATAGAATCAGAGAGCAGAATAGTTTGGGGGTGGGGTATGGTTTGGGGAGATATTGGCCAAAGGACTCAAATTTTCAGCTCCACAGGAGGAATAAGTTTAAGAGCTCCACTGTATAACATGATGACCACAATTAATAAAAATATATTCTTGAAAAATACTAAGAGAATAGATGTAAAATATTCTCACCACAGAAATCATAACTATGAGATGTATCATGTAAATTAGCTAGACTTAGTCATTCCACAATGTATATATACTTTAAAACATCATGTTGTACATGATACATATAATTCTGTAAATTTAAAAATAAATAAATGTTTTAAATCACTGAATTGTACACTTTAGAAAAGTGAATTTACGGTATGTAAATTACATCTCAATAAAGCTGCTAGCCTGGCATGGTGGTTCATTCCTGTAATCCTAGCACTTTGGGAGGCT
>NW_016107608.1:2920499-2926108 GCF_001604975.1 Cebus imitator
CGCCATTACACTCCAGCCTGAGCAACAGAGTGAGACTCTGTCTCAAAAATTTTTTTTAAAGTTCTCATAAAATACTTACATTAAAAATTATGTAGCTACTTTTAAATATCCGACCCTCTTCATTACCCTTTGCTATGGACTGAACTATATCCCTCCAGAATCCAAATGTTGAGGCCCTAACCTCTCATGTGATTATATATGGAGGTAATAGCATCTTTAGGGGGTACTTAAAGTGAAATGAAGTCATAAGAATGAAACCCTGATCTAACAGGACTATGTTCTTATAAGAGGAAGCAGACCTTTCTCTCTCTCTGCCATCTGACAATACAGTGAGAAAGCATCCATCTGCAAGCCAGAAAGAGACCTCACCACAACCCAACCATGCTGGTACTCTTATCTTAAACTTCTAGCTCCCAGACATGTGAGAAAATACATTTCTGTTGTTTAATGCATCCAGCCTATGGTATTTTGTCATGGCAGCTAAGCTAATGCTTCTTAGTCTACTTCTGAAGCTTGGGCTTAGAATTTGCATTATTCTTAAAGCTGTCGTAAAAAATATAATAATATGATTTCTGGCCTAACAGCCAGGGAAAAACCCTCACTTTCCTAGAAGAATGTTGACTTTAGAAGCAGAATATTATATGCTCTATATCTCTTACTGTCCAAATTCTGTTTATCTTCTTTTCATGTTTTAGGCTCCATTTCCTCAGGAAGGCGCTTCTCATCCAGTGCTAACAAAAGTCATTATGTGCTCAGCCTTGAGACTTTGAGCCTTCCTATTGAGCAGCTGTCTATCAAAGGAATCATGCCAAGAGAGAAGGGATGAAAACGCTACCAGTACAGATATAAAACAAGATAAATAACAAAGTCATTTAGAAATTCTTTTTAGACAACGTGAGGACTAAAAACATTCGCAACAGTATTAATACAATGTAATTGTCCTTTTCTGTTTTATGTTATCATAAAAAATCAGTCCCTGCCCTGTGTTTGTAGCAACAGAGTATTTGAGAGCACCTGGGCTGCAGAGATCACTGCTCTGTCCTGAGAAATAAAACATTAAGGCTCGAAAAATCTGGCTTAAATAGTCAAACTTATTGCCTCAGACAATAAGGTTAAGATTTGGATCTCTCTTTTCTGAAAGTTAAAATAGGTATTTCTTTGTTAGCAAGGAGAGCTTAGTGATTTCTTATTTTTCCAGTCACATGTAGGTTAAATAATGTGATGAATCTGCTAGGCTTCTTAGTTTGAATCAATGAATGTTAATGTTACATTAGAAACCAAGCGGAAAAAAAGTAACACCAAAACTTTTTTTTTTCCTCATTTATTTATTTTATTGCATTTTAGGTTTTGGGGTACATGTGAAGAACATGCAAGATTGTTGCATAGGTACACATGTGGCAGTGTGATTGCAGCACTGTTTACAATAGCAAAGACCTGGAACCAACACCAAAACTTTTTAGCTCCTTATCTACGGAGTTAAAACCTTACTTCCTGCCATTCCGCTATCCCTTGCGGCCTCACAAGAAGGAGTCCAGACTAAGGTTACACTTCCCATTCCTACACTTTTGATAAATGTACATAAACAAAATGAATGAGAGGAAAAAAGAAAGATCTTAGATATACATAATGAAGACTAGTGAGGTGTTTTAAAGCCACACTTAGAAACACAGACTTCTAATGCAGGACATTAAAGCAAAAAGTCAATTGTTGACCAAGACGAAGAGCTTACCTTTGAAGAATCAACTCTGCCTGTTTTTCAGAAATAGTTAGACCCAGTGTCTGGAGAGACTGGACAATTTCTGAAGCCTCGATTTTTCCTTTAAAGAAATAAAGAGGGCAAAAAATAAAACTCAGAACTGACAAGAACCACAGGAATAATGAATTTCAAATCTCTCATTTAATAGAAAGCTTTACACTGATTAGGGCAAAATTATGCACTTCGGTGAGTTATAGGTTTGCTTAAAAGCCTATCCCAACATCAATACTCAAAATTTAACAAATGCATTAAATAAATAAACACACATTTTAAAAAAATCAGTAATTATAACAGCCCTATAGATAAATAATATTCCTCCAAAGAGAATGACTTCTCAAGTGGCCTTACCAAGTAATGTAATTAAGAAGTAGCAGAACTAAAGTCCAAATCAACATATTCTAACTCTGAGATAAATTCAATTAAACTAGGATCTACTCATTTTAAAAGTACCTAATTCTACATTTTTAATAAATTACTAGACATTTTACTATGCAAAACATCATATTATATGATGGAGTTAAAGAGAAGTAGAAAATGAGGAAATAGACTATTCTTTTAACAATCTGGCAATAAAAATAAAGAGAACAAGGATAAAAGAACAATAAAAGACTGAAAATTTTAGTGTTAGGGAAATGAGAGCATGTTTGTAGACAGAGGAGAACAATCAGAACAGAGGAAGAAAGAGAAAAGAGAAAATAAAATGGAAGCAATAAATCTAAGTACTGCTGTATTTTCTTCCAGCAGCTCACAGGCTCATGAGAATCCTAAGATTACTGTACATGAAACAGAATAAAACAAACCAAGTAAGAGAGGGTCTGGTGCTGAAGCAGCATGAGCAGCAGATTTCTCCAGAAAAACAAGAAGACAAAAATTACTGTCAGTGGTGAAAGGACAGACTTTCTTGGAGAAAGGACCTTGGAGAGAAGAAAGGATTCTGAGAGAATCCTCCTGAAGAGAAGGAAGGAGCAGCATGAGAATCTTGATCATGTAAGGACAGTGAGAGCCAGCATCTGTTAGCAATGAAATTATGCAAATATCATTCTGAATATTCCCCTTTAGAACTGCACTCTTAAAGAGACATGGTCAATTCTCATTATTCACAGTAATCATGTTCTATAAAGTTCTATATTCATTGCAAACAGTGAATTAGCAAACACCGAACCATTGTTCCTACAGGACATACAGGGTTAGGTTCCTGTGAGCTTCTGATCACAACACTTTCATCAATTGATCAATACATAGCCTTTTCTTCTGTCTGTTTCTGTTTGAAGGCACCTCATTTAAAGTATGTTGTTGATTCACTAACACTGAATTTGGGGCAAAGCTTATCTAATGCATCTATTTTCTCCAGAAGGCATGCCATGGCTTTCTTGCACTTAGGAACACTAGTCAGCACTTCAGCAGTACATCTGGGGATCATTTTAAAAAGCAAATTACCAACAAAAATACAAAAATGCAAAAACTGGCACAAAATAGACCTTAAAAGGGATAGTTATTAGTTAATAGTATGAGAGCTGAAACAAGACGGCAGAATATTGCCTTATTCTACTAGCTAAGAATATGCATGCTGAGCAGCTCAAGTTTTTCACTGTTCTGTGCATGTCCATGAATGCCTGGGAAAGTACTGTGAATATATATTTTGGGGTTACTTTTGGGATAAATTTTGGTGAGTAAGAAAATTTGCAAATACAGAACCCCTAAAGAATGAGGATCAACTGTAAATGTTTTACATTAAGGAAGTCTGAAAAATAAAAATATAAACCTCTAATGCCACATTGTTTTAAAATAAACAAACATGATAAATTAAGCTAACATTGTATAGATTTGCTACAAATATACCATTAAAATTTAATCTTTAATTATTTCCTCTGGTTCATTTAGAATTTTATGAAATGAACAGTTGATGTGTATACAACTTATATACTGGGATGATCAACCTCTGATTATCTGGCAATTGATCTTAAGGTAGCTACATCTCTCAGCTACTGCCTCCCATAATGGCACACAGACAATCTGATCTGCAACTGAACTGCAGAGGGTCCATGTTGGAATGAAAGTTTGCAGGGAAGAAGGAAAGCTGAATTTTGCTGGAAGACTGGACTGAGGCTAGACTTGGGGGCATATATTGTAAGACTTATTGGGGGTGGCAAATGTTCCAACGGTACTACTTTCCAACCCAAACTCAGCTCTTCCTGGCTGAGAGTCATGGACTTGAACAATCATCAAAACCATTTAAAGAGTTTAGTTTGTTTGAGGGAAATTGCTTTGAATTTAACTTTAATTTTCAGTGTAAATCAGGGGATGGCAAACTGTAACCCTCAAGCCAAATACAGCCTATTAACTATTTTTGTAAATAGAGTTATATTGGAAATCAGCCATACCCATTCATTTACATATTGTCCATGGCTGTTTTTGAGGCACCACAGCAGAGATAAGTAGCTACAACTGAGACCACATGACCCACAAAGCTAAAATATTTATTATCTAGACTTCTGGACAAAAAAGTTTGCTGACCTCAGATATGAACCACATTTCCTCTCAATCTATTTGTTTAACCTGTTTCATTAACAATAAGTCTACAAATGAAATGACCCTGACTCTTTACAATAGGGAGGAGTTTGGGGCTGCTTTACAATTTTATAAATTCCCTCTTCCTGTTAAAAGTTGCCTCTGGTGATGAGGGCTTCAAGACTCTATTTCTAATTAGAATTAGATAAGGTCTTCAGAGCAGGGCCCCCACGATGGGACTAGTGGCTTTATAAGAAGAGCAGGAGAGATCTGAGGTAGCACACTGACACAGTAAAAGGCCCGCACGAGATTCAACCCTTCAACTTTGAACTTCCCAGCCTCCAGAATTATAAGAAATAAATTTCACTTCTTGATAAATTACCCAGTGTGCGGTATTATGTTATAGCAACTGAAAACAGATTAAGACAAACTCCAATCTATTAATCAAAATAGAGAAGTCATAATCACAACTAGAAGGCACATACTTAAATGTTTAAATGCTATTTTTTCCCATATTTCCAGGATCAGAGAGTATCTTCTCTAAATTGATTCTTTCAAAAATACTATCAAATGCAAGATAATCTGAGGTTTTTTTTAATTTGAGAATATATAATTGTCATTCCTGTCTAGTAATAAAAACAAATATCTCTTAACTAGAGGGCAAGAAAATGTAATTATTATTTTTAAACTACACGTTTAAGTCAAATCAGCATAATGTTCCACAGTTTAAAATTTACAACAGGCCCTGCCTACTATTTTTAATTCAGCAATGTAATTCACTACCTTTCAAAGTAATGAAAAAAAAGGCTATCTATAAGTTTTCTTCACTAAATAATATGAACTCTACATAAAAATCACATTACTAAGAAAAATAAGTAGTAACACAAATAATAATTATCACCTAAACCCAGAGAGATTATATAAGCATCCTTTAGACTGTTAGAAGCATAAGAAATGCTTCTTCATAGCTGGTGATAAATATAAAAGAAAGACACACCATCATTATTTTTGTCCAAACTCTTAAATGCCAATTTCATTTTCTTCTCATGGTCTTTAAGGTACTTCATAAATTCTTCAAAATCCAGTTTCCCATCTTTGTTGACATCTTCAGTAGTAAAATTTTTCTATAAAAAACAAAAAACATTAGAAGTTATTGCCAATATGGGCTGATACACTAAATTATTTCTACACATATTTCAAGCAAATTGGCTGTTTTCCTAAAAAACTACAGTACCTATTTTTGGCCAGATATATTATCATTCATTACGGCAAAGATCTATAATAAAAGTAGTTTCACTGCTGCAAAAATATTCCAGGTCTTGTGTTAAATTTTCAATCAGAAAAA
>NW_016107608.1:2926280-2928939 GCF_001604975.1 Cebus imitator
GCGCCACCATGCCCAGCTAATGTTTTTTGTATTTTTAGTAGAGACAGGGTTTCACCATGTTGACCAGGATGGTCTCGATCTCTTGACCTCGTGATCCACCCGCCTCGGCCTCCCAAAGCGCTGGGATTACAGGCTTGAGCCACCGTGCCCGGCCAAAACATGACATTTTTAAGACTAATGTAACCACACCCTAAATTTCTGGACATATACTTTCTAAACCCCAAGATAGAAGACAAACACGTGACCTAGCACAGGATTTGAAATATTGCAGCACTCTGGGAGGCTGACCGGGGAGGATCCCTTGAGGTCAGGATTTAAGACCACGCTGGACAACATAGTGAGACCTCATCTCCACAAAAATATTTTTAAAATTAGCCAGATGTGTTGGCATATGCCTGTAAGTACTCACTACATGGAGGCTGAGGGAGGAAGAGCACTTGAGCTCAGGAATCTGAAGTTACAGTGAGCTACATTGCACCACTGCATTCTAAAGTAGTGACAGAGTAATACCCTGTCTCTAAAAAAGAAAGAAAAAAACCTAAAACAATATTTTCCCCTTTGATTTCAAAAACTAAATCATATTTTACTAAGGATGATCCATATAAAAAGCTGTCATAGCAAACTCTCCATTTCCATTAACGGAAATCATTGCTTTTGAGAAGTAATGAAGACCTTGTGAAATTTGATATGACATGTAAGCCCTCTGCTACCACCACCCAAAATGTAATCTATCTATCAATCTACCTATTATGACACCTACAATCACTCATTGAAAGCTTACAAATTCTACTCTTCTGTTGGTCATGCTCTTCTGGGTAAATAATGCCATGTTATAACTGGATGGTTTAATGGTCAGATCTCCAACCTCCAGACTTAGAGAGACAGACCCAAAACCTGTGAGCTGCAACTAAAGCTCCGCTTTGAGAAAGATTTAAGGTTTAAAATGCATAATCAGAAAAGAAGAAAGACTGGAAAGCAGTGATCGATCGTTAAGGCTTATCTCAATCTCAAAAAATTATTTAAAAATTAAGCCAAAAAAGGAGTTGAAGGAAACAAAGAACATGAAGTAATGAGAAAGAAAATACACCATCGGGAGGATTAACAAAGCCAAAAGATGGTTCTTTGAAAACACTAATAAAATTGAAAAACTTCTGAAACTGGCAGATAACCAATGTCAGAAAGTAAAGATGGAAACTACTAGACACTATAGACATTAAAGATATTACGAACAGTTTTATACGCAAAATAGGAAAGTGAGATAACAAATGCCTATAAAACCAACTTATTAAAAACTGACATAAGACAGCAGATCTGAGTAGCCCCATACTCAGATTTTAAAGAAATTCAAAGTGTACTTTGAAAACATTCCCATGAAGAAAAATAGAGGCACACGTGGTTTTAACAGTAATGTCTACCAGGTGTTAAGAAAAAACACCAGCTTTCCAGAGAATTAAAAGGGTGGGAACATTTTCCAACCCATTTTATGATGTGGGTATACGCTTGATTCTAAAACCCAACAGGGACATCACAAAAAAAAAACAAAATTACAAGCAACATCAACTAGTGAAAAAGATGCAAAACTCCTATATAAAATATTTGCAAATCAAATCTAATAATACACAAAATGGATTAACACTACATATATACATATATACTTGCACTGTATACATTTCAGTCAATGACAGACCATATATATACAGTGGTCTAATAAGATTATGGTACTATATTTTCACCATGGAATACTACACAGCCACAAGAAAGAATAAAATCATGTCCTCTGCAGCAACATGGATGCAGCTGAAGGTCATTATCCTAAGCAAATTAATGAAGAAATAGAAAACCAAACACCACATGTTCTCACACATGGGAGCGAAACATGAGGTGCACATGGATATAAAGATGGGAACAGCAGAAACTGGGGACTATGAGTGGGGAGGGAATGGGTAACGGTTGAAAAATTATCTACTGGGTACTGAAAACAATTTCTCTTAGTCATGGGTTCCTTTAACTCTTTGGGGGCACAGTTTCATGATCATTTTGGAAGTTACAAATTAAAGGACATCCATGACCTATCTTTGAACAGTTTTATTTTTTAACCCATATTTCTGCAGCATTTCTTATGGTGAATCAAGAGTTATGATTGTTTAATGAGTCTGACTCAACACCACAGTAGTCCTCCCTTATCCATAGTTTCACTTTCCACAGTTTCAGTTACCTGTGGTCATTGATGGTTTGAACTAATAAATGGAAAACTACTGAAACAACTTAAATTGCACACCATTCTGAGTAACATGATGAAATCTCACAATATCCTGTGCCATCGTGCCCAGGAGGTGAATGTTCTTTTGTCCAGCATATCCACGATATAGATGCTACCTGTTAGTCATTTAGTAGCCAAACCAGTTATCAGATAAAAAATATATAGTATATGGCCAGGCACAGTGACTCACGCCTGTAATCCCAGGACTTCGGGAGGTTGAGGCAGGCAGATCACTTGAGGTCAAAAGTTCGAGACCAGTCTAGCCAATATGGTGAAACCCCATTTCTACTAAAATTTAAAAAGTTAGCCAGGTGCGGTGGCACATGCCTGTAGTCCCAGCTTCTCAGAAGCCTGACACACAAGAATTGCTTGAACCTGGGAGGCAGTGAGCCAAGATTA
>NW_016107608.1:2929136-2956368 GCF_001604975.1 Cebus imitator
TGTGTGTGTGTATCTATATATACATACAGGGAGAGAAGGAGTATATATAGGGTTCAATATTACCCACAGTTTAAGGTATTCAGTGGAGGTCTTGAAACATCCCGGCACATAAAAAGGGGACTACTATACTATGAAAGACTAGGGATGGATACCTCTTTAAATTTTCCTGCCTGTTACTTGTAGAAATAAAAGACCAACCAAATGAGAAAAGCAAAAGCTACTTGGCCCAAGCTTGCTATAGCAAGGGAGTCAGCCACCCTCACTTGCTTTTTGACAGAGGCTCAAAAGCAGACAGAGGAGTGGGAAAGCTTCACAGTGGGAAAAAGGGAAGGCTTCAGGCATTTCCTGATCGGAGGCTGATGGCCTGGGGAAGCTGTGGGCAGGCTCACTAGAAGCAGGGCATCCTATTTGACTAGTAGGGGGTGCATATTTAGCTTTCTCTGGTTCATCCTAAGTTGGAAGTGAAGAAAAACATTAGGGGTCTGTCAGTTATTAGTCAAATCCTGATCATTTGGGGCTGACTGTTAGAGCAGTTAATACATAGCTTTGTGTATTGTCTCTAGAGATAGCAACCTGACTTCTTGCAAGTCTGACATAACAGGCTGGTTTCCTGGTCTCTTTTAGATAAAGGGCTGGTTTTCTGGGCAGACTGCTATAAATTTTGAGTAAAAGTTTCATTTTTATGTATGGTCTGACCATGATCTGTATATTTAGCTTCTCAACTTTCAAAGGAAAAGAACAAAATATTGTTCAAAAAACACAGTTATCACAACAAAAAGTTATCTCTTTTGTATCTTAACATGACAATGTAAGTACCATTTCTTTATTATTTTTTAAAATCAGTTGAGTTCTGTTTATATAAACAAATTTTCCTGCTAGGGAAGGTAGAGACATGTGAGAAAAGACCTCCTATCAAAACTTCCTAGAGATGTGACTGCCACCTGAGGAAAAGCCCCAACAGTGCTCCTCTGAAATACAATGTTCTGTGTGGTTGGTGCAGAATTCTCTGGGGATGCGCCTCCCTTGGGTTTTGACATGTGAACCCTCGTCAGTCATCACCAGGTACACAATGCCTCCTTGCCAAAAATGCCAGACAGACCTGCAAACCTTTTGTTTCAATAAGAAAGAAATGTGTTTCAAAAGATGCGACTTGATGGCATAACCCAGAATTTCTTATGAAAGGCTACTTTGTATCAAATAAACAAATACAAGTCACACTTGCAAATCTAAATATAAGAACACTTAACTTTTTCTTTCTCTTTCTTTCTTTCTTTCTTTCTTTCTTTCTTTCTTTCTTTCTTTCTTTTTTTTGTTTGTTTTGTTTTGTTTTGTTTTTGAGATGGGGTCTCCCTCTCTTACCCAGGCTGGAATGCAGTGATGCAATTTCAGCTTGCTGCAACCTCTGCCTCCCGGGTTCAAGTGATTCTCCTGCCTCAGCCTCCTGCAACTACATGCACCCACCATCACACCTGGCTATTCTTAATAAACAGTAATGTTGGTCAACCACCTGAACACTGCAGTGGGTCCGGGTCAAGCTTGAGAACATGTAAATTTCGCCCTCTCTGCCCAATACCTCTCCAGGGCTCCCAGCCCCAATACCTCTCTGACCACAGCCACAGTGAGACCTACCTTTGCTTCTTCTAGAGAATGAATGACCCCTACGTCCTCCAGGCCTTCCTGAAGCTCAGAAATGTCCAAGGTCCCATCCTCATTATAGTCCAAGTACCAAAAGAGATCTCCGTAGAGGGAGTCCATTAAGCTTATCTCCCTCGCAGTGCCCCAACCCCAGGGCGGTGGAAGTGTGATGGACCAAGGGGATCTCTGCCCCCACCACACGTCCAGTGGGAAGAGACCTAAGACAGCATCCTTCTCAGGGGCGCCAAACACAAAGCACATTCACCGGTTAAAGCGCCAGAAGGAGATGGGTCATCCTAACGGCTCCAACACAGAGGCGCGAGCGCGCAGCGCCCAGGACCTGCATGGGACCGCAGTGGGAGCTGCGCTGGCAGACTACGGAGCTCCTGCCGCACTTGCGTCTGATCAGAAGCCCTGGTTCCCACTCCAGGAAGAGTCTAGACCGGACAACTCATGCTCCTTTCCCTAGAAACTTACAGGGAGAACCCAGCACCGGGCCATCTCAAATTAGACATTCTTTTTGGAGAGAAGTCAGTCGGGAATGCTGGGACATGGACATAAGTGACTGGTGGTGGGGGCCCGCCAACAATTCAAAAAACTTGGCCGCACCTGTCTAGAAACTCTTCTTTTTTAAAATCTTTATAATGATTTTATTTTTTAAAATAAAATAATTTTATTGTAGATTCAGGGGTTACACCATCAGCTTGTTACAAGGGTATATTTTATGATGCTGGGGTTTGAGCTCCTAATGGTTCCATCACCCAGGTTGCGAACAAAGTACCCAGTGGAAAGTTTTCCAGCCCTTGTCCCTCTCCCTTCCTCCCTCTGTTTGGAGTCCCTAGGGTTTATTGTTCCCATCTTTATGCCCCCATTTACCCAAGGTTTAGCTCCTTTTTGTAAGTGAAAACATAGAGATTTTCTGTTTCTATATTAGTTCACTTAAGTTATTGGCTTCTAGCTGCATTCATATTGCTGCAAAAAACAAGATCTTGTTCTTTTTTTATGGCTGCATAGTATTCTATGGTGTATATGTACCACATTTTCTTTACCCAGTCCGCTGCTGATGGGTACCTACCCTACATTGTGTTATAGGAATCCTTTTCTAAGGTTGCAGCCCTAGAGAACTGCTGTAATAAAGACTAGGAACTGAATGAAAATCTGCCCACATGGGCTCTTCCTTCTGTGACCTACCTTCCCAGTTTTTAATCTTTTATCTTTATCCAACCCCTACAATGGCTCCAGGGCAAGCTTAGCCTTAAGCTGTTTGTGGCATGATTGGGAAGATGATCTCAAAATGGGCAAAAGTTCAGTGATCTCAGGTCCCAGAGAGAAGTCAGGAGATATTTATAAAGGCTATCTAGGGCTTCCTTTTAATCCTCACCCTCCAGAACCACAGAGGACCCTGGTTTCCCCAGACATACACATGTGATCCCTTATGCTGTTCCACCGGTAATGTGGAGGTACAGTTTCACAATAAAAACTCTCCACTTTTTAGGTAATTTATTTTCCTAAATGTGGAGATTGGGTACCCTAAAAAGTTGAATATTAAAATTCAAAAAGAAAATTTAATTTAGCCATTATCTGTTAGCTTTTGCTGTGCACCACCCAACATGTTAGATACTAGGAACACAGACTATCATGTTCTTGAAATACACATAGGTTTCCCTTTGGGAGGAGACTGCACTATGGCTGGTCAAAAAAACTACTGTATGCTTTCCAATAAACATTTCTCCCAGAGCTGTTGAGCAGAGAGTGGCAAATGTCTAATGCTGTTTCACAAGATGTGCTATGGCCCAATCAAGAATGAATTCTCCCAAAAAGAGAATTTTATGGTCCACAAGGAATGGTCCTTCCCTGTGCATCACAGAGAATGTAGGTAGCGGCAGAGCCACAGAGGCAGACAGCCAGGCAGAGAATGAGCTTTGGGTTAGAGTCTACAGGGCCAAGCAGAAAAGACAGAAGTCATGGCCAGGGTGATAAGGAAAACAGCCTGACAGCATTTAACAGGATTGACAGGAGACCAAACCATAGAGTTGACAGTTTCATCTAATAAAAGGCAGGTATTTTTGCTGAATAGCTCTTTCTGCTTTTTGAAATTATCCTGTTCATTATTTGCTTATTATTTCTTATTCCCCATGCACCTTCACAACACACACAGACCTACTATAGGGAGAGTTTTGAGACTACAATAAGGAAACCTGTCGGTCTTGCTCACCACTATATCCCTAGTTCATTTAACAATGTCTGGCACTGTTTGAAAACATTAAATGAATGAATTAACTATTTATGATAAGTTACTAGGTAGTTCTTACCATTCCTAGTTAACATTTGAGCCTTCCAGGCAATAATTAACATTCCCAAGGCCACAGGCTAGCATGTGCTGAAAACATTTGAACCCTGGTCTAACTGATTCCACAGGCTATAATAATAACCATTATATCCACTAAAACAGTTAATGTTAAGTAAACACTATGATCCACATCCCAGAGTTATGCTTCAAACTTTCTCAACAAAGCCTTTTGTTTCATAAATCCTGTCAAATATAGATACCCTGCTGAACACTATTTCATCCTTAAATAGGTAAGATTTTTGAACTCAGCCTGGTCAAAAGAAGCTAAGCAGCATATTACAAGATGTTGTCTTGTGGAAGCTTCTTTCTAAATGTTTTTTCTTTTTCTGGAATACTGACAAAGAAAGTGGACTAGGAAAATTATAAAGGTGAGCTGGGGCCTTAAACAATGGGCAATGATACACCAGGCAGAGAAGGGGGAATGAGAGAATCCTCAGGCGGAGAGGAGAAAATAAAGGGATCAATGTACATGGTTGTGGCCCAGTCAGGGAATAGAGCATGTTGGGAATTTAGAAAGGTGACTGAAAAGACTTAGAATGCTACAAAGATGGAAAGGGTATTTTATGCCTTACTAAAGAATTCTTTCATTTTTTTCATTCTTTCAAACACTTTATTTCTGCAAAGAAGCATAACATCAGATTTTAGAATATAAATCAGGAGAAAACAGAAAAGATACAGATTTTATATATTTTAGAACATTTGACATAAATGTAGTTGGAATTCTATTTTTTTTTTTTAATAAACTCCCTGTTGTGGTGCCAAAAATGTACCCGATGACTTCTATATCACGTTTTCTTAAAACTGTGCCAGAAACCATAAAGTGTCTGACAATTAAAATATTAAGGAAATGGGCCAGGCATGGTGGCTCATGCCTGTAATCATTGCACTTTGGGAAGCAGAGGCAGGCAGATCACAAGAGGCCAGGAATTCATGACCAGCCTCACCAACATGGCAAATCCCCATCTCTCCTAAAAATACAAAAATTAGCCAGGTTTGGTGGGATGTGCCTGTAATTTCAGCTACTTGGGAGGCCGAGGCACAAGAATCACTTGAACCCAGAAAGCAGAGGCTGCAGTAAGCCAAGATCACACCACTGCACTGCCGCCTGGGCAATAGAGCGAGACTCTGCCTCTAGAGAAAAAAAAAAAGTAATATTTATGAAATGAACTCTCCTTGTTAATAGAGAAATTACTTAATGGAGTGAAATCCTGATTCCATTCAATGCAATAAACATTTGCTAAGCTACCATTCTTCTATGTGATTCTATTTTCTGTTACGTAAATGTAAAATTTTAAAAACAGAGAATCAAAAAATCATAGAATGTAAGAGTTAGAATGGCCCTTAAATCAGGTTACCAGTCCACCCACTCCTCTAACATTGGCTGATCATTCAGCATACACTTGATACACATGGGCACAAAGGGTCCTCAAGAAGTTCATCATCTGGTACATGGGACACCACATTTTAAAGGGTTTTTTTTTTAACATGAATTTTCATACTCAGCCACACACGACCTTGTTAAAAGTCCTGTCCAGGATGCAGGCCAGATATCTGCATTTTAAGAATTCTGCATTCAAGAATAAGAAAGTAAAGCTCGCGTGGTGGCGTGCACCTGTGGTCCCAGCTACTCGGGAGGCTGAGGCAGGAGAATTGCTTGAACCCGGGAGGCGGAGGTTACAGTGAGCCGAGATCATGCCACTGCACTCCAGCCTGGCACCTGGCAACGGAGTGAGACTCTGTCTCCATGAAAAAAAAAAAAAGAAAGAAAGTAAAGCTCAAACTTGACCATGGTTACAGGTCAATTCACACGAAGGATGGAACTCTTGTAGCATGCTGCTTCCCTTTTTGCTCTTGGTAATTGTCCTAGTCCATCTGGGCTGCTATGTCAGAAATACTATTGGCTTACTTAAGCAATAAGCATTGATTTCTTACAGTTCCAGACACTGCAAGTCCTGGATCAAGGTGCTAGCAGATTCAGTGTGTAGTGAGGACCCACTTTCTGGTTCCATAGACAACTGTCTTCTCACTGTGACCTCACGTGGTGGAAGGGGCAAGGAAGCTCTTCTGGGTCACTTGTATACAAGCGCTAATCCCATTCATGAGGGCTCCTATTTAAAAGGAAATAGGATTACCAGACAAGTGGGAAAATTAGTAATGGTTAAATACTGTATCTCCTTGTTCTCACACTATATTCAACTCTCAGTCTATACTCTTAAACTCCTGAGTCCTAGAACTTAATGTAAATTTTCTCTAATTTTCAGCTTTAATTCTTCACTAATTTCATAGTGAAGAGATTTGGTACATGTAGAAAAGAAAGGTCACATCAGAAACAAAAATGTAGTGCTTTCACTTCCAACTGGTTCTTAATTTTGTCTCAGGACTTGCCTTGAATTCCTTCCTCTTCCCAGGATAATTCTGGAGCACTTAGTAATAGTTAGCTACTACATTCCTTATGCCTATTTCTACATTTTGCTCTTATTTCTATATTCTTTCCATCTAAAATCTAAAGAAACTTAAACAGAAATGTGTTCTCTTCTAAATGCTAAATTCATTACAAAAGCTTGGAAACATGGAGATGAGATCAAATGAGGTGAAAATCTACAGGGCTGAGTGCGGTGGCTCACGCCTGTAATCCCAGCACTTTGGGAGGCTGAGGCGGGTGGATCACAAGGTCAAGAGATGGAGACCATCCTGGCCAACATGGTGAAACCCTGTCTCTACTAAAAAATACAAAAATTAGCTGGGTGTGGTGGCACGTGCCTGTAGTCCCAGCTACTCGGGAGGCTGAGGCAAAAGAATTGCTTGAACCTGGGAGGCGGAAGTTGCAGTGAGCTGAGATCGCACCACTGCACTCCAGCCTAGCACCAGGTGACAGAGCAAGACTCTGTCTCAAACAAACAAACAAAACCAAAAAAAAAACCACAAAATTTATAGAGATTTTGCTTCAAGCTGAGTATCTGTCTTAGATACAAACCACTATGTTGAACCTTCCACTGAAGAGTCCTCCCACAGTTATTACTTCTATGCTCAAGTGGCCAATCTCTTCCATCCTTGACATTACACAAACCCCTGACATGCTTCTGAAGTTTTCTCCCATACAGGTTGACCATGTAATCTTCATTCTACCCCATGTGTGATAGTTAATTTTATGTGTCAACCTGTCTTTACTAAAGGATGCCCAGATAGCTGGTAAAACATGATTTCCGGGTGTGTCTGTGAGGGTGTCTTTGGAGGAGGGTAGCATTTGAATCAGTAAACCAATTAAAGAAGACTGCCCTCACCAAATGGGTAGGCATAATGCAATCCTGTGGAGGGTCTGACTACAACAAAAAGGCGAAGGAAGTGCTCTGTTTTGTTTGTCCCCCACAAAAACTCATGTTGAATTCTGATCCCGGATGTGGCGGTGTTGGGAGGTGGGACGTAGCGGGAGGTGCCAGGGTCACAGAGGCAGATCCCTCATGAATGGCTTGGTGCCATTCTTGCAGTAGTGAATGAGTTCTCTCCCTCATGAGACTGAATTAGTTCCCTCAGGAATCAGTCAGCTCCCTGAAGGCTGGGTTGTTATAAAGCCAGGACACCCCTCGGATTTGGCTTCTTCACACATGTCCACTTCTACTTTGACTTTCCAACACATTGTGACACAGCAGGAAAGCCCTCACCAGGAGACCAGCAGATGCCAGCACCACACTTCTTAAACTTCCCAGCCTGCTCAATCAATGTCTTTTCTTTATAAATTACTCAGCCTCAGGTATTCCATTATAGTAACACTAAATGGACTAAGACAGGGAGTGAAAGGGAATTTCACTTGCTGAATAGGAGCTTATAAAGACTGAGTCCCTGAATGAGCGAGGATGTGGAGAAGCAAACATTGTCAGTCAAAAGAGAGTCCAAGATTTCTGAAAGGCAGTAAGTATCCCAATTTAAAATGTGTGTTACCTTCAGACTCAGCAATTTCCACTCCTCAAAATTTATCCTATGAAAGTAACTGGACCAGAATCAGAAAACGAATACAAAGGACATCCATTGCAATTTCACTTGTAATCGTTTTTAAACTATCAAAAAACTAAATGATGATTAATAAAGAATTGGTAACATATACTATGATACAAGCATAGAACATGATACAGTTATATAAAAATGATGGTACAGCAGCAATTCTCACTTTTTGATCTCGGAATCTCTTTACAATCTTAAAAATCATGAAGAACTCCAAAGAGCTTTTGTATATGGTAGGGATCATGCAGTTGTACCACTGAGATCTCCCTTCAAAGGTGCCTACTGTGAGGAGCACAGCTGACTGCCACCCTCTAGCCTCTAGCCCTGACATCTACTGATGCACTGCAGCAAGGCTGCCCCTTTCCTGTGCTGCTTCCAGCCAATGATTGGACATGATGACAAACTCCAACTGGGCCATTTCTGCAACAATCAGCAAAAAGTACCAAAAGTTGGTTCTTTCAAAGTATGAATAAAATACACAAAACTTTGGCAAGATTGAAGAGGAAAAAAGAATAGATATCAGGAATGAAATAGAGAACCTACCTACAGATAGTTAGAAGTTTTATAAAATCATCAGTGAATATTATGAACCTTGGACAGAATGGGAAGTTTCAAAAAACAAACAAAGAAAAAACCTGTAACTTACTAAATCTGACTCTAGAAGAAACAATAAACTGAAAAGGCCTAAAACTACCAAAGACATTAAAAGAGAAGTTAAAACGTAACGATATAACAGTTGTTGGCCCTCATAGAAACCTAATCACTTTCCCTCTTTGGATAGGGAATGCCAGTGGTCTTATGCTTTAGCAGGGCTGGAGAAGTTTCACATTATCTCCACCCTACTACAGGGGCAGAAGTTCAGGGGCACAGTTAAGATGACTCAGAGAAGATGAAATTAGTCACAGGTCAACCCTTCAGATCAATTTGTGTACTTAGGGCATTAACCCAGGAGTGTCTTGAACAATGGAATGTCGCCATGCCTTTTCAACAGGAAGTCGGGGGAACACGCGATTGGTTTTCAGTTTTGTAACAGACAACACACATTGCTGGTGTAACAAAGCAGCTTCGAAGAGATGGAATGTGTGCGCCGTGTTACGGAACTCGGTACCCACTGAGGTCTGACAGCTAAACATGATTACATGTTTGCAAGGCAAAACAAAACAGAAAACAGGCAAAGCAGCTGGAGTGGATTCAGAACAAAAGTGTCTTAAAAATTTATCAGTGCCCGTAGGTCAGAGTGTCCACAGCACTCATTTTATCTGGACAAATACCAGTAGCCTTTCGTATCCTAACCCGCTTCTGTTCCCGGGGTCGCCGGCCGTGGCCCCATGCCCGAGTTTCTGAAGCCACCCGAGCGCCAGACGCCACAGTTCCTCCTTCCTCTTGGCAACCTCTCGGGCCGCCGCCCTCCTCGGTCCTCCCCGCGTCCCCAGCGCCCACAGCCCTCCCTGCGCCCCGGCGGCGACCCACCTCCTCCGCGTCCTGGCCCAGGGGGATGCCCAGGTTCTTGAGCCCCTCCTGCAGCTCGCCGATGTCCACCACTCCGTCCCCGTTGCGGTCCAGAGCCTGGAAGAGGGTCTCATAGCGCGTCGGCGGCTCCGCCTCCTGGCAGGCCGCGGTGGGCAGCACAAAGCCCCGCAGCCAGCGCAGCAGGCTCCCGGAGGCGCGGGCGGCCGGGCCGAGGAAGTCACGGGAGACCGGGGGCAGCGGGGCGCGATCAGGAACCGCGCGATGCCTGGCTGGGAGGGGCGCGCGGCGCAGCAGCGTTCGGGGCGCCGGCGGGGCGCGGCTGCGGCGCGCACGGCGCAGGAGCGGAGACCCAGCCCGGGCCCGCGCGGCGCGCAGGGTGTGGCCCGTCCCGCCGCCGCTGGGGAGGAGCTGGCGTCGCCGGACTCCACCGGACTGGCCGGGCCGCCTCCGGAGGGCAGGAAGTGAGGGAGCGGCGGGCTGGGTCTCGGGAGGGGCTGTGCGGCCCGGGGCGACACAGTTCCCAGTGCCGCTGTCAGCGGTGCGGGTGCCAGAAGGAAGCCCCCGGAAAGTCCTGGGCTGGAGCGTCGGCGCAGTGGCTTGGGAGCGGGGACTGGAAGAACCGTTACTCTGCTGAAAGACCCCCTCGGGCCGGAGCCTTAGCGGACCGCCCAGAGCTGCTTCTCTCTGCCTGGAAACTGGGCTGTGGTGGGCGTTGTCTCTCACGGATCTCTAACTTTTTCGTGGTTGCACACCTAGGATGGAGACTGTGCTTTAAGAAGCAGAGAGTTAGGCGGGTGGATCACGACGTCAAGAGATCGAGACCATCCTGGTCAACATGGTGAAACCCCGTCTCTGCTAAAAAACTACAAAAAATTAGCTGGGCATGGTGGCGCGTGCCTGTAATCCCAGCTACTCAGGAGGCTGAGGCAGGAGAATTGCCTGAACCCAGGAGGCGGAGGTTGCGGTGAGCCGAGCTCGCGCCATTGCACTCCAGCCTGGGTAACAAGAGTGAAACTCTCTCAAAAAAAAAAAAACAAAGCAGTGAGTTAAATCTTAAAGTATCTATTGGAGCAATTATAAAAACAAAAAGGAGAAAACCCAGGATTTGTTGAAGAAAAGATCAACAGCCATCCGTGTGGGCAATGGGAAAAAGAGGGACTAGTTTGGCAGACAGCTTAGCTAGGATTTGTCTGTGATTACGCGTGTACAGTGTCTGCCAGCTGCACTTATCCGAAGAACATCAGCACCCTCCTCCTTCTCAAGATGGGTGCAGTTCTGAGGTTTGGAATTTATTACTCAGGAAAGAACTTGTTACTGCCTAGCATGGAATAAAGAAAGGAACATTGGACTTAACAGAGAAAGTACCTAATCTTTCAGATATGGCGTGGCCTCTCCGGGTAGTCTCGCATCAGTAAAATGAGAATATAAATACCTGCCTTCACAACAAGGTTGTATAGTATGTGTGAAAGGTCTTAATTCTCCAAGGCGCCAATCAAATGAGATATCATTAATTGTAATAATTGTGTTCATTCACAGATGCTTAAGAGGAACTGTTGTTGTACTGCGGCTTGCAGGAAAGAAGACACCTGTGTACTTGTAAATTAGGCTGTCTCACATCTTCTGAATCACTACACAGAAATCAGTTGTTCCACGAAAGCCAGGAACTCAGATGCTGAACTTACTTTTCCTTATATTATTTTATATGTTTAAGACATGTATGAATCTAGAATGTGCAAGTTAAGGGCTGCCTGCTTAGTAAAATCATCCTGAAACCGATTTATCTTTTCATATGACTTCCAGCTTCCAGTCTTACTAAGAATTATCGCCTTCTTTTGGGACTGCCTTCAAACTTCAACAAATTTTCTATTTGTCCTTGAAAACCTCTTTTAATCCTACTATGAATACTCTGTACTTGGAAAGAGGCTGCTTGAATTAGTCATCTCACACTTACATGCTTTCATTTTACTTTTTTTTTTTTTTTTTGAGATGGCATCTCGCTCTGTTGCCCAGGCTGGAGTACACTGGCGAGATCTCAGCTCACTGCAACCTCCTCCACCGAGGTTCAAGCAATTCTCCTACCTCAGCCTCCTGAGTAGCTGGGACTACAGGCCATTTTACTTTTTTAAAAAAAGTAACACTTAGAAGAATTACCTGTCAACGTTTTTGTTGAGAAAATTACCTTCACACAGAAACTTCCACTTGAGTGTTTATAGCAGTTATATTCATAACTGTCGAGTGCAGAAACAGAGTGTTCTTTAATGGGTGAACTAGTGAACAACCTGTGTTGCATTCATACAGTGATACTAATCAGCAATAAAAATTACTGATACCTGTCAACAATGACATTCTGGAAAAGAAACAGAAAACAAATCAGTAATTGTCAGGGGCTGGGACTCAGACGAGGGAAATTAATGACAAAAAAAAAAAAACATGAGAAGGCTTGTGGGGGCGATGGAACTGTTTTACATCTTGCTTATGGTGATAGTGGTTACACAACTCTATGTATGTGCCAAAAGCAACAGAACTGCATACTAACATGGGTTAATTTACTTTGGGATATCTCAATAAATCTGACTTAAACATGGGTAAAGTGGAATACGAATTCTTAAAAGATCACTGTGAAAATAAAGTGGCTTATGAATAGTTATGAAGTATGGGCCTCACACCAGCAGCATGGGTGTCACATCAGTGTCACTGTAAAAAATCAAAGAGTTTATGAAGTGTGGGCTGCATACCAGCAGCATCAGCTGTCAGAAATAATCTCAGGCCTGCGCAAGCCTACTAAATACGCATGGCATGTATACCAGAACCCCGGATGAGCATTTCATAAAATTGGAGAGGCACTGCTAGGACGAAGCAAACCACTCAAGTGTGGTTTGCACACTGATGCCAATCTGCAAGCTGTTACCTGTCTGCAATGAGTCAGACGTTGAGAGGAAGGACTTAGAAACTTCAGAGCAATTTGAAAAAATGATTTTGTGTGTTATACCTAATAATAAAAACTCAGAGCTTGTCTTTTTAATTTCAATTTTCCAGTATTGCATTTTTACTGTATTTTACAAAAACATGTCTGCAATGAATTGAGATAACACCATGCAGATAAAAGGTGTAATTAACATTAACAACTTCCTGCATAAGAGAAGAAACTTTTATATGGACATTTAAACATCTGCATGAAAGAAGGCATCCCTGCCCACTTCTACTGGCAATTCCCCCAAACCAGTGGTTCCTAGAGGACAGTAGCAGAAACCCTGAATTGACACTTCCTGAATTCATTTCCTTGGTCAGAACAAAAGTCTAGGGTTCAGCCCAATTTAGCTACTTCTATTGTCCCAAACTTCTAGCCTTCTCATGTACTACCATTTTCCATTGGAACAACTTTCAGACTTGATCAGTTTCAATCCTTGAAGATCTCTTTGAGCACCTACTTTGTAATCTTTGAATAATCATTCTAGATGCTGCTAGTTTTAGCTGGTAAACATGTTTACCCTTTCTATCCATTGAACCACTCACTAACAATAGCTAACAAGACCAAAATATCTGCCTCTCTACAAGCACCAATTCTATTTCAAAATCCTTCAAGAATATTCAGGAAGGAAACAAAGAGCCTGGTCATTGCTCCCTCAAATTTGAGTAATCATAAAATAGGCTCTGTAAGAGAATTTGATTGGTTCACTGTAAAACCGTAACCATTACTGGAAGGATAATTATTTTTTCATTATATTTTAAGTTCTGGGATATGTATGCAGAATGTACAGGTTTGTTACATAGGTATACATGTGCCATGGTGGTTTCCCGTACCCATCAACCTATCATCTACAGTAGGTATTTCTCCTAATGCTATCCCTCCCCCCTTACTCCCACCTCCCGACAGGCCCCATTGTGTGATGTTTCCCTCCCTGTGTCTCATTGTGTTCTCATTGTTCAACTCCCACTTATGAGTGGGAACATGCAGTGTTTGGTTTTCTGTTCCTGTGTTACTTTGCTGAAAATGATGGTTTCCAGCTTAATCCATGTCCCTGCAAAGGATGTGAAATCATTCTTCTTTATGGCTGCTTAGTATTCCCTGATGTATATGTACCACATTTTCTTTATCCAGTCTATCACTAATGAGCATTTGGGTTGGTTCCAAGTCTTTGCTATTGTGAATAGTGTTGTAATAAACATATGTGTACATGTGAATGATTTATAATCCTTTGGGTATATACCCAGTAATGGGATTGCTAGGTCAAAGGATTTTTCTGGTTCCAAATCCTTGAGGAATTGACACTCTCTTCCACGATGGTTGTGTTGTATTTGACCGGAGCGTAGAAAGTTACCACAAAACAAAAGTATGCCAGATTGCAGGGTCATTTATTTATGCCGGCGACCACAGAGGACTCACGTCTCTTCAACCTGTGGTGCCAAAAGGAGGGTGCCATGATTTTTTATACCCGAAAAACCACCTTGGGAGTAGGGGTGAGGGGCGGGGATGGGGATGATAAGGTTTCGGACATTCCAAGGGCTAGGGGATTCTGTGATTCACCTCCTGGGTGGAGACAAGGGCGGGGGTCTCCAGACATTCCAAGGTCTAGGGGACTTTTGTCATTCTGTTTGTTACCTCAGTGGTTTACAGAAGTCAGGATATACATTTGTTTACACATCGTCTGGGTGGTGATGGAAGTCACAGATTTTAGCAGTTACTGATAAGAAAAGGTAAGCAGCTTTACATAGTTTTGAGGAACAAACTGGCAGTTCTATTTACAGAGGCCAAGGACAGTAGTTATTGTAAGGAGAATGGGGCAGCCATTTCAACTTATCTAAAAACAGTTTTGCATTTTATAAAATAGTTTTGCTCCGGTTCTGGCTCTAGGCCAGCACAATATCACAGTTGAACTAATTTACACTCGCACCAACAGTGTAAAAGTGTTCCTATTTCTCCACATCCTCTCCAGCATCTATTGTCTCCAGATTTTGGAGCATAGCTTTTTGATGTGCTGTTGGTTTTGGCTTGCCAGTATTGTATTAAAGATTTTTGCATCAGCTTTCACCAGGGATATTGCCCTTAAATCTTTTTTTGTTGTGTCTCTGCCAGGTTTTGGTATCAGGATGATGCTGGCCTCATAAAATGAGTTATGGAGGATTCCCTCTTTTTCTGTTGTTTGGAATAATTTCAGAAGGAATGATACCAGCTCCTCTTTGTACCTCTGGTAGAATTCGGCTGTGAATCCATCTGGTCCTGGGCTTTTTTTAGTTGGTAGGCTATTAATTACTGCCTGAATTTCAGAACTTGTTTTGGTCTATTCAGGGATTTGACTTCTTCCTAGTTTAGTCTTGGAAGGGCATATTTGTCCAGGAATTCATCCATTTTCTCTAGATTTTCTAGTTCACTTGCCTAGGGGTGTTCATAGTATTCTCTGATAGTAGTTTGTATTTATGTGGGATCACTGGTGATATCGCCTTAATCATTTTTTATTGTGTCTATTTGATTTTTCTCTCTTTTCTTCTTTATTATTCTGGCTAGTAGTCTATTTTGTTAATATTTTCAAAAACCTGGCTCCTGGATTTAGTGATTTTTGAAGAATTTTTTGTGTCTCTGTCTCATTCAGTTCTGCTCTGATTTAGTTATTTCTTTTCTTCTGCTAGCATTTGAATTTGCTCTTGCTTCTCTAGTTCTTTTAATTGTGATGTTAGTGTGTCAATTTTAGATATTTTCTACTTTCTCTGGTGGGCGTTTAGTGCCATAAATATCTCTCTACACACTGCTTCAGCTGTGTCCCAGAGATTCTGGTACGTTGTGTGTTTGTTCTCATTGGTTTCAAAGAACATATTTATTTCTGCCTTGATTTTGTTATTCCCTCAGTAGTCATTCAAGAGCAGGTTGTTCAGTTTCCAAGTAGTTGTGCGGTTTTGAGTAAGTGTTTTAATCCTTAGTTCTAATTTGATCGCACTGTGGCCAGAGAGGCTGTTTGTTATGATTTCCATTCTTTTGCTATTGTTGAGGAGTGTTTTACTTCCAATTATGTGGACTATGTGGTCAATTTTAGAATAAGTGCTACATGGTGCTGAGAAGAATGTGTATTCTGTTGATTTAGGTTGGAGAGTTTTGTAGATTTCTATTAGGTTTACTTGGTCCAAAGCTGAGTTCAAGTCCTGATTATCCTTGTTAATTTTCTGTGTTGTTGATCTGTCTAATATTGTCAGTGAGGTGTTAAAGTTTCCCACTATTATTGTATGGGAGTCTAAGTCTCTTTGTAGGTCTCTTAAGAACTTGTTTTATGAATCTGGGTGCTCCTGCCTTGGGTGCATATATATTTAGGATAGTTAGCTCTTCTTGTTGCATTGATTCCTTTACCGTTATGTAATGCCCTTCTTTGTCTATTTTGATCTTTGTTGGTTTAAAGTCTGTTTTATCTGAGACTAGGATTAAAACCCCTGCAGTTTTTTGCTTTCCATTTACTTGGTAAATCTTCCTCCATCCCTTTATTTTGAGCCTATGTGTGTCTTTGCATGTGAAACAGGTCTCCTGAATACAGCACAGGGATGGGCCTTGACTTTTTTTCTTTTTTTTGAGGTGCAGTTTTGCTTTTATTGCCCAGGCTGGAGTGCAGTGGTGCAATCTCAGCTCACCGCAACCTCCGCTTCCAAGGTTCAAGTGATTCTCCTGCCTCAGCCTCCTGAGTAGCTGGGAATACAGGCATGCTCCACCACATCAGGCTAATTTTTTGTATCCTTAGTAGAGATGGGGTTTCACCATGTTGGCCAGGCTGCTCTCAAACTCCTGACCTCATGATCCACACACCCGGACCTCCCAAAGTGCTGACTCTACCCAATTTGCCAGTCTGTGCCTTTTAATTGTGGAATTTAACCCATTTACATTTAAAGTTACTATTGTTATGTGTGAATTTGATCCTGTCATTATGATGCTAGCTGATTATCTTGCATATTAATTGAGGTAGTTCTTCATAGTGCCAATGGTGTCTACATTTTGGTATGTTTACCAGTGGCTGGGTATCGGTTTTTCCTTTCCATACTTACTGCTTCCTTCAGAAGCTCTTGTAAGGCAGGCCTGGTGGTGACAAACTCCCTCACCATTTGCTTGTCTGTAAAGGATTTTATTTTTCCTTCACTTATGAAGCTTAGTTTGGCTGGATATGAAATTCTGGATTGGAAAATTTTTTTCTTTAAGGATGTTGAATATTGACCTTCACTCTCTTCTGGCTTGTAGGGTTTCTGCAGAGAGATCCACTGTTAATCTGTTGGGCTTCCCTTTGTGTTTAACCTGACCTTTCTGTCTCGCTGCCCTTAACATTTTTTTCCTTCATTCTAACCTTGGTGAATCTGACAATTATGTATCTTGCGGTTGTTCCTCTTGAGGAGTATCTTAGTGATGTTCTCACTACATTCTGAATTTGAATGTTGGCCTGTCTTGCTAGTTTGGGAAGTTCTCCTGGATAAAATCCTGAAGTGTGTTTTCCCATTTGGTTCCATTCTCCCCATCACTTTCAGGTACACCAATCAAATGTAGGTTTGGTCTTTTCACATAGTCTCATATTTTTTGGAGGTTTTGTTTGTTCCTTTTCATTCTTTTTTCTCTAATCTTGTCTTCATGGTTTATTTCATTACATGGATCTTCAATCTCTGATATCCTTTCTTCTGCCTGATAGATTCAGCTGTTGATACTTTGTGTATGTTACACAAAGTTCTTGTGCTGTGTTTTTCAACTCATCCGGTCATTTATGTTCTTTTCTAAACTGGTTATTGTAGTTAGCAGCTCCTGTAACCTTTTTTTGAAGCTCTTAGCTTCCTTACATTGGGTTCTAACATGCTACTTTAGCTTGGAGGAATTTGTTGTTACCCACCTTCTGAAGCCTACTTCCGTCAATTTGTCAAACTCTTTCTCCGTTCAGTTTTGTTCCCTTGCTGGCAAGGAGTCGTGATCCTTTGGAGAAGAGGCATTCTGCTTTTTGGAATTTTCAGCCTTTTTGTGCTGGTTTTCCTCATCTTCATGAATTTATCTACCTTTGATCTTTGATGGTGGTGACCTTCAGATGGGGTTTTTGCATGTTGATGTTATTGCTTTCTGTTTGTTAGTTTTCTTTCTAACAAACAGGCCTCTCTTCTGCAGTTCTGCTGGAGTTTGATGGATGTCCATTCCAGACTATGTTTGCCTGGGTATCATCAGATGGGAATGTGTAAGTCTGCCAAAGCTGCACCTATAACCACCCCTTCCCCAGGTGCTACATCCCAGGGAGATGGGAGTTTTATGTATAAACATCTGACTGGGGCTAGTGTCTTTCTTTCAGAGATGCCCTGCCCAGAGAGGACGAATCCAGAGAGGCAGTCTGGCTACAGTGGCTTTGGTGTGCTGTGATAGCCCACCCAGTTCAAACTTCCTGATGGCTTTGTTTACACGGTGAGGGGAAAACAACCTATTCAAGCCCCAGTAATGGCAGACACCCCTTCCCCCACCAAGCTTAAGTGTCCCAGGTCAACTTCAGACTGCTATGCTGGTGGTGAGAGTTTCAAGCCAGAGTTTCTCAGCTTGCTGTGCTCCATGGAAGTGGAATATGCTTAGCAAGACCACTTGGCTCCCTGGCTTCAGCCCCGCTTCAGGGGAGTGAACAGTTCTATCTTGCTGGTGCTCCGGGTGCCACTGGGGTACCAAAGAAACTCCTGCAGCTAGCTCAGTGTCTACCAAACAGCTGCCAAGATTTGCGCTTGAAACCCAGGGCCTTGGTGGCGTAGACACCCAAGGGAATCTCCTGGTCTGCAGGTTGTGAAGACCTTGGGAAAAATATAGTGTCTGAGCCAGATAGCACTGTTTCTCAGGACACAATCTCTTGTGGCTTGACTTGTCTAGTGGAGGGAGTTCTGTGTACCCTTGCACTTCCTGGGTGAGGCAACGCCCACCCTGCTTTGACTCACCCTCTGTGTCTACACCCACTGGTATCCAATCCCAATGAGATGAGCTGGGTACCTAAGTTGAAAATGCAGAAATTACCTGCCTTCTGCATCGGTCTCACTGGGAGCTACAGACTGGAGCTCTTCCTATTCAGCCATCTTGCCTCACAAAAGACCTCTGGAAGTTTAATTTTATTGTGTAATGAATTTTGAATTTGGGTGTCCTAATAGTCTTTAGTGAAACAATCATTTTAAGTTGTGGCTCACTTGTATCACATTCAGCTAATAGGAAATTCTATCATGTTTTCCAAGTCATTTAGGAGATGGAATTCCAGGTAAGACAGATTCTGTCTCTTTGTCTGCCTGTCTACTAACCCCATTCCACAACCCAAAATAAACGCAAACAATTCTCAATCATAAAAGTATGGCACTTAGTTACCGGAAAATTGCCATAATTACTAAATTATGTAAATACTTCTCATTTCCAAATAGTTGTGTTAAATTCAAACTGCCTTAAATACCACATACCTCAGCATTTTGAAATTATTAAAGAGGCTATATTAAAACTGTTTTTAGGTTTTCAGAATTCATTTAAATTATATCCTAAAGACTGATATATTTAAAATTCAAAAAGCACATCTTGTACATCCAAGAATCAATAACCATGGAACTTGAATTGATATTCTACACTTATTTTTTGTATGTAAAGACACTATCTCCCTCCTTTCTCCCTCCCTCCCTTCTTTCCTTCCTTCCTTCCTTCCTTTCTTCTCAGATTAAAGTCATTAGGCAGGTTTGAATGAGGAAAACGGCCCAACCAGAGTCAGAACTCAGGAAGGAACGTGGATGAGAAGAGCAATAGCCTTGTGAGGCTGAGAGACTGGTTATACACATGGAGATTGAGCAAGCAAATAAGTTAAGGATAATGAGAGCTAAGTCAAAGAAGTGAGCTGAAATATGAAAAGAGTTAAGATAGAATGAACCTTATAGTGTTGGATTATAATTAGTAGTACTGGTGTGAGTTCATGGTTTTAACTATTTTTAGATACAGAAATATAAACGGATTTGTGTATGTGTGTGTGTAATGTGTGTGTATGTATGTACACACTTACATACATGTATTGTCTACCTCTGTCCACCGATAGGGCCTAGTAGCACTGAGCACATCCAGTACCCAGATCTTTCTTTCTGAATATCATTCTCTGAAAGAAACAAGGGCGCCTTGGAGAAATAACTGATTGCAGGGTAGAGACAACAAAGGAACAAAAGAAGCACAATAGGTCTTCTTTCACCAGATAGTGAGTGCTCAAAGAAGGTAGATGTGCAAAAGGACACAGAATTAGCTTGAGGTGTTCTCCCTGGCCAAACCTAAGACAATTTGGGTATCAAAATAAATAGTGTTAGCAGATTATATCACATTATATAAAATAGGAATCCGTCAATCCACATGGATGTCATACAAATGGGATAAGAGAAATTCCTTCTCTAAAGTTGAATGCCCACTAATAAATGTTGGTGGGATGATGGAATTAGGATATCACCATCTGGTGATCATCATGGTAAAAGAAATTCAGGCAAGAAATATCAATGCTAACACTCAGTGTGTAAGATTTGGATAAGAAATGTGATGATTACCTTGTTTCAAACTGTGTCTCAATACAATACTATACATTACAAATGGAGCAAAGAATTTATAGTGAAGAAGCTCAGCAAATACTAGCTTACGCTAATGTCCAAAATTAATGTCACCGGTAACAGGAAATAAGATCGGGGTCATGTGGTGCAGCAAAGAGAGAACATCACTTCTGTGACAGTACCAACAAAATGCATAACCTGAATCTAATCACAAGGAAACATCAGACAAACCAAAATTAGGATATTCTGCAGAATAACCAGCCTGTAATCTTCAAATATTCAAAGTCCACAAAGATCAGGGAATGATTGTATTTTTTGAATTGAAGGAAACTAAAGAAATCTGACAATTAAGTGTGATCCCAAAGGATGTTGTTGGAACATTTGGTGAAACTTGGATGGAATCTCTGCGTAAACATAGATAGACATTCTTTAAAATGCACTTGCAACTTTTTTGTAAATTAATCATTTTTAATGTACAAAGCTCTAACGCCCTTTAAAAAGCCCTCCCTAACTTCCTCAGATTATACCACTCCTCAGGTTTGCCTGTGTTATATGTTCCCTTGCAAACTGTCCCTGTGTGATCAAAACAAAACCAACCTTACAATACTGTATCAGATCAGCAGTACTGTATAGTAAAAGTGGTCAAGGTGATGCTAGACAAATGGAATACGCATCGTCGTTGCTTAGTTTGATGGCTAAAAGTGAAGTTACACCAGATAATTTACCTCCCTGCAATCACTCCACTTGTGATACTGTCTCTGATGCTGCCAGCATCATGGAGGAGGGGTTAGAAAGCTGGCATGAAGAGGGCTACAAAGATCAGTGGAAGCAATAATGATTCCATACTCACAAAGGTCGCTAAGGAAAAAGGAAATAGCATACTAGGTGCATAGTGTGTGATCCATCCTTAACCCAAGAGAATCACAGGGTAAGATTATGCTAGCATTGGTTGCCAAAATTCCCTGTATAATACCTGCCTTCTGCTTATTTTGGGACCAAATTTATGAAAGAAATGGTGAATTAAAAATAAACCAAGTTTTTCCCTAATACCCACATGTCTTCCTGTTTGTGTAGGAGACATTTCAAATAAGCACTGACAGGCAAGATGCAATGTATATACTGAGCACTGAGTATAATTGATATTGTTTCTTATCAACTTTTAGAATACATTTCTACTGAAAAAGCTCATAAAGACTCCAAACTTTCCCAGCTTTCATTATAAGTTATCGTGTGCCATGAGAAAAATTTGTTCTGTTTGTTAGGTGATAGATATATGGAGATAATACCTCATTCATATGAAGATGGTATTCTCAACTCCGCACAGAGGCTGTGCACTGAAACCATGATTTTTGGTCCTTACTTGGAGACATACTCAATTTTATTTAATATCTGGTACTTGTCATATTTGTTTACTTGCTTTCCAGCAGAAGAGCAGATTCAAAGCAGGAAAGCCTAAAGGGTAGCTGGGGGGTGGTCAGGAATGTCTGAGCCAGGCACAATGACAGAAGTGACCACTGGGTGGAGGAAAAGCTAACATCCAAGCTAGAATTTCATTACAACACAAGGCAATCATAAATATTAACACAAACAAAAAGAAAGCATAATTCCAAAACAGGCTAATGATTATCTACATTCTTTGCTTGAGAAGACAGGGGAATTGCTACTACATTAATAAAAAGTTTACCTAGGATTATTTAAAGAGGAGGCCAGTTACATGATTCTCTTATGTAAACTACTTTCCACTAGTTACGTGAATTTTCTTATATAAACTACTTCCCCCCAATCATATTAGGTGTATCAAGTTTTACAAGAACAGATCCAAACACTGAAGAGTTAGGTACCATATTATAACAATGATGAGCAAAGTTGTAAGAAAAAATGGCTATAAGTAAGATGGAAATAAAAGGACTAATCACAAGTGGTTCTGTAATAAAGTCTTTTGTGCTTTTCAAAGTGCAAAGCAGGTGTCAACAGACATTTCTTTCCACATACTTCTTTGTTCATTCAACTATTAAATATTTGTTGAGAGCCTACTATGTGCCATACACAGATCTTCATACAGGGGATGCAGCAGTGAAGAAAACCAACAAAACTCTCAGTCCTCCTGCAGCATATAATCTGCAGGGGATACAGGGAAAAGCTTTTCACACCTAAAGGATTCTATAGCTAGAAGAAATTTGGGTAAGATAAATAACAAATAACCAAAGAATTTATAAAAATTGCTCCCCTAGCATTTATTTTAGCAGATAACACTCTGCAGACAAAAATTTCAAATGCACATTTCTTAAAGTACCTATTATTATTTTTAAAATAAGACTTTTTGCTGTTTTCTTTCATACTTTTTTGCTAAATATACTAAAAAACTGAGTGTCCTTTACATTAAAATCTGATTGTATCTTCAAACTCATGACTACTTGTATCTTTGCAGTAATGTGGCTGTGCTTGTATAATTGTAATACGTTTAAAATAGTTTGAGAGCAATTGGATTTGCAGAGAGTTCATTTCAGTAGTGCATTTTCAACACATTATTTTGAAAATTGTGTTCTGCTTCTGAAAGAAAGGCAACCATTCATGGAAAAATGGCCACAATGTAATGTTGCTAACAGCTCAGTAGAGGGTGCTGTGGCTTAAAGATGAAGAGTGGCTTTGGGCTAGCCTATAAAAGCTGAAAGGTGAGTGCAGGCAGGAGGGGGTAAGAGGAAAGAAAAGACAGGTGGATCTTTACTTTTTAAGTCGTCATTACAGTTATAGATCCTTGAAATACACCAACAAACGATACAGAACGAAAATGTTATGATTTAAAACCTGAATGTAACACTTTTTTTGTTTAACAAAATATTCTTTGTCCATATTCACTCACTGTGTGTGATAATATATCTAAAATTAACCATCAAAATAAATGTAATAATTTATATTTTAAAACTAAATTATATATTTCAAATACAGTTACACCAGCATCCTTCCACCAATAATAAAATTAAAGGTTCATATTGAGTCAGGACTTTGATAAGCCCTGTGAATGATTTATCCATGACTCAGTCATCTATTTAATCCTGAAGTATATAATGCAACTTTATGCTGCAAAAATGGCATGAGATGGTTAAAGTTTATTTTATTTTATAGAGACAGGGTTTTCCCTGTTGGAGTGCAATGGTATAATCAGGGCTCACTGCAACCTCAAACTCCTGGGCTCAAGTGATCCTCCTGCCTCAGCCTCCTGGGTAGCTAGGACTACAGACGTGTACCACCATGCTCAGGTAATTTTTAATTTATTCTAAACACTGAGTCTCACTATTTTGCTCTGTCTGGTCTCAAACTCCTGGGTTCAAATAATCCTCTCACCTTCGTTTTCCAAACTGCCTAGATAACAGGTATGAGCCACCACGCCTGGCCTTATTTTTAAATTGTGATAAAATGCGCATAACAAAACATTTATCATATCATTTTTAAGTGTACAGTTCAGTGGCATTAAGTACATTCGCACTAGTGCAACCAAACTCCAGAGCTCTTCATGTTACGAAACTGAAATTTTGTATCCATTACACTAACTACTTATTCCTCCCTCCTGGAAGCCCCTGGCGACCACCAGTCTACTCTATGAATTTGACTACTCTAAGTACCTCATATAAATAAATCATAAAGTATTTGTCCTTTTGTGACTGGCTTATTTCATTTAGCATAATTTCCTCAGGGTTCATTCATATTGTCCTGTCAGGATTTCTTTCTTTTTCAAAGCTGAATAATATTCCATTGTATGTATACACCACATTTCTGATGCCCTCTTCGTGACAGAAACAAACTTTGATGCAAGTCTTATGGGTTTTGAAGACACAGCAAATATAATTAAGAAATGTCAGCTAACAGTTCTCACAATAAGGTGAAAGAGAAGCTGCTGCCTTGCGCAAATTACTCGCTCAGAGTTTTTTGAAACAAAGAGTTTATGAATTTTTCTCTTGTACCAAATGTGAGCTGTGCAAGACAGGCAGGGTGGGGTTGTCTTAGATTTTTTTCTGAAAGGGATGTCTGCAAGAGATACAGATTTCAGCAGGGGGGGAAAATGTAGGGGCATCATCAGATGTCTAGGAACTGAAAAAGGAGGCGTAAGTGACCAGCCAGGGAGGAGAGTGTGTGATACCCACCAAGAAATTACATGAGAGATCCATAGTAACGGGGTGGGGTAGGGAGTCTCCAGACAACTCACAAAAATGACCCGTAAGAGAGAGAGAGAGCTTTAAAAGCTTTCAGGGCAGAGAACGCAGTGCTGCTCTCAACTGTACTCAAGTTAAGAACCTGCTAACCGCCTGCTTCCTCTCCTCTCTACCTTGTTGTGACTCTGATGTGGTTAGCGACCTAGAGAAGGAAGAATCCTAGAAGGGGAAAAAAGAAAAAGGCAAACACGTCCACCTCCTCCACTGCAGGCTTTTGTTCTGCAGCTGGCCTGAGTGGATGGAGAATTTTTAGCTTTAAATAGAGATTGAAGTTTTGATGACTACCCTCATATGAATTACTTTTTTGAAGAACTTTTCATTAACTGAAAGTGATAAAGTGTAGGAGTTGCCCTTTCATCTACAGCAAGGGAAGAATTAATCCCACAGAATAAATTCAAAGTGACCCTGCTAAAGAGTTAAAATTGTCTCTAACTGTATCCGCCAAGTCATGCTTGTTTCCATACTTAAAATATTCAGCTATAACTGTCTCCTAAACATAAAGATATTTAAAAGAAATGAATGAATATAGCTGTTAAAGAAACATCCTAAATTCGACATGCTTAACATATTATTTCTATTTAAGTCTTATAACAATCCAGCAAAGTTGGACTTAATACCTTTTGTACATATATGAAAACTTATCAGAGAGATTGAGTGACTTTCCCAAATGACAGAATCATGACTCGTATCCATGTTTGTCGGCTTCCAATCACCTTGTACTTTCTGAACATCATCTTAGTTCACATTTTCTTCTCTTAGACATCTTTACCTTCTAGCAAATTAACTGAAAATCTCTTATGTTCCAGTTTCTTTATGTACAAGACCAAATTAATAATCCCTGCTCTGCCTTCCTCCAAGGTATATCGAAAGAATCATGAGATACACACTCTACACTTTAAAGCAGTATATTAACTCAAAAATATTAGTATTGGAGGAAGAGAGCAGTACTTTATTGTTTCCATTGTTCTGTAGAAAGAATTATACTGGAAATAATAATATTTGTTTGGGGACCATAAATCATAATCATAAATTGTTTAGAATACACTTTCACACTAAATGCCATTATGTCTTCTCTTAAGAAACAATGTTTAAAAATAAGTGTAAGTTGGCCAGATTTGACATCATATGCCTGGTAGTCCCAGCTACTCAGGAGGCTGAGGTGATAGGATCACTTGAGCCCAGGAGTTTGAGGCTGAGGTGAGTTATGATCTCACTTCTGCATTCTAGCCTGGGTGACAGAGTGAGACACTAACTCTAAAGCAATATATTTTTTTAATCTTAAAAAAGGTATGTTGGTCTAAAAACATTAGCAATGCTACCAAAAATAAAAGTAGAGAATGAAGACCCTAGTTCTTCATGTGTGTCACTGAATCTAAAAAATTATTTGGATTATTAAATCATTACCAAGCTAATTATGATTTGGCTACAGTAATCAAAATTGCACATGAATGAACTGGAGTACTGGCTACCAACCGCACCTGTCAGAATTTTATTTAGCCAAATTTATTTGTTAAACCTCAGAACTTCCTGCTACCCACAAAGCATTCTTCACAAACTTCCTGGTAGCCTTTTGCAGCCCGACAGGAAGAGTCAATAAACAGCATTACAAACAACACTTTTCTTGCACTGAAATATTACCATGCCACCCCTAGAAGAACAAAGGTTATTTGTGAAAGCAGTGGTGACTAGGAAAATCAACTATTATAAAATTAGTAAGTTTTAAAAAATAGATTAAAATAAGCCGATTTTATTCTACCATTTTAATTCTGATTACATGCTGTCTAAGGCAATTAATCCCAAGAAAAAAAAGCTACATTACCTAACTGGGTTATATTAGAATGATTTTTTCAGCAACCTTAAAATTATCTCCTTCATTCCAATTTATTTTCTATTTTTAAATTATCTTTGTAATTTCATTTCTGATTATGAAACTGGCACATATTTATCGTATAGAGAATAGAGGAGATCACAGAGGAAAAATTGCTCACAATTTTAAGGTTCAGAGATTTAAGTGTCTAAGTTGAATATCCCTAATCTGAAAATCTGAATCAAAAATGCTTCAAAATTGGAAATTTTGAGTGCCAATATCATGCCATAAGTGGAAGATTCGATGCACACAAACTTTGTTTCATGCACAAAATTATTTAAAATATTGCATAAAATTAGCTTCAGGCTGTGTGTATAAGGCATACATAAAACTTAAATGAATTTTTTGTTTAGACTTTGGTTCCATTCCTAAGATTATGTATATGCAAAGATAATTAAATATATATATATATATATACACATATATACCTATGTATATGTTTAATTTAGGTCTACAATTTATACACACATGTGTATATATATACAAATTAAAAATTCACACATGTATATATATACACGTGTGTCATAGTGGTAAAAATTTGAGTGTGGAGAAACACAGAACATGGCTGAGACCTGGTGAATTAGAACCCTGCTACTGGGGAATTGAAAGGCAGAGGCTTCATGGTGCAGAAGACCAGAGGGACCAATCTTCAAAGGGCACATGTTTGTGTGTGTGTGTGTGTGTGTGTGTGTGTGTATACATACATGTGTTAATTTACATATATATGCACACACATATGCTATATACATATACATACATATATTAATGTATACATATACACACACACACTTCATAGGTAACTAGGAAGGATTGTATGTAGTAAAGCTCAGCCATTTGTTGATAATTGAAGCTGGCCAGTGATTACGGGGAGGTTCTAGTATTTGATTCTGCTCATTTTTTGTACTATCAAAGTTCTGCATTTGAAGAAGTAGGATAGACTAATAGCTGAATTTCTCCACATACACTTCAAAGCCCTAGGGATTAACAGAGAGTCAAAAATACCACCCATAATCCTGCCCCCAATCAGGGCTAGGGAACACTGTGGACCTCAGGTGATTTTACTTAGCCAGGTCTGGGAGCCACACAACAGCAGAGGGAGCAGGAAGCACTACGAAAATAAAGGCCAGCACAGCACTGAGGGCCTGTTCATGACAGAACACAGGAAAAACCATCCTTATACAGCAAGTG
>NW_016107608.1:2964393-2966789 GCF_001604975.1 Cebus imitator
TAAGTGGATTAGATAACATCTATTAATACTTTTATTGAGCATTTGTTATTGAATCAGGCTCTTTGAAATTATACTAATTAATACTCTCAACAATGATTACAGGTAGATAGCATTTTTTAGGTAGCTCCGATGAGAAAACAGAGATTTACATTCCCTAAAGACAAAATCTTTGGCCAAAGTGAACAACCAGAAAGAGGCAAACCCAGGAACTGAGAGCAGATTTTGTCCTAAGCCCCAGGCTCTCGCTCACCTCACTGGGTTGGAGCATTCTGGATTTCAACTTGACCCTGAGTGAGCATGGGGAGGCCCCATTCTCTCCTCCATCCATAGCACCATGACCACCAAGAACTGGATTAGATCTTCCTATTCCCCTTTCCTTCCTACCTTGAAAGGGACATTGGTTCCCAGAATCAGCATTGGCTGTGAAGCTGCAGGTGGTGGATGAAAGGCCTCGCTTGGCTAAGTCATTCCCAGAGTCGATCCCTTGATCCAGCTCTAGTCCTAAAGAAATGGGCAACTGGGTACTTGATTCCAGCTGTGTCTGTGAAGGCTGCACCTCTGAGAGGTAGTAGCTCAAGTCTCCACTGCAAGTCCCTTGGGGACAGGTCTCCTGGGAGGGCGCTGAAAGTAGAAGGGGCTTCAGTTGGAACAGTCTGTTTTCCCTTTGTTAAGTGCTCCCAGACACCCATGCCTGCTGTCCCTGCTTCTCACTAAATTCTTGCAGTGACCTAGGCCA
Source organism: Cebus imitator (assembly GCF_001604975.1). Lineage (NCBI taxonomy): Eukaryota > Metazoa > Chordata > Mammalia > Primates > Cebidae > Cebus > Cebus imitator. Next base: position 2,965,130 of record NW_016107608.1, read on the forward strand.
TACAGACCAACATCATGTAAATGTAGGTGATGTCACCTTTCCTGTGTGTGCCTGGGGACACTGACAGGGTCTGGGGTTCCAGGACTAGGGTGTCCCTGAAGTGAAGTACTTGTGCAAAACTGCCTGCATATGCAGGTGGCCAGAGAAGAGATAATGGCACCATTGAAGGCATGTAGTTAGGAACATAATTTCAGAAAGGAGAGATTCCAGGTCTTAAAGGAGAAGGTTTGTTGCACTAATATATCTAGATGAGCTACTGTGGGCAAGAAATTGCTAAAAGCCCTAAGCCCTTTCCAGCTTTCATGCTCACAGCCTGCTCTTGTAAGAAGGAGTCAGGTGACAGAGGAGTCACTTGGGACAGGAGTAGAGGAAGTTTCACCCACTGGATGTATGTGATCAAAACTGGATCTCAGAGCAAGATTGAAAACAGATTCAGTGTAGATGGCCTGCCTGCACTGACAGCCTGTCTCAGCAGCACACGTTCCAGAAAGAAAACATGTGGAGGCAGCCTGGGAAGACACTGGAGCTTTGTGGCCTTCAGGTTGGAGTACTCACAGGCTACATCCAGAGCAGAGCATGTGAGCTGATCATCAAACGAGGACGAGGTGCCGCTATAAGGCTGGTGGCAGCCAGACAGGTCACGTTGAACTGAAGGAGTCAAGCAAATTTCATCCAAGGAGTCCTCTGGGACTTCCTGCTCCTTCAGCTGTGGCAGCTCCTGGCTCAGCCTGGAGCAAAGAAGACAGAAGATGAACACTGGGCAGGACCAAAACCAGTGCACCCCGCCGGTTCAATAGACAGGACCACAGGACAAGCCAATACAGTGCCCTCATAACCATTCTTCCCTATCTCAAGCAGGAGACAGAGCAGCACTTGCTCAGTGCACTGGGCAGACAATGAGCTGGGGAGGAAGGAGATGGACGGATCCCTGTGGGAAACTGCCAGGACACAGTGCATTCAGCACTTCTGCATACAAGTTGTTGAAACTAGCATCAGAGGCCAATTGACTATGGGTTATGGAATTTTCACAGAAAGAGTTCCTTTATCCTCAACATCACTTTTCTTAAAACTGTGAACATGACATGAGCTATTTTCATTCCCTTTCCTTCTATCAAATACTTGCAAACGTGGTAATGTCAAAGAGGCAGACATCAGGTGAGATCAGGAAATCCCTGAGCCTGGTCAGTTCATCTGCTCAACTGATTGTGGGTTCCTATGCTTGAGAGGGGTTAAGAAATTGAAACTTATTTAGGTACCACAATAAAGAAGACAACATTGTTAAAGGGGTAATTTGCAGTTGGATGGATGGATGGGATAGTTCTTTTCATCACTTCCCATCGGATTTTCTCCTGGATCCGTGGTCTCTAGGTGTCACTATTGAGCTAACAGCCCACAAATCCACAGTTACCTGGGGGGCACTGGCAGTTTCCCTTCCTCTTCCTCATGATCCTTTTGATTTCCTGTGAAAAAATTCAGAAGAGCAGGTCACAGTAAGCAAATCACACTTCACAAAAGCCCAAATCCATGTCCAGTTATAGCACAGGGACATAAATATCCTCAGTGTAAGAATGTGATATTCTGCCAGGAAGGTTCTAATGCGCTCTAGATCAAGTCTTGTCCGAAGTAGATGAGCCTGCTTTCCAGACCCATGGGACAGAAT
>NW_016107608.1:2967107-2969574 GCF_001604975.1 Cebus imitator
GGAACTGAGCTAGGCGGCCTCACAGATACCTCCGGTACAGCTCCTGTACACAGGTGGCTATGAATTTGTCCCACCTGCCTGTGGTCCAGTGACCTGACATTGGGGCCAGTGATAAGTGGAAATCTCTGTGTCGCACTGACATCTGTATTAAATATTCCATCCTAGAACTCCCTCCCTCCCTCCCTAATGTCAGATCATATGAGTTCATGAGGTGAGAACACCGAGTCCCTGGCAACTCCATCGACCTTGGCACAGGATGCACATCTGGAGCTGAAGACAAACCTGATTTCAGGGCGATAGGGAACTCCCACCCATGACGCAGGCTCTAATTTCATTTTCTAAGTGGTGCCCTTTATGCTAAGTTTTGACACTTCTCATTGAGAGGAACAAGAGACAACTAAGGGTGGACTTAGTTGCGTTGCTCCAAAGCCGACTCAAGAGGAAAACCTATGTGTAAATGATGCATTAAGGCAATGCTCCCAGCAGAAAGAGACAATGGAGTTGGGGTGCTGGGAGGTAAGGTAAATTTCCCAGGAGAGTGTGCATTTCCAGTCAAAGAACCTGGTGTTCAGCAGCTTAAACCGTGGATGTGGATGAGGACGAGGAGGTCTGGCTCTCTTGTGGCCATGAGAGGGACTCTCAAGACAGAAGAATAAGGAATACAGCAGAGTTCACAGTGCAATGAGGACATGGAGACAGAAAAGTCCTCACAGGGTGGGAGACCATGGGACAGAGAGTTAAGATCAGACAGAGGTTACAGCAGCCACTGGAGAGAAAAAATGGAAGAGAAAAAGCAGTGGGAGAATGAGCTGTCACCACAGACAGAGAGAAATAAGAAGTGAGTGCAGCTAAGGGTCATAGATGTGATTACCTCTGCACCGTAAGCATGAAGGCCAGGGAATCCACTTGCTGAACCGGAGTTTTCTTTTAATCATCTTGGGTTTCAAAACACTTGAGGCATGAATGTGGCCAATGACATGATGCCCTTGTGTGTTGTCCACTGAGCCTTCGAGTGTATCATCTTCCAGCTGCGGAGGGTTCTTCATCACAACAGAGGGCTCCAAAACCATCTCTGAAAACAAAATGACAGCCAATGGCATCCACTGGCATCCATTATCTTACTGTGACTTTCTCTTCCATCCAAAGGACATCAAATCAGGAATGCGACCTTGGACAAGAAAGTCCAAAGTGTGAGGGGAAGCCAATAGAGTGATTTTAATATTTTCTTTTTGTTGACCTTTCTTCCATTACTCAGTAACGACAAGTTTGTCAGGAGGCTAAGGCACTCCTGATTCACAAAAATATTCAAGAAACACAGGATTAAGAAACACAAATAGCTTCCAGGTAGATAAGGAAAAAGTAAGGAAACCCCCGTATATGTAGTCTGTGCTTTGGGGAGAGACGAGATTATAAAAGTGAAAGTTAAATGAGAGCTGAGTTCAAACAGGAGATGGGGATGGAAGGGCCTGGCAGGGTGGCAGCCCATGGGACACAGAGGTGATACCAGACAGAGGTTACAGCAGCTGACGAGAGAAAAGAACCGGGGAAACCTAAACCTGGAGAATTTACAAAAGTTGCATCAGTATAATGCCTATTGCACATGCATATACACCTTATATAGACTGCACACCAAATACATATAATATATGTGATAAATGACATAAATTTATATATCCGTACATAATCCAATGAAACGATATTATACAGGAATTTGGGAGATATGGAATGTAACATTATAATCACTATTCTGGTTTACTGAAATTGGAAAAAAAATTAGAAGCATGAGAACAATGAGGAAGAAAAAGTGTGGGAGAAGCAAATGAAATATTAGACAGCAGAGAAATCACCAGCTGAAGGAAAACATGAATGAGACAAAAGTATTCACTCTGTCCTCTTACCTGGAGCCTGATTCAGGTGCTGATCTCCAGGGAATGTGAGTAAGAGAGAATGTGTATGAGCCAGTGACGTGAGTCTTGGCTGGGGTGTGAGAATCCATAAAGAAGCAAAGGAGATTCCAGTGGGAAGAAATCAGTTTAAATGTTGTCATGGCACCTGTAAGGGATTGCTTATCTCCCGACAACCGCTGAGCACCATCCCTGCGTCCACTTCAGGGAACCAGATGGTACTCGTTATCTCACATGACCTTCCTTCTTCCTGAGAACAGGGGTCCCCTCATTCTACAGCTGAGGACAACGCCAGACGGATGAGCAGCAGGCAGCCCCAGGGTCTCTAGAAGGTGATATTGACTGGAATGGAGAGTGAGAATGAGCACTATCCAGGGTTTTAAGGAAAAAAGAGCCAAAGTGGATCCCTGTGAGATGGAAACTGAGGACATGGTTGTGCACATGAGTGGAGATGATGAACTAAATGGATTTTCATAAAAGAGACTCATGTGAATACTTTCTGTGTGAAAGTTGCCCTTTGTTACGAAAAAGAGCCAAAAATAAACAAACAAACAAACAAACAA
>NW_016107608.1:2969584-2973742 GCF_001604975.1 Cebus imitator
GTGACTTTCTCTTCCACCCAAAGGACATCAAATCAGGAATATGGCCTTGGCCAAGAAAGTCCAAAGTGTGAGAGGAAGCCAATAGAGTGACATTAATATTTTCTTTTTTGTTGATCTTTCTTACATTACTCAGGAAGAGCAAGTTTGTCATGAGGTCAGGGCACATCTGCTTCACAAACATATTCAAGAAACACAGGATTAAGAAACACAAATATCTTCCAGGTAGTTAAGGCAAAAGCAAGGAAATCCCCTGTATGTATTGGGGAGGGAAGAGATTATAAAAGTGAAAGTCAAATCACAGCTGAGTCCAAAGAGCAGATGGGGATGGAAGGGCCTGGGAGGGTGGCAGCCCATGGGACATAGAGGTGAGACCAGACAGAGGTTACAGCAGCTGATGAGGAAAGAACCAGGTAAGACTAAACCTGGAGAATTTACAAAAGTTTCATCTTTATATGATCTATTGCATATATATATATATATATATATGCACCCTATGTAGCATACACACAAAATATACATAATATATGTGATAAATTACATCAATGCATATATCTTTAAGTATTAATCTAACAAAAAATATCATATAGAGATTTGGGAAAGAGTAAATGTAACATTATAATCACTATTCTGGTCCATTCAAATTGGAAAAAAAAAAATAGAAACACGAGAAGAATGAGAAAGAAAAAGTGTGGGAAAAACAAATGACATTTAGACAGCAGGAGAAATCACCAGCTGAAGGAAAATATGAATGAGACAAAAGCATTCACTCTGTCCTCTCACCTGGAGCCTGTTCAGGCTCTGGACTGCAGGGAACATGAGTAAGAGAGAGTGTGTGTGAGCCAGTGGGGGGAGTCTTGGCTGGCGTGTGAGAATCCATAGAGAAGCAAGGAGATTCAAGAGGGAAGAAATCAGTTTAAATAAAGTATCACGGCACGTATCAGGGACTGCGCATCCCCTGACATCTGCTAGCAGCTTCCATGTGTCCTCTCCATGGGCCCATATGGTGCCCATTTTCTCACTTGACCCTCCCTCCTCCTGAGGACAGGGGTCCCCTTATTCCTCCGCTAAAGTCATTCCTTGGCAGATCAGCACCAGGTAGCCCCAGGGGAAGCAGGAAGAGATATTGAGTGGAACAGAGAGTGGGAATGAACACTACCCAGGGTTTTAAGGAAATCTGAGCAGAAGTGGTTTCTGTGAGATGGAAACTGAGGGCATGGCCATGGACAAGAGTGGAGATGATGAACTAAATGGATTTTCATAAAAGAGACTCATGTGAATATTTTCTGTGTGAAAGTAGCCCTTTTTTTGCAAAAACAGCAGAAAAAAGCAGAAGAAGGAGCTGGACATGTCATGCGACTGACTCGTGGGTCCAGGATTTACACTGTTACTAAATGTGCCTCATAGGTTGTCACTGAAAGTGCCTGATAGTGGAGATTTGGCTTCATGGGGGATGGGGAAGAAGAGGAACAAAACTGGCAGAGGAGTATGTGTCAGGAACCAAGGGAAGTGGGGTCTCTAGAAAGCAGACAGCGTCACAATTGCTCTACTTCAGAGAAGGCATAGTCTGTGAAGTCACTTTCTAAACTTAAATTTGGCAGAAAGATAAGTGGATTAGATAACATCTATTAATAGTTTCATAGAGCAATTGTTATTGAATCAGGCCTTTTGAAATTATAATAATTAATACTCTCAACAATGATTACAGGTAGATAGAATTTTTTAGATAGCTATGATGAGAAAACAGAGATTTACATTCCCTAAAGGCAAAAACCTTGGCCAAAGTGAACAACCAGAAAGAGGCAAACCCAGGACCTGAGAGCAGATTTTGTCCTAAGCCCCAGGCTCTCGCTCACCTCACTGGGTTGGAACATTCTGGATTTCAACTTGACCCTGAGTGAGCATGGTGAGGCCACATTCTCTCCTCCATCCATAGCACCATGACCACCAAGACCTGGATTAGATCTTCCTATTCCTCTTTCCTTCCCTACCTTGAAAGGGACATTGGTTCCCAGAATCAGCATTGGCTGTGAAGCTGCAGGTGGCGGAGGAAAGACCCCGCCTGGCTAAGTCATTCCCACAGTCGATCCCTTGATCCAGCTCTAGTCCCAAAGAAATGGGCAACTGGGTACTTGATTCCAGCCGTGTCTGTGAAGCCTGCACATCTGACAGATAGTAGCTCAAGTCTCCACTGCAAGTCCCTTGGGGACAGGTCTCCTGGGTGGGAGCTGAAAGTAGAAGGGGCTTCAGTTGGAACAGTCAGTTTTCACTTTGTTAAGTGCTCCCAGACATCCATGCATTGTGTCTCTGCTTCTCACTAAAGACTTAAAGTGACATAGGCCATAGAGACAAACATCATGTAAATGAAGGTGATATCACCTTGCCTATGTGTGCCTGGTGACACTGACAGGGGCTGGGGTTGCAGGGCTAGGGTGTCCCTGTAGGGAAATACTTCTGCAAAATTGCCTGCATGTGTGGGTGGCCAGAGAATAGATAATGGCACCATTGAAGACATGTGGATATGAAAATAATTTCAGAAAGGAGAGATTCAAGGTCTTAAAGAAGAAGGTTTGTGCTGCAAATATATCTAGATCAGCTACTGTGGGCAAGAGCTTGCTAAAAGCCCTAGGCCCTTTCCAGCTTTCATGCCCACAGCCTGCTCTTGTAAGAAGGAGCCAGGTGACAGAGGAGTCACTTGGGACAGGAGTAGAGGAAGTTTCACCCTCTGAATGTATGTGATAAAACTGCATCCCAGAGGCAGATTGAAAACAGACTCAGTTTTCAGTCTGTTTTGAAAGCTGTCTCAGCAGCACAAGTTGCAGAAAGAAAACATGTGGAGGCTGCCTGGGAAGACACTGGAGCTTTGTGGCCTTCAGGTTGGAGTACTCACAGGCTACATCCAGAGCAGAGCATGTGAGCTGATCATCAAATGAGGACAAGGTGCGGCTATAAGGCTGGTGGCAGTCAGACAGGTCACGTTGAATTGAAGGAGTCAAGTAAATTTCATCCAAGGAGTCCTCTGGGATTTCCTGCTCATTCAGCTGTGGCAGCTCCTGGCTCAGCCTGGAGTAAAGAAGACAGAAGATGAACTCTGGGCAGGACCAAAACCAGTGCACCCTGCCGGTTCCATAGACAGGACCACAGGACAAGCCAATACAGTGCCCTCATAACCATTCTTCCCTATCTCAAACAAGAGACAGAGCAGCAGGTGCTCAGTGCACTGGGCAGACAATGAGCTGGGGAGGAAAGAGATGGAGGGAGCCCTGTGGGAAACTGCCAGGGCACAGGGCATTCAGCACTTCTGCATACATGTTGTTGAAACAAGCATCAGAGGCCAATTGACTATGGATTATTGAATTTTCACAGAAAGAGCTCCTTTATCATCAACATCACTTGTCCTCAAAACTGTGGGCATGACATGAGATATTTTCATTCCTTTTCCTTCTATCAAATACTTGCAAACATGCTAATGCAAAAGAGGCAGAAAGCAGGTGATAGCAGGAAATCCCTGATTTGGTCAGTTCCCCTGCTCAACTGATGGTGGGGTAACATGCTTCAGAGGGATAAAGAAGTTGAAACCTATTTCAGTATCACAATAAAGAAGGCAACATTGTTAAAGGGGTAATTTGCAGTTGGATGAATGGATGAGACTGTTCTATTCATAACTTCCCATCGGATTTTCTCCTGGATCCCTGTTCTCCAAGTGTCAATATTGAGACAACAGCTCACAAATCCACAGTTACCTGGGGGGCACTTGTGCTTTCCCTTCCTCTTCCTCATGATCCTTTTGAATTCCTGTAAAAAAATTAAGAAGAGCAGGTCACAGTAACTAAATCGCACGGTTCGCCCAGGAACACAACAGTATCCAGTCATAGCACAGGGACATAAATATCCTCAGTGCAAGAATGTGATATTCTGAAAGGAAGGATCTAATGTGCTCTAGATCAAGTCTTGTCCGAAGTAGATGAGCCTGCTTTCCAGACCCATGGGACAGAATATCCCTCATCTGATACAACTTAATCACATATCCTGTGACCTGTGTCTGTGCAAACAAACAAAACTATACCCCATGATCTTCAAAAATGGCCTCGACTACCCTTCAGAAATATTGGTGCAATACTGATTTACCTCATCATATATCCTGGTTGATCAATTGCTAGA
>NW_016107609.1:0-5405 GCF_001604975.1 Cebus imitator
AAAAAAAAAAAAAAAAAAAAAAAAAAAAAAAAAAAAAAAAAAAAAAAAAAAAAAAAAAAAAAAAAAAAAAAAAAAAAAAAAAAAAAGAATGTAGATTAATAAAAGGAAGAAATAAGTAAAGGCAAAAAGGCTGAGGCTGCCTACAAAAAACTATACTATTGTGTTTTCTTTCTCACCATTGATCAAAAATAAAGTGTCCGAAATGTCTGTGTACTTGTTTTTATTCATTGTAGCACAGCAGATTTTACTTGGAAAGTCCCTATCCCCTACCTCAGACCTGAATATTTGCTTATGGTGTGTATATGGAGAAGTGGTTTAAAATGAGAAGTAACAGAGGTGCTTGCTTTACATTAACAAAGCAAAACAAACAAGATGTTGACAGAGAAGAAGAGCCATAATTGCTTCTAGACTCTAGCCAAACACTGGGTTTTCATCTTTCAACATGTAAATGCGCAGTTTCTAAGTTCAGCTTTTTATCACTCCAGGGTGTTTTCACTTTTTCTCAAGGATCTCATCAAATTCTGAAAAAAAAAAAAAAAAATTGGTTGTAACTTACTTTCCTTGAAAGTAAATATATGAGGTGTGTGCTATGAAATTAAGTCAACAATGGGCTGCTCCAACTCGAAAATTACTGGAAATGATTAGGGAAGCATACATGGTAGGTGGGAGTGAGAGAGGCAGGATGAGCAACTCTTAAAACACAGCTGTCTCCCTCTCTTTCTTGTACTGTAAAACTACTCCCAGCTAAGCCCATGATAATTGTTACCTCCATGCAGGAGGTAACACTGGGAACTCAAATGTAATTAAAACGCTACGGCTGAAACTCAGCCTGCCATTATATTCATCTACGACTGTAAACTCTGTCCTTGAAACATTCCAGTAACCAGGATGGGTGAAAATTCGCTGAGGTCTCAAGTTTAAGATATTGGGAAATTGGTCTTATGTCTGGAGATAATGAGTCACCAACACCTACTTTTCTCACCTATGTCCTGATCGAAGACACCTTCACTACCATGCACTTAATCCAGAAACCCACCAGGACCTCCGGATACCTCCCAGCCCTTCACTTCTCACATTCCTGCAAAATTCTGCAGATCTGGTGTTTCTATGGAATCTGGTCCCTGTTTCCTCCGCACTGTTCCTTCCCTAGGTGAACCCTCATTAACCTCTCTGCTCTGGAAGACACTTCCGTTGCCTCCTCATATATATTCTTATGCATCTCACTTCCCTTCTGTTCCCCAATTATTCTCCTTCTGCAGATGGGTTCTTTAGGTTGTTGTAAGAATGTCTGCATGATCTTGCCACTTGGCTTCTAACCCTTCAGAGATTCCTGTTTCTTATGAGATGAGGTGTAGGCTGTTGATGAGTATCTGAGGCCTGTCTGACCTAGCTACTATCTCCTGATTCTCCAGTCTCCTCCCACCTGTCACTCAACTTAGCTCACAGTCTGATTGAGGCCCTATTTACATCTTCTTTCAGGTTTTTGAACATACCAGACCATGTTGAGCTGCTCCTTGGTACTGAACTGCTTTCCCCTCCATCTGGTCAAGCATCTCCTTGTCACTGCTGTCCTGTAGCTGTTTAGTAATAGTATTCTGTAAGAGACCATTCTTTCCTTTGGGGCAGGGCATTGTCCAATGTATATTAGTGTCTTTGGGCCTGACAGGGAGAGGCTCCCATAAATATAAGTGGCATGAATGAATGAATGAATGAGTAAAAAGAGACATTTCTTGAATCAAAAAGTTAAGGCAGCTAGCTTACTTACGTGTATTTAGCTATGGAAAAATTGTGTGAGTAGGACTTAAGGTATTCTGCTATTTGTCCACAAAGCATATCCTGTCTTCTTTCCTTTCCACCACTTTATCCCACCTAGCGGGTAGGGCAGGAAGCACTTATGCCATAGAAGGCAGAGAAGATACAGATCAAGGTATGCCCAAGTACCCAAGGCCCTTCTAGTTCAGCCTCTCCTTGGAGTAGATAGGCCAATCTTTATGGACTTGTGAGGATCTGAGCATGAAAAAGCAAGCTGGGGAGCAAATGAACAGTGATTTTTGTTTTTGGATCAACCAAAATCAAGCACCACTTGATAGCAGGCAAGGGAAAGGCTGCAGCTTCACCTTTCTGTGATATTCCCACCAAAAATACACAACCTGAATCTAATCAGAAGCAGCATCAGACAAACCCAAATTGAGGAACATAATAACCAGCCCATAGTCTTCAAAAGGGTCAAGGTCAGAAAAATCAAGGGAAAACTGAGGGGAGCGCTTTAGAATGAAGAGACGGAAGAGACACAACAGCTTAAAGCAATGTGTGATTCTGAACTGAATTTTTTTTTTACTATAAAATACATTATTGAGACATTTGGTGAAATTTGAATGGGGTCACAGGAGCAAATAGAACATGCATTAAATGTTAATTTTCTGATTTGAGTGGTTGGCGGTGGTTATGGAGGAGAATGTCATTGCTTGTAGGAAATCTACACTAAGGTATTCGTGGATGCTGAGCCATTGGGTTGGCAAATTACTCTCAAGTGGTTCAGGAAGAAAGACATTTACTTACGTTATAGCTGTAATTTTTGTGAGTTGGAGATTGCTTCAAAATAAAAATTTTTTTAAAAGAAAAAAAAATTAATGGACAAGTTGCCTAGAAAAGATGTTTTGTATTATGTCCTGATGGAAATGTGCACAGAAGTGGTATTGGTAGACCTTGGAATGAGTTGGGGGTGGTGGGGTGGTGAGGTCAAGGGGCACAACAAAGAGAAAACCTGCATTCTTTCTCAGCAACACTCAGCAGGTGGTCTTAAGTGCAAACAGGCTCAGAAGACAGCAGGCTCTAGGGGAGCACAGTTACCTCCCAGGGCAGGTGTAATTAACAGGTTTTAGTGACTGGGGAGCAAGAGGCCAATTTGATGGTTTACTGTAGGAAATGTCATCAAAACTACTGGTATTCAGACTAGCAGATTTCCTCCCTCTAGGCAGATGTCAAGGGAAGGAGCTGTAATCAGGAGACTGCTTGGTAAACATAGAATGACAGTGAGAAGAGCTAGCCAGTGTGATCAGAAAGTCCAGAGCCACGGTAGCTCCATCCCTCCATTCTGAAGGAGGCCTCACACCTGGCAGCAGATGTGGAGGAGAGAGGCTAGAGTGGGGCCACCCTTTCTTGGATAGAGCTGGGGTAGCTTGGCGGCTCCAACTGGCATCAGCTTTCCTGGTTGGCCACCTCTGCTTCTGACTGATGTGCTCTTGCCTTAGATATGCGAATGGCCTCAACCAGGTTGTTACTGTGTTCTGCCAACTGCAAAGCCCCATGGACTCTCAAATGGCTTTGCAGATCTGGGATCTTCTGTTAATTCTTTCTGGGTTGGTTTTATACATTAGCTGTCAGAGGCATGTGCCACTTTATTCAGGTTCCTTAGAGCTCCTCCTTGCCACCCTGTACCTCCTCAGAAACCACTGGCCATGTGGGACCTGGGTTAGAGACATGCTGACCTCTAGAGTAGCAACTTCCCCCTTTCTGTTTTGTTTTGTTTTGAAGTCTGGAGCCATATCAAAGGAAGGAGAGACTTTAAAAAAAAATGTTTACCATCCTGAAATATTTTATTATCTCTAGGGTTTTTTAACTTCCCTGGTGCAGACTTCCTTTTGAAATTCAGCCAGAATATCTATCTTTCTCATTTGAGAACAGTGTTTCTCTCTGCTGGAAACCGAAGTTCTTCAGTTTCTGGGGGCAAAGTCCATGTAGGGCCGTCTCATATGTGTGAAGATTACAGTTCTCTTTCTACAACTGAATGCTGTCTTAGGGTGGGACACACACTTCCCCCACACACTTTGCTGCTCTTTCTTACACCAGTGGTCACTTCTCCTCCTTTAGTCCTTCTGGGTACTTAGCCTTGGAACCTGTGGTCTCAAATGGTTCCTTGTATAAAAGCCATCTCTTCCCTGGTGAATGTTACATGGGGGGTTGCCCACATCTTGATGCTCTTGAAAAGCAGAGCCTGATTCTGAAGAGGTTTCTGAAATCGGAAACATGGCATGCAAGTCGGCCCCCAGCTGGGGTCTCTGGATGGCTCAGTGGCTAGAGGCCCACCCTGAAGGTGTGGGTCCTTTCAGGAGTATCGAAGGCCCTGGGCACCTCCTAGCATAAACCCTGTTTTCTTCAAATAATTTTTAGAGAGGAAGTACGTATACAGACTGGCTCACACTGGTCCAACATAAGAGTCCTCACCTTAGTGTAATTTTATATTTTGCTTTATCTTTTGTCATAATATTATAAGGCCTTGCACACAAATGCCTTTATAAATAATGACTTCTGGGCTGGGTATAATGGCTGATGCCTGTAATCCCAGCACTTCTGGGAGGCCGAGGTGGCAGATCACTTGAGGTCAGGAGTTCAAGACCAGCCTGGCAACATGGTGAAACCCCTGTCTCTACTAAAAATACAAAAATTAGCTGGGCATGGTGGTGGGCACCTGTAATCCCAGCTACTCAGGAGGCTGAGGCAGGAGAATTGCTTGAGCCAGGGAGGTGGAGGTTGCAATAAGCTGAGATTGACCCACTGCACTCAAGCCTGGGCAATAGAGCAAGACTGCATCTCAAAAATAAAAAAGAAAGAAAGAAGGAAAGGAACAGAGAAAGAGGAAGGAGGGAATGAGGGAAGGAAGGAAGGAGGGAGGGAGGGAGGAAGGAAGGGAGGATCATCTTTTCCAGAATATGCCTGATTTGGGCTTGATGTGAACATTGAACCACTTCCCTCTAGCACATATTCATTTGGGGATGGGAAACAGTATCTACAGTGTCACCAGGTCAATTTGGTACCCTGTCCTGGCCACCTGTGTGCCCTGGCAGATGTGTACAACCAGATTGTCCTCTCATCTAAAAGTGCAAACTCTTGATAAGCTCATGGCTCTCAGCACCTGCTGGATAGAAGCAATAGCGCGGAGGGGTAATGGTAAGTACCCATAAGTCTCAAAGAGTGGAGACTTGGTTTCCATTTGCAAACAAACTCATAAGCCCCATATGAAGTCTGGCACTAGTCTTTGACATCTGTTTGATTTATCTACTGGGTCAGGAATTGCGATGAGTCCTAAACTATGAGGACCATGAAAAGGGAAATAGAATCACTGGGCCGGGAGCAGTGGCTCATGCCTGTAACGCCAGCACTCTGGGAGGTGGAGGCAGGCAGATCACCTGAGGTCAGGAGTTTGAGACTAGCGTGGCCAACATGGCAAAACCCCATCTCTACTCACAAAGTACAAAAATTAACCGAGAGTGGTGGCGGGCACCTGTAGTCCCAGCTACTCAGGAGGCTGAGGTAGGAGAATTGCTTGAACCTGGGAGGCAGAGGTTGCAGTGAGCCGAGATCGTGCCACTGTACTCCAGCCTGGACCACAGGAGCAAAATTCCGTC
>NW_016107609.1:5415-91147 GCF_001604975.1 Cebus imitator
AAAAAAAAAAAAAAAAAAAAAAAAGAAAGAAATAGAATCACTGGAAGCACATCTTATTCAAAATAAAACAGGACCTGAGGTCTGCTTAGGAACCTGTAGCTTTTGCCTTTTTTCTATTCCTGGGCCTCTGTGCATCTGGGAGTCAGAAAAAAAAAAGGCAGGGTGTAACAAGAAATATGCTCCTTGGGGCACCCTACTAGCCTGTGTCTTTGTCAGTCAGATTCCCTACTTGCTGGGAGGAGTTCTGCCCCCCTCCACTCTGCGAGGCTTTCCCTTGCACAGTGAGGGCGGGTTTCATGTGAAGCTGTTCGCACTCCATGCAAGTGGCACGAGGCTGACAGCTGTAAAGGAACGTTCCTTGGCCTCCTGCTCAGTCAAGGAGCTGGCATTATGCTCATAGTGACAGCTGCAAAATACAGATTTAGGGTGGAAGCACTAGCTGTAAATTCCAGTTACCATTTGTGTTTTTAAAAAGTCTACATTTTTACGTTTATGGTGCAGTTTTACAACTTGCTACTTCGATAGCCTATACAAAGCCATCTCTTGTTATTTTGATACTTAACCAAATGACTTTTGGAATGAGAGCATGGGTGACTTCTTGGGAGATGAAAGCACTAGGGAATCTGAATTTCAAGAGGTGAGAAAGGCAGGCGGGATAGGGAAGGCTATGAGATTTTGGAAGTTGGGCAACGTGGGAGAGACTGTGGGAAGCATGCATTTCTGCCTACAGTGATTAATTTTTGTTTCAGAGAGTAGCTTTCCCTAATGAGGGTTGCACATGCTGGAGAATTAGTAAGAATCTTGGGGATGCCTGTGCTTCATTTTTTACACATACTCCTCAGTGGAGGTGAAAGCATTTGGTTCTGCTATGCTCTTGACAGCCTATTTCCTGTGGTTCAGGGAGAACTGAATTTCCCAGCAAAAGCTGCAGTCAGGGTCTGGAGACTCCTATGTCTCCCTACTTCCTGTGCCTGAGTTATTATTCCTGCTTTTTAATGCTCCACAAGGTGGCAGGATGGAAGGTTCATGTTCCACCTGGACAGTTCCCGACTCTTGGAGACTCTCGCGTACCCAAGATGTTTTAGCAGTGGACTGAACTGTGCAGATTTCAGGTGACAACTTCATCGCTTCTGCCAGAGGAAATAGACACGTTGGTCTACATGCACATAGACACAATGGAGGGAAAAACGCTCAACATTTAAAAATAGACACCTAAAGACATTACTGAGACTGTTTAGTGCCTTAAAAAAATCCTTTTGAACTTTGAAAGTCTTTTTCTCCATACATAAAGAAAAGGTTTTATGTGGCTGTTTTGCTTAATGTGGGCTGGTTTTATTTTGGACTCTTTGAAACCCAGTGTGAAGGCTAACATTCTGCTCTGTGGAAAAGTAAAAATGAAAGGAATTGCAGGGTTTGGGTTGTGCTGAATTAAAGTGACAAGGTACGGATAACAGGGCACAGCCATGCCCACAAATTAGCCCTCTCTAATTTGCTGCTGTGGAAAGTAGTGCTTTGGTGTTGCATTGTAATTTATTTCCTTGAATTAAAGTTTAAAAAAGAAAGCTAGTTTGCTCAAAAGAGAAAACCAGAAAAATGTAAGCCCTTCAGTATTGAAACAGCCCATGGTTCCCTGTGTTCAGGGAATTGTTTGAGGAAGTCCTGCTTCAAAAACTTGTAAATTATGGGGTTTGTTTTTAGAAGCTGCACTTCTCAAATGTGTGTTGGATTATTTTGTGTGCTGCTTGAAGGTATCCCTTTCAAAGCTCTCATTGACATGCAGAGCGTCTTTTGTGTGGGTCAGGTGACGGTGGTGTTTTTATTTTAAAAACTTTTTTAGAGACAGGGTCTCTCTCTATTGCCCAGGCTGGAGGGAAGCGGCACAATCATAGCTCACTGTAACCTCTATCTCCTGGGCGCCAGAGATCCTCCTGCTTCAGCCTCCTAAAGCACTGGGAGTATCGGCACGAGCTATGCCCAGCGGGCGGCAGTGTTTTGTTTTGTTTTTGTTTGTTTTCTTTCTTTTTTGAGACTGAATCTTGCTCTGTCACCCAGGCTGGAGTGCAGTGGTGTGATCTCAGCTCACTGCAACTTCCGCCTCCCAGGTTCAAGCAATTCTCCTGCATCAGCCTCCCAAAAAGCTGGGATTACAGTCATGTGCCACCATACCCAGCTTATTTGTTGTATTTTTAGTAGAGATGAGGCTTCACCACATTGGTCGGGCTGGCCTTTAACTCCCGACCTCAGGTGATTTGCCTGCCTCAGCCTCCCAAAGTGCTGGGATTACAGCCATAAGCCACTGTGCCCTGCCCAGCAACAGTGTTTTGTGTGATTTCTTTTGCACACGATGTGCCCTGGCATCACAAAGGAGTGCAGCATCTTTCTCCAACTTCCATTGAGTTATAGGCAATAGCTTGATGTTACGGGGAGCCAGGAGGACATTTGGTTTTCCCAGCCATGATGTGCCCTGCTCCAAATTATAATATTCCTTTTCCCCAATTACAACTTCCCAGAAAGCTGAAATGTCATTCTTTGAAATATGGTGGCACATGATTACAATATTACCAAAACAATCAGCTCCATAAATTGTGTAATGAAAGTCAGGATGACTTATTACAACACTGTACAAAAAATTCAGTATTCTGGTCGTGCAAGTCTTGTTTTATTCTTAGTATCTGTGTGTGTTAACTGGAGGGGAGATCTGTTGTCTCCATATCGAGTTGTCTGCTCCTGTGGTGGTGGACACTTTCACACTCATAGGAGGTTTTCATTCATCTGTCTGCATAATAATGGCGCATCTCACACTCTGACTTTTAAGGCACTGTTTCTAAAGTGTATTCCACAGATTGTTACTAGATGGTGATGTTTAAAGTGTTCCTTGCTCTTTCGGAGGCCAAGGCTAGAGGATTGCTTAGGGCCAGGAGTTAGATAACATCTTTGGCAACATAGGGAGATCTCATCTTTATTAAAAAAATACAAAAGTTAGCCAGGCGTAGTGGCATGCACCTGTAGTCCCAGCTACTTGGGAGGCTAAGGTGGGAGGAACTCTTGAGCTTAGGAGGTGAAGGCTACAGTGAGCTGTGATTGTGCCATTGCACTTCAACCTGGGTGACAGAGTAAGAAGCCTGTCTCAGAATAAAATACAGGGTCCCATGGTTGAATAAATTTGAGAGACACTGAGATAAACAAAGCCAAACAGATTGATTTCCTGAAGGACTTTTCTGAGCCTTTTCTATACAAAAGTACACCATCACTTTTCAGGACAGAGAGTGGAACAGATATCTGGTTTCCCACAGGAGTATGCTCCTCAGTGCCTGCTTGGGAAATACTGCTTCAAAGTTTGGCTCCACATGCCTGTTTTGGAATGAATTGTGTCCCCTACAAAAAAGATATATTCGAGTCCTAACCCCCTTAGAATGTTACCTTATTTGGAAATAGGGTGGTTTTAGATGCGATTAGCTAAGATGAGGTTATACTGGAATGGGGTGGGTCCATAATCCAATATGACTGGTCCTTATAAAAAGGGGAAATTTGGCCGTGCATGGTGGCTCACGCCTGTAATCCCAGCACTTTGGGAGGCTGAGGCAGGTGGATCACTTGAAGTAGAGAGTTCAGGACCAGCCTGACCAACATGGAGAAACCCCAGCCTGACCAACATGGAGAAACCCCATCTTTACTAAAAATACAAAATTAGCTGGGCGTGGTGGTACACGCCTGTAATTACAGCTACTTGGGAGGCTGAGGCAGAATAATTGCTTGAACCCAGGAGGCAGAGGTTGCAGTGAACCGAGATAGCGCCATTGCACTCTAGCCTGGACAACAAGAGTGAAACTCCGTCTCAAAATAATAATAATAATAATAATGAAAATAAAAAGGGGAAATTTAGAGATAGAAGCACACACAAGAAGAACACCACGTGAAGATTGGAGTGATGGTGCCATAAAGCAAGGAACTACAGGAGCTAGGAGGGAGGCTGGACCAGTGCTTCCCTAGTGCTTTCAGAGGGAGCAGGGCCCTGTTGACATCTTGGCCTTGGACTTGTAGCTTCCACGACTGTGAAACAGTTTACGATACTTTGTTAAGGCAGCAATCGGAATGAATCCATTGCCACTCTAGGGTTGAGTTCAGCACTTGAGACTTTTCAGGATAGGCCAGCCATATCCTTTGTTTTAGAAGCTGTACACCCTTTCTTTTCTGTGTGTTTATTCTTTATCTGCTATTTATGGTGTTTTCACTGGGGCCCACCCTTTCTTCCCCTTGCCCTGGAACAGTGGTCTCTTACTCTTGCTGTATATTGGAGTCATCTGGGGAGCAGGAAACAAACAAACAAACAAACTGCCTGGTGGGCTCCACCCCAAGCCAATTAATTGAGACTCTCTGGGAGTGAAGATCAAGTATTTTATTAAAAACTCACCAGTTGATTACAATGTGCATGCGAGGCTAATAACCACCGAAGGAGGCAGGGACTAGGCCATGTGCAGGGAAGGGCTGGGGGAGGAGGCTCCAACCAGAATTCAGCAGGGCATGGAAGGCTCTTCGTTGAAACCAAGAACACTAGGGCTGCACACCTCACTGACCTGAGCGTGGACTCTGGATCTCTACTTATCTGCCGTGACCATGTGCAAGCTTAGCTGCTGTCTCCCAGGGTGTCCTGATTTATCCCGTAGGAACAATAATGACTATCTAGGAAGGCTGTGGTGAGGGTCTGTGGGAGGCTCTGTACCAGGGCAGTGAGTCCAGGCCTGTATGGATTACTGGGAGACAAACTTGGATACCTGAGCTCCTCTCTCCAGCCCCCACCCCCTTTTCTCAGTGAGTCTCCTAGGCAGGAAGCCTCTAGGTCTGTTACCTTCTGCCCATTTTCCAAATCTAGCCCTTGATTCCTTCTTCCTGCCCGCCTTCCCCAGCTATCTGCTCAAAATAATTGCAACATCCAACAGGCTTCCAAATCCAGGGTGACTTTGGATCTGCACACCATTTCTTCACAAAGAACACACAGTTGTTGAGGAAGCATGCTGATTCCTCAAGGAAGCGGCTCCAGGGCCGGGCATGAAATCACTGTGGCTTGCACCAGTGTGGGCTGCAGGCACTTCCTTAAAGGTGAAGTCATTCTGGATGAAGGGCAGGCAGCTAATACACAGCCTCTGAAAGACTGCCCAGGAGCTCTCCAGTGGAGGAGGGGCCTAGACCTTAGTGAAGTTTCCGGCTCCTGCCGGACCACAGTCAGCTGTGGAGCGCATAACACTAGGACGGCTTGGGGAATCGCGTCTCCAGAAGCTGGGCCTGGCACTGGTGGTTTCCAAAGCTCTCCAAGCAGTTCCTCAAAAGCCCTAGAGGCGATTCTGCTTCTGTGAAGGCAGATTGGCCACCCTTTTGTATTTTGTGTGTGGAAGGACAGGGAGCACCATTTTAGTTAGGAGTCAAGTTATGCTTCTCCAAGGAGGTGACATTTGAATGGAAACTGGAGTGAAGAAAGAGATTGAGCATATATATATATATATACAGGCTGGGTTGGGTGGCTCATGCCTGTAATCCCAGCCCTTGGGGAGCCTGAGGCGGGTGGATCTCAAGGTCAGGAGTTTGAGACCAGCCTGACTAACATGGTGAAACCCCATCTCTACAAAAACATAACAAAACAAAAATAGCTGGGTGTGGTGCATGTCTGTAATCCAAGCTACTCAGGAGGCTGAGGCAGGAGAATCCCTTGAACCCAGGAGGTGGAGGTTGCAGTGAGCTGAGATCACGCCACTGTACTCCAGCCTGGGAGACAGAGCAAGACTCCGTCTAAAAAAAAAAAAAAAAAAAGAAAGAAAGAGAGTAAGCAGTTCGGGAAATGTTGTGGGCAGATGAACAGCCCTGTGCTTGGCCTGCTGGGAATGGCAGGGCCAGTGTGTCTGGAGGAGGCGGAGGGGATGGAATGAGGAACAGCAAAGGGGCCAGAGGCCAGACCATAGAGACAGATGGGGCGTAGCTGGGGCTTCAAATGTTTTCCTAAATATGATGGGGTACCTCTGAAGGTTTTGAGTAGGGCAGCCACATGACCTGACTTAGGTTTCAAATGAATCATTCTAGAGCATCAATTATTGTGGGCAAGAGTAGAGTCAGAGAGATCAGCTAGAGGTGGACTTTCAGGCACTGCCCAGGGAGCAGCCAGGAGAGGTTTATGCATTATGCGGCAGGTAAAATATTATAGCAAGACTTTGAAGTGATTCCTAGGCAGTGTTTACTATTCTTAGAACTTCAAAGCAAAGTGTGGAATGTATGCTTTTTGCATATTGTCAAATAATTTTGCATATTTTCAAATGTGATATATACAGTGTTATCTGAAGGTGGTCACAAGCTCAAACAAATTTGTGTGCATTGTTATTGATGTCTTTTTTGTGTGTGCAGCCCTTGCTGGTTTTATTACAGATTAGAGTGAAAGAAGTAATTTGTTGGGGTCAGATTTCTGAGGCAGCCTCTCAAGTAGATCTAGAACTCACTGTTTTCTTGACAAATAAACAAACTGGAAACTTGTAATTTCTCTTCAGTCTAATTATTTTGTCCATCCTTGTTTATAAATGTTGTGCCTTTCTAATGGCTTGTACTTTTTATTGGTATCTATATCACCACATTAATCTTGAGTCCGGGTAATTACATGTCCATATTATCATCTTAATCATGTTATTTGTTTTAAGTCTGTGTTCCCAAAAGAGGTAATAATCTGTATTATCAAAGTAGAGATTACTAAAATAGCATTCAGTAGACTGTCTAAGCAACATATTCTATACTATAAATAAAATATAGAAGCCATTAAAACCTGTATATTTCAAAATTTACCTAAAACTTGTATCCTTTTAAATGTTGCCTAAAATACTCTGATTAGACTCTTCCCATAACAGTTATAACATTAAAAGGAAATGTGCTAGAAATGTTATACTCAATTATAAAAGGAATAATTAAATGGGCAGAAATTAAAGATGAATTCCCAAATAAAATTTCCAAAAATGGAACAAAATATATAAGCAGTAGACACTTGTATAAGTGGATTCATTTATGAAATGTTTTGAAATTTTTGTCTCAAATGCCATGTAACATAAATGACAAGTAAAAATTCAAAATAAAGAAAAACCAGGAAGATAACAATCTTAACCAAGTTAACATCTCTATTAATGGGACAAAGCAACTATATATGCCTTCTGATATAACATCACTCCTGTGATAGGTCTGCCAAAAATGCTTAACCTGAATCTCATCATGAAGAGAGATGTTAGAGAAACCCAAACAGAAGGACATTCTAAAAAACAACTTTTGTAGACTTTTCCTCTACTCTTCAAAAATGTCAAGGTCACAAAAGGGAAAGAAAGAATGAAGAACTATCCCAGACTAAGGAAATTAAAGACACAGAAAACTCATGCCCTTAAGCAATCTTGGATTGGCTTTTAGACCAGGGAAACAAATTCATTTTTCTTTTATAATAGAGGATATTATTGGGATAATTAATACAATTTAAAGAATGCCTGCAAATTATGTAATAGTGTATATCAGTGTTAATTTCCTGATTTTGATAATTGTGCTGTGATTATCTTGAGTCTGTTCTTGTTTCTTAGAGACATACATTGAAGTATTGAGGGGAAAAGTGCTATCACATCTGCAATTTACTCATAATCCAGTTGAAGGGGAAGGAAAACTTTTCTGTTGTCTCTACTCTCCTAGGTTCTGGGTCTAGGGCCCTGCAAATTAGACGACAAAAGACAGATTAACAAGAGATAGCAAGCAGAAGTTTATTAATACATGCAGCATGCATATAACCGGGAGAAACTCAGTGAGTAGTATCTCTACGGGGTGGTTAGAACTTGGGCTTATCTAGCATCTTAACAAAGAACAATAAATTTGCAGAGAATTGATAAGACAAAGGAAAAGGGTTTTAGGCTTCCCTGGGAGGCAGACTGTGGGAAGGTAAATACATGGGGCATACTAATGGCAGAGAAGAGTTAATTCAGAAAGGTTTGTTTGTGCAGGTCCATCATGATGCAATCTCATCTCAGGTGATAAGGTTGTTATCCCCTTCCTGGAATGGGAAGGTGGGGACACCTTTACAAGGAGAATTTATCTTCTGTTTTCAGGCAGATAGTGAGAAGGCCAAGAGCAGTTCTGTTTCTGCTTTTAAAAAAATTGCCTTCAGCTCAAAGTAAGTCTTACGCCAAAATGGCATATTTTGGAACGGCACACTCTGAACCCCTTCACAGTTCAGAAAAAAATAATAATACAAGAAAAAGCTAGACATTTTACTGTGATAAAATGCTACTATTTGGGAAATCTGGGTGAAGGCACATTCATCTTGGAACTTTTATGTAAGTCTGAAATTATTTTGAATTATCAACTCTAAATTGGGCTTAGGAGAGAACATATTTTATTTTCTCCAAAATTGCAGAACACCCTCTATCCTAGTGGTTTCTAAGTAGTAGGAAGGAAACTTTTCTTTTGTAAAGGTAAGGCAAGTGTTTCTGTGATTGCCTTAAATGTATATAAAATGGCTAAAAATATTTCAAAATTATCTTTTATGCATAGAGTTTTGACATACCAGAAGAGCTAGTTAGAATGAAATGGACCAGTAGAAAGTATTTGTCTAATGTATAGACTGCTGAATTCTTAAAGCTAATATATAATTTTTTTTCTTTTTCTTTGTGACTCCTTAGGAGTCAACTTGAAAATGTGTAATTTAAAATATTTTATTCCCACTGTTCATGAGTTTGCAGAAGGATCCCAACCCTTGTTATTGAATGTGTTTTAGAAGAGGAAATGAAATTTTACTAAGAAGTGAGAAAATCACCATAGAGGGGGTATTCGGAATGATGACAGCGATCAGTCCTGGAACCCTGTTGAAGACTCTCTCCATCCCTATGGACTGGGAAGAGGTGTGGACACTGGATTTCTCATGTTCTAGAGATAAATTTCCCTGGACATTGGTTTGTGGATCGTTCAAGCTTTAACTCTTAAAAGTTTAACTCATTTACATTTATGTTAATCTTATGGTCTACTTCCATCATGAAACCATCCATTGTTATTGTAAGTACTCTGGGATTGTCTTGTGAATTGTCACTTAAGAGGTAGTAGCCAGTTCCCAGTGGGTTTGCTCTTCAGTAGTGCGGGGTTGTAGATTACTGACTACTTGTGTACAGAATTAAGTCCACTTCATGGAGTTCTGCTTCTCAAACTCTGCTGTTGGTACTGGAATTTAGTAAACCAGTAATTTAGTGGGTTTAAATAATTATGGTAACCCCGATGAGAGAAATGGTACCCTGAGAAAGGTTGGTTCTTTTCTTAGTAATAATTGTTTAATGAATGACCCGGGCTGTGAAGTTGGACATTATCTGGGATCTGTTCTCACTCTACAGCAGCTGGGTAACCTTAGACAAGCTATCTTTGCTGCTTGCAGATTCTGTATTTAAGAATTCAGTTACTTGCTGATATCTGTTTGTAACCCCCACATAAGTGCGTATGGCACTTCTGTGGTCATTTGTGGATGTGTAGAGCAATGAAAAGTTTGAGTCACCTGTTGGGCATGTTTCTAGCCTTGTCTTCTTGTTTCATTTCTCATATCGTAAGCGAGTACTCTTTTTGTGGTCTATTTAATGCCACATTTTTCATATTTTTGTGCTTTCAGCTGGTCATTTAGCTGTTTAAAAGGGCCCCAAGGGTGGTACTGGCCTGCTATCTAACGTTCCTAAGCACAAGAAGTCTGTATGTGCCTTACTGAGGAAATACAAGTGTTAGATGAGCTTTGTTCAGGCATGAGTTAAGTGCTGTTGTCCGTGAGTTCAATGTTAATGAATCAATAATATATGTCAAAGAAAGTGTCTTTAAACAGAAACACACATAAAGTTACACATTGATTTGTTGACGGCAGTATTGTGACATTACTCTCAGAGGGGCCTAACTATGTATTTTCCTTCAGGGGCAATCACTGAGTGTTGCCAAATTCAGTGTTTGTGGTGACTGTATAGGACATAACTACTTCTAATAGTGCGAATAGATTGTATTCAGTCTTTTTGAATTTCAGTTTTGGAAAGTAACATCGATACATTATCAGTCATTATGCCAGGGTGACACATGTAAACAAGGACTGTGTCAAGCAAACAGGGTCATAGGGTCATTTATCCTGGGTAAAATGGAGATTAAAATACCTTCTTTCAGCAGCATTCAGCAAATAATTGGCCATCCCCTATGGAGCCAGTTACTATATTGGGAAATGAATATCAGTGATAAAGAAAGGCAACATGTCCTCTTTCTGCATGGTGTTTATAGTGTATTGGAAAAGGAAGACACAAAATGAATAAACATATAAATAAGCCCATTGTCTGTCATTCAAAGAGCCACCAGGATGGCTAAATAGTAGAAAGGAGAACTTTATTAGTGATATGGGCTTGCAAGCCGGGAAGAGAAAGTTTGTGCATGGACTGAAGGTGTTCTCTCTTGGAAGAGGGGAAGGTCAGCTTGGAGTTTATGCCTCACAGGATTCATACTATACAAGAGTCATGCATTTTCAGCAGGTTTAGGGAAACAGCTGTGCATATTTATGAGAGGATCCAAGTGCATGCATGATGGGTAAACATATGTGCAGCATACATCCCACGTTCACTTTGGGACATAGTTTTAGCATTAAAATGAGTTGGAAAGGCTCTTTACAGCCAAAGGTGAACTATGGGACACAAAGACAGTTTGTGGGCATCCTCTATAAGCTGCTGAAATTGGTCTGAGGTCTGCAGTACCTTATCAGAAAAGAATGTTTGTGAGGCCCACCCTCTGTCCAATCAGAGTTGTAGTGGCCTGGGTTGTAAAATCAGATTTAGGAGGAGTCTGATATCTCCTATTGTTAGGAAGTTTAGGGCCATAGGAATTTAGAAATTTGCCATGCCAGCTGGATCCTGACACCTCAACACATAATAACTTTCTTTTCTTAACCTCAGAGTCCATCCTGTAGTCCCAGCTACTCTGGGGGCTGAGGCAGGAGAATCCTTTGAACCTGGGAGGCAGAGGTTGCAGTGAGCTGAGATTGCAGTACAGCTAGTGCTTGACTTACGACCACGATTGGTTCTGACAGACCGGTCGTAACATGATTTGGTCGTAAGTTGAGTAGGCTATATGTACAGTACTGTGAAATGATGTTATAAAAATCTTTAAGTCATATTTTATCATAATTTTCTTTCATTATTGTTATATATCATAATTTTCTTTGTTCATTTTATGCCATTTGTATCATCTCTACACCATTTTGTTTCTTATTTTTACATTCGTCAGGTTTAAGTAAAACACTACATTACCAGTACAACTGGTTTAATATTTACAAAACATACAAAATTACAAAATACAGGTGCATATAAAAATACAAAATACAGGTGTAAAAAATACCATAGGAAACATTTTCCCAATTGCAAAACATATCAAAATATATAAACATGTACGAAACATTTTATTGGCCGCTGGTGCTTGGCTGTGGATTATTGATGTCGTCATCTGAGGCAGCAGTTGGGGTTACCGGAGTTGGTTTTTTCATAAACATGGTGAGCTTTGTCTGAATTGTATGTTTCTTTTTTTCTTCATAAATTTCACGATACGGATGAAACACATCGTGCACCATCCGTTTAATCCTTGCAAATCGTTCGATGTTTGGGTCCATTGCTTCGAAATGTATAAGAAGTTTATTGGGAGGGGTTCGATGAAAAATATCCAAGACACAAAACACAAATTGCTGTACCGAGTCTGGGATAACAGTTGAAATGGTGTACACGGAGATGGTAGTGCTGCCAGAAGCTGGTCCACACTGTCGTACGCCCAGCTGGGCAACGTTTGCACTGCCAGACGCGGAACAGTTGTGGCTAGCGATTGTGGTCGTAAAGTCGAATGGTCGTAAGTTGCATAGGTCGTAAGTCGATCAATACCTGTACTGCACTACAGCCTCAAGACAGAGCGAGACTCTGTCTCAAAAAAAAAAGGGTGGGTAATCTATTTTGATCTCTCAGATCACAAGTATTAGGACCAGTTCTTTGAAGGGAAAGAATAAGCTGTTATTGGTAAGAATAAGTATCAAATTGGGAAGTTGGAATGGTGAAGCATGGAAGGCCTCTTTGAAAAGTTGAAATTTAAAGCAAGTTCAGTAGATAAGCTTCATTCTACCAGGAAAAGAGCTTTCCAGGTGGAGAATGAGGTAACCTAGAGCCTGAGCCCTTCAAGGAAGACCTTAGTGGCCGAAAAGTAATGAACAAGAAGAATGTGATGCAAGGTAAGGTCTTGTTAAGAATCCTATGAGTGGGACGGGTGTGGTGGCTCATGCTTCTAATCCCAGAACTTTGGGAGGCCAAGGTGGGCAGATCACGAGGTCAGGAGTTCGAGACCATCCTGGCCAACATGGTGAAACCCCCGTCTCTACTAAAAATACAAAAAAATTAGCTGGGCATGGTGGCGCATGCCTGTAATCCCAGCTACTTGGGAGGCTGGGGCAGGAGAATTGCTTAAACCTAGGAGGTGGATGTTGTGGTGAGCCGAGATCATGCCACTGCACTACAGCCTGGGTGACAATGTGAGGCTCCGTCTCAAAAAAAAAAAAAAGAATTCTAGGAGCAATGGGGATCCACTGAAGGATTCTGAGCAGGGAACTAATAAGATGTTTTACAGTTCTCTGTAGTGTATGGAATTGGAAGTGGAAGGAAGAGCAAGTGAATGCAAGGGACCAATTAGGATGCTACGGCAGGGGTCCATGCAAAAGTGACGGTAGCTGTAGAGGTGAAAGGAAAAGAGAGGTTTGGAAGAGATACTTACAAAGTCAGATCTGTTGGTTTCAATATAAATGTTTAAGATTAAAAAAAAAAGATCGGAAATGCCTTTCAGATTATTTGAATAGAGGTGCCATTTTCTGAAAGGGGAAATGTCGAAGGAGAAATAGATGATGGGATGCAGAGTCAAGAGTATAGCAAATTAAAGTGCATTTACATAGAAGACCATCTGTAAATATATATATATATATTTTTTTTTAATTATTTTTTTTTAATATACACTGGCAGTAGGAGTTTTTAAAATGATATTTGTTCCTTTTATCTCCCTATTTTTTCTGGAGGGATATTTGTAGATTTGTGTTCATCAGAGTCCAAATTTGATAACCCCTCTTTCTATTTTCATATCAGTTTTCTGGACATTCTTTTGCATGCATTAGGTGGAAAGTCAGTTAATACTCCTCTCCTGAGTTCTGCCTCTCCTCAGAAACTTCTGTGGTTTACCTGGTGCAGGTTTCAGATCTGCTTCAGGATGTCAGGAAGAGAGAGAACGGGGAGCTTCATCTGTTCTAGATTCTTGTACAGGCCACACAGTGCCCCAGCATTGGCATTTTGAGGCTACAGCTCTTCAGTTCACTCCCAAGATCAGCCGCTGTCCCAGGGTATTATCCTTATCCCAGCATGGCTTGAACTGTAGAACCTTCAGTAGCAGCCATGCCACCAGCTGAAGGCCACCCCACCCACAGGGACCTCCAGATTGTGTTTCTGAACTTAGATTGTGCTTCTGACTCCTCCTTCTATGTTTGGGAATTGCCTTGGGAAGAAAACCTTTCCTCTTAGGGTTGTATGGTCTGGGGAATGTGGGCTGTGCGTTAACTGTCAACAAACAGACTGAAGGGAGAAAAGACAAAGTTGAGTTCCATTTGCTGAGTACTCTTTGATGAGTGCTGCACAGACAGAGGTAAATTTGTATACCAATTTAACAAGAAGAGTAGTGTGGAGCTTCAGTGGGGAAGTATAGTAGGCCCGTTTTGCTTTTTGATGCTTATGGCAATGGATTTTGTACTTCCTGATGCCAAGTGTCAGTCTTCTCCCACATAGGAAACACCCTTGGAGGGGGTTCAGTGGTGGTTGGATTTCCCAGAGGTTCTGCTTAAATTCAAAATACTACTTTGGTGAGCTGTATCCCTTCAGACCCTAAATTTCCTTTCCTATCAGTAGAATATTGGCCCATCAGAGAGTCTAAATTGAATGCCAGGAGAAAAGGGCTCCTGGAAGTGCCTTCTATCCACAGGCACATATATCTACCTTCTCCCCAGTGATTTTCTCTGTCTACCAAAGAGCGCTGAGAGGGGTGACCCTCCTGTGGTCACAAAAAACGTGGTATTCCCCATTCTGCCCTTGTCAGTGGCACTGGTGCATTCCATTTGCATAACTATGTGAGGCCACTGTGTTGACTCATCCCTGAACCCAGAAACTACCTCAAGTGACTTTCCACTTTGGCCACCCCGAGACACATGACCCGGCAGCTTCATTTTCCTGAAACTTATAAGACATACCACATCCTGTGGATATAGAGATTTTTATCTACAGATGGTCCCTGACTTCAACTTAAGACTTTTGGAGGTTCAATGTTGCAAAGGCAATAAGCATTCAGGAGAAACTGTACTTTAAATTTTGAATTTTGGTAGTTTTCTAAGCTAGCAATATGTGGTGTAATACTCTCCAAAACTCACAGTCAGTCATGAGATCACAATGATTTTGCCAACTGTAGGCTAATGTAAGTGCTCTGAGCACCTTGAAGGTAGACTAGGCTAAGCTATAATGAATGTCCTGTAGGTTAAGTATATTAAATGTATTTTTCATTTGTGATCTTTTCAACTTAACAGAACATAACTCCATCTAAAGTCAAGGAGCATTGGTAATGGATAATTAAGGGATGCTGTGAGTTACCAGTTCAAGATTTCTTGCAACACTGTAATCTTGGATAAATGAAAATGTTACACTCTAATGGATCCTTCTTGCCCACTACACAGATAAAGCCAATACACTGAGACAGTGGTACTAAAATAGAGAATGAGTTTAGTTATCACAAGGCAGTTGAGCAGAAGAACAGGAGAAATTTCTCAAATCTGCCTCTCTGAGAGCTTGAAGGGTTGGGTTTTTAAAGGATAATTTGGTGGTCAGGGGGCTAGGGAATGACTGGTGCTGATTGGTTGTGGATGAACTCATAGGAGTGTTGAAAAGTGTCTTCATGCACTGAGTCAGTTTCTGGGTGGGGGTTACAGAACTGATTGAGTCAGTTTCTTGGGATGAGTCAGGTCCCTGAGGTGGCAGTTGGTTCACCAGAATGCAAAAATCTGAAAAATATCTCAGAGACCAATCAATGATTTTAGAATTGTGATGTTATCTATACAAACAATTTAGAGAAGTCATAAATCTTTTAACTTCTGGCAACATGACTCCTGAGCAGTAAGCAAGCTAGGGAACAGTAGCTGGTTATCACTTACCTATGCAGGTCTTAGCAGAATTCAGGCCCCTCCCACAGTTAGCTGTATCTATGCCCAGGACTGAGCAGGGCAGTTACCTCATGAGGTTTGAAGTCAGATCGAGTTGGGTATGTCAGATTTCTTTCACTGTCATAGTTTTGCAAAAGCAGTTTAGAAACAGTGGCCACTAGGTCAGGTCTGTGACCAAAGGTTTAATTCTAAACCTTACTAACTGAATTGGTTCGTCTCTTCCTTCAAGGGCCGTAAAAATCAGTGTTTTATTGTTGTTGTTGTTAAGTTTTTTTTAGCTGTAAGTTTATTCAGTGCAAAATAATCCTCTTCAATTTTACTGAGGTGGCTGACCACATCCACACCAAACCCCCGTCTCTAAACTAGAATTCGGTTGCTAACCCAGCCCCAGCCTCAGCTTTCTTGTCAGCACCAGGGAGCACAGCACTCCGTCTCTAGGTATCTCTGTTGGCTTCCCCTCTTGTGAGTCTTGTAGGTCACTCACCCTCCATACGTTTAGGCCAAGGTCTGCCAATCCCTGGACAGCTGTGGTATAGGGTGGCAGGCATAATCTCGGGGACAGATGAAGGCAATCACGGAGATAGTGGATACCCTCATTGGTAAGGCACCAGTAGAAACGTCTCCAGGCAAACTGTTCCTTCACATAGCCTCAGGACTTGAGAGACTGCATGGCCTCCATGACGTGAAGGTTGGGCACATTCTTGTCTGCCAGCTCCAGGTGCTTAGGCATGTGGACATCCTTCTTTTTCCACAATGACTTCTTCCTTAAAAAGGAGTTCATAAATGGCAGTCTCATTCTTCTTAGGCATCAACATCTTGGCGGCTATAGGGTCAGGGCTGAGGCTCGAATCAGTGGTTTTTGGTTAGGAACCATTTAATATTTGTTTACTAGATTATAAAAACAGAAATATTTTCTTTTTCTTTTTTCAGTTAGCAAGTTTTTAGCAATGGAAATGTAATCTGCTACAATACAATTCATTTACCTTCTCTTGAGCACTCTGTTGCTTCTAGGGAGAAGAAATATTAGAGGAATCAGGAAGATGGGAACAAAGAGCAAAAAATTACTTTGTGGAAGGCTGGGCGTGGTGGCTCATGCCTGTAATCCAAGCACTTTGGAGGCCAAGGTGGGCAGATCACCTGAGGTCGGGAGTTCAAGACCAGCCTGACCAACAGGGTGAAACCCCATCTTAAAAAAAAAAAAATTACTTTGTGGAGTTAAGAGATTTATTTAAACGACTATGTTATTTTTTAATCTGGCAAGCAGTAATGATGCATTGGATATAGGATATATAGCTTTTAGCAATATTTCAAAAAAATATTAATTCTTAGACAACATGAAGAAATGAGAACTGGATGCTGATACAGTTAGACAGGTTGGTTGCATAACAACAGAAAAGCCTCACCCTCCCCTCTCCTTCCTTCCATGTGGATACTTGGGTGACCCTGAGCTGATATTCAGCTAGGACTCATTGGCATACTGGTCTATTAGGTCCAGCATCCATTCCCATAGATCATTGTGCACCCTGTATTGTTGTAAAATATTTTAAATATGCTCTCAGGGTGTAATAAACTAGACCTCTTGGGAAAAGCAGACTGAAGCTGGGCTATGGCCACGTTAGCATTTTGGAAACTTCATGCATGGTGCCCATGCCCTATCTCTAGTTAAAATGAGAAGCAATAATAAAATAAGTAAGGAAGTGCAACACTGTACATTTTTCCCATAATGATGACTTCAATGTGTTTTTAGAAATATTAAGTAACAAATTATGTTTTATTTTCTCATTGATTGGGTGTTCCTGCTTTGCTGGTGCCTTAAACATGAGCCTTTGTTGAGCTCAGAGTAGGCCTCCTGAGGCAGCAGGGAAAGGAGAGAACTGAGAATTATGAATTGGTTCTATTTACATTTTGAACTTCCACAGTAGTTGTGTTGACTTAAAGTGAATGCAAATTGTTTGCACAGCCATTAAGCCTTTATGATAATGTATTGAGTTGTTTAGAAGAAAGCACTGCTAAAATTAAAATAGCACCACAAACAAATAAGCCTTGGAATTCTTTTCTTTTTCTTTTTTTTTCTGGAGATGGAGTCTCTCTCTGTCATCCAGGCTGGAGTGCAGTGGCATGATCTCGGCTCACTGCAGCCACCACCTCCTGAGTTCAAGCTATTCTCCTGCCTCAGCCTCCCAAGTAGCTGGGATTACAGGCATGCACCCTGACACCATGCTAAATTTCTTTTTATTTTTAGTAGAGACAGGGTTTCACCATGTTGGCCAGGCTGGTCTTAAACTCCCGACCTCAGGTGATCTACCCACCTCAGCATCCCAAATTTCTGGTATTACGGGTGTGAGCCACCACACCTGGCTGCCTTGGAATTCTTTTAATGGAAAAATAAAGCAAAATACTCAACAGAGAGGGATTTACTACAAAAGTGTAAATTGATTAAACTACCACTTTTGCTTATTGGATTGGAGAAATAATTTGCTTTTCACTTTAGGGTAAGTGTGCCTTTCCCAGAACCGATCTCCGCTAGCACCATCTTCAGTGTTACATCTGATTCCATCTCCTGCTATACCATTAAATGCTGACTCTCTAGGCAGACAGTGGGACAGGATTTCAGGCAGAACCATTTACCTGCCTGGGAGATGTTTCCCTGTAGATGACACAGCACAGGTGCTGCTTCTGCACCAGCCCTGGGAGTCTGGCTCTTCCTCTTAGAAGCCTTAGGATACAGGGTTGATTCTAGCTTCATTTACCATCATTAAGAGCCTGTCTGACTGGAAGAGATGTTATCTCATGATAATTGTTCCCTTCTGCTCCATGCCAGGTTGGAAAGATAGATAATGATGAAAAAGTGTTCTGAGAAGTACCAACTGACAGGTCCCCTAAGGAGTGAGGGATTAATCTAGAAATACAGTGGAAAATTCTCCTTAAATATGTAAACTAGACTGAAGGGACTGGCAGAAAGTAGGGTGACAGTTGTTTATGAAATTATTGCATTTTTACTAGTTTGAAATACACTTGCATATGTTTCTGTTAGCCATGGGGAGGAGAGAAAATTTTATTAGCATAATTCCAAGTTATAAAAAGCACTCATTATTAAATTGCTATAACTTTAAAAATGAGATATGTAAGTTAGGAGAGATAAAAAGATAAATGCCTGGAAAATTTTATTTTGATCTGCCTGACTTTCTGAACTTAGAAAATAATAAGGATCATTTATTGAACATTTATTATGTACCAGGGACTCACTGCAATCATTTAATCATCTCAGCAACCCTGTGAGGTATAGTGGTATAACTCCCATTTTTTGGATGGGGAAACTGAGGCCTGGCAATGTTAAGTGATTTGCCCAGAGTCACCTGGCTAGTGACAGATCCAGGGTTCCAGCCCAGGCCGTCTGACCTCAGAGGTTATGGTTTTCGTTCTTCATATTTTAAATGCCTCAGTCACTTAACTTTTTTAGGTTGGTTTCCTTATTTTTAAAATATGGGGCAAGACTAGATTCTTTATAATAAATTAGAGTTTTGGAACTGTGCTATCTTCTTTTTAATTGAAACCGAGCAGAAGTAATGTTCATCACATATTCACTGCAAAAGGTCAAAAGAATGACTAAATGGTAATTACCAGCAGTATTTGTAGCAATTTAAGTCATTTCAGGATTTTATATTCGACAGTTATTAGTTATTAGTTTTAGTAACAGGGACATGGAGAGAAGGTATTTTTGAGTCTACATCTCAGTTGCTTCCTGATTTCTCTCTGAACCAATCTCCCCAACCCCATCATCTCCCTGGAGCTGCTAAATAATCATACCACTAGCAAAGGAAATCAGCTGCTCTTTGCAACTCATCAAGGTAGTGATGACTAAATGCAGGGGATGAGTGAGAGGAGGGAATTTCAGGCCACGAATAAGAAACAGGCCACTAATTAGGAGAACCAGGAGAGACTGCAGTTATCCTGGGCTATTCAATCTGGAAGTGATTAAACTCTACCTTAGTAGAAAATGTGCACTTGACTTCCTTAGGAAAGAAAAGAAGTGTTCATTAGCAGACCATAGATTCCTCCACATTGCTTGGAGTTTCCTAAGACATAGCTAGTTGAAATATATATATGTACTTTCATATTTATTACTGAAGGAACCCCTCCCCCATTTTGTTACTGTGCTTAAGTTTAGTGTTGCACATAAGTAAGTTTTCAAGTAAATGAAAGCTAAAACTAAATATTTCATAATAGATTATAATGAAATGTTAAACTTTTATTAAGTATGCCATATAAGCAAATGAGGCATTAGAACGTCTATGTACTGTTTAGATAAGAATTCTAAGATGAATATCCATGTACCCATCATGCAGCCTAAGAAATAGAACGCTACCAGTACTTTTGAAGCCTGATCCCATTCTCATCCCTAACTCAACTAAGGATTGTCCTGAATATTTTATTAGTAATTTCTTTGTTTTATTTTAGGGTTACACAAATGTAAATAATAGTTTTTGCAACTTTATAAAAATGGAATGATTCTCTCTGAATTTTTCAGTGGCTTCTTAAAAATTAACATTATGTTTCTGAGATTCACCTATGAGAATGTAGTTCACCCATGTAGATGTAGTTCACTTTTACTCTTCACAGTATATTCCATTTTATGAATATGGGACAGTTAATTTTTCTCAGGAGAGAGAGACATTTATTTGAGTTGCTTCCATTTTCTTGCTATTGGGAGGATGTTGTGAATATTTTTGACCATCTGTCTTAGCGTGGATGAGCAAGAGTTTTTCCAGGATGTATATCCAGGAAAGGAGATGCTGTGTTGAAGGCAACACACTCCTAAAATTTTACTGGGCAATGCTAATTCGTTTCCAAAGTAGTTGTACCAATTTTAACTCTCACCAGGAGTACGTGAAAGTTCCTGTTGCTGGCCAGGCATAGTGGCTCACGCCTGTAGTCCCAGCACTTTGGGAGGCCGAAGTGGGCCTATCACTTGAAGTCAGGAGTTCGAGACCAGCCTGACCAACATGGAGAAACCCCATCTCGACTAAAAATACAAAATTAGTTGAGCACGGTGGTGCATGCCTGTAATCCCAGCTACTCGGGAGGCTGAGGCAGGAGAATCACTTGAACCTGGGAGGCGGAGGCTGCAGTGAGCTGAGATGGTGCCATTGCACTCCAGGCTGGGCAACAAGAGTGAAACTCTGTCTAAAAAAAAAAAAAAAAAAAAAAATTCCTGCTGTTTCACATACTTGCCAACACTTGGGGGGGTTGTCAGATTTTATACATTTTCTAGTCTTTTGAGTGTAAAATGGTATCAGTTTGGGGGTCTCTGCATTCCTCACATTACTAGTGAGGTTAGCCATCTTTTTATAGGTTTATTGACCTTCTTGTTTTTTCATGAAATGTGTGGATATGGCTTTTGGGTTGCGTGTCCTTTTTGTATTGATTCATTGGAGTTCTTTATATATTTTGTGTACTAAATCTTTGTTCATTATAGATATTACTGTAGAGGCAGAAAGGGGGTGATCCTTTTCTCCCCATCATAAGAGGCACAGCACACACCTTTGTAACAAAATACAGATCAACAAGGGAAAAACATAACAAATTCATTAATATGCTTAAACACGGGAGCCATACAAAACATACGAAAACTCAAGAAAGGAGCAGATGGTTGATGCTTAAATATCCTTTTCATTGGGGAGAAGGAGGTGGAGAACCATAAATGAATGGGCTCAAAAGCACCCCAGTGGTTTGTAAATGATTCTCTTTGGACTCTGAATGGGACCTAAGGAGAAATAGTAGCTGCAGACAAGTTACAGGAAGGTAAGGACAGATCCCCATTGTGAACAAAGGTCTTATTATGCAGATAACAGTCTTCCAGGCCTTTCCTTTGAATTGCTTTCCAGAGAGCAGAGGCAGAGGCTGATCGGGCATGGTGTCCTGAGCGTAGAGGCTTCTAGTCTCTTCTCTGTTGGTCAATCTTTCCTGGTTATTTAATGAGATTCCTAGGGAAAGGGTTTTGAGGCAATTGCATTTCTTTTAGAGGTTTTCTCAATCAGGTAAGGGAACTTACAGAAAGAGCCAGTCCTGGTGCTTTGGACAGTAAGGAGAGTCAAAGAGACTGGTCATTGGCGGGGAGGTCAGAGGGAGAGCTTGAGGCTGCTTCTTTAGTTCAGCATGTCAAAGCACTGTATTTCAGGGCATTTTCTGGCCGTAGCATTGAAGATATCTTCTCAATATATGGCTTCCATTTTTTTCTTATTAAAATTTTTTTTCTTATATTTTTTCTTATCAAACCTTTTTTTAATAAACAGAACTTCTTAATTATATTGTAGATGAGTTAGTCAGTCTCTTTTTTTATGGTTTGGGCTATGTATAGGTTACCTAAGCAATCCTTCTTACCCTTTGGTTATTAGGATATTCTTATATACTAAGATTTTCTGAGATGTCTGTTTTTCTTTTTCATTCAAATAGTCAGTCTCTGGAATTGTTTTGTTTAATGCAGATTGTAAAGTAGAGGCTGATTTCACTTTGCCCTTTACATTGTCCCAATGCCATTTACTAAATACAGGTTGAGCATCCCTAAGCTGAAAATCCAAAATCTGAAATGCTTCAAGATGCAGATTTTTTTGAGTGCCGACGTGACACTCAAAGGAAATGCTCATGGAAGCATTTTGGATTTCAGACTTTTGAATTAGGGATATTCAGCCAGTAGATATAATGCAAATACTACAACACCTGAAAGAATCTGAAATCTGAAACACTTCTGGTCCCAAGTATTACAGATGAGGGATATTCATCCCTCCTGCCTCCCCCAGCCACTGGTCTGCGCTGTCACTTTTGGCACATAGCAAGCTTCCATATGGGTGGAAGTCCCTCTCCAGACTGTAAGTGTTACATAACCTTGTTGACATCTTTATAATATTGGGCTATCTCATTCTTAAACTTTGTATGTTTATCCATTTATTTTGGTGTTCTTTAATACTAATCAATAACTTTTATTACTTTATACAGAAATATCTTGTAAAATTTTGTTTCATGTATTCCTAAGTATTGCAGGGGCCAAGAGGGAAAGCTTCCCTCTTCATTCCCTGAAGGTTTGCTGAAAATATACTGACAAAAGGCTAATGGAAAGGAGAGAAGGACATACAAATGTATTTAATGTTCACAGTGGAGGGAATCACATGAGAATGATTTGCCAATAACCCAGCGGAGTCCGGATGCTTATATACCCTTCTATATAGGGGAGAGAGACATAGAGAGTGTGGAAGTAAATAACAAAGTTCTCCGGAGCTCTGAGGGAGGTGTCAGGAAGGTGAGGGATAGAACTTCACTGTGAACAAACGTCATCTTATGCAGTTAAAGCCTCCCAGGTAATTTATGGGAGCTGCCCTTAGGAGAATAGATGAAAAGTCTATATGGATGTGGTGATGACTTACTGTCTCTGCTCTTCTTCTCCCAGGTGGTTGGTCTTTTTGGGTTATTTGATGAGATTTCTAAGGAGTGGGGTCTTAAGAAATTCCAAAGAGAATCCCTCCTGGTGCTTTAGGCAAGAAGATCAGTGACAGGGAGGTGAGAGCAGGTCAGAGAGAAACCTTGGTTCCGAGGCTGATTTCTGAGGCTTTTCAATTTTCAAAGCACTTAGTATGCCAAAGCTCCGTATTGTGAAGAATCATTTTCTGCACTCCAACAGTATCTTCTTTATTATTATCATAAAATGTATATTTAAGAGATGGTTCTTTCTGATGCTTTGTTCCTGGTGTATAGAAATGCTAATCACTTTTATATACTGATTTATACTCAGAAACCTTGATAAAGTCTTATTAATCCTAATAGTTTCTGATAGACAATAATATCATCTGAATAATGAAAAATTTGCCATTCTTATAATGTTTAGAATGAGATCTCCAGTACAGTATTGAATAGAGGTAGTGATATTTGACTTCCTCGCCTTGTTTTGATTTTAAAGAAAAAGCTTGCTGGTTCACCGTCAAGCTTTGAGCATGATGATTGCTATAGACTTTTTGTAGACATCCTTTAGGAGGGAAGTTTTCTGCCCTTCCTAATTTGCTTACTTTGCTAAGATGGTTTTAAAAATTATAATTGACTTGCATGTTGGTGATTCGGATGTCCTGTTTGGCGATAGCAGAAAGGAGTTACATTTATTATCCATGATTGTTTTTGATGTCTGCAGTGGATATTAGTGGGGAGAGAAAGTTAGGAGGAGGTAATATATGCTTGATATATACTTATTTTCTGATTGCTTTATTTGCTATAAAATAATTTCGTATGAATTACCTCATTTGGGTTATTGTTCCCAGGGATTTTCTTTTTTTTTTTTTTTTTTTTTGTTTATTTCTGGTAGGGGCTTAGAGCATTCTGATTCCATAACTGTGGCAGGTCTTATGCCCACCCATTTTTCCTACTGCATTCTGGCGATACTTAATTTGCACTATGCTTAATTAACCTACTCTTTCTTTCGTAGTCTTCTATAGTCTTCCATGTCACACACTGAGTTGCACCTGTAACCTGTTATTTTTCACTGTACTCTTGAAGAATTTTCTTAAAGTATCTGAGAAATCAGTGGTGCCCTCCCAATCTGATCCTTTTCTTCCTTCATTCACTTATTCACTCACCAGACATTCATTGATAGCATAATATGTGACCAAAGATAAATGGTGAAGAAAACATCCATGCCTTCACAGAGGTTACATTCCAGAGTGGACTCTGGACGGTAAACACATAGGCCAGTGTGTAGCACTGCAAGCTAGTGATGTGGTGAGTGAAGGAGTGAGTGGGAGAGAGAGAGTTAGGGATGACTGGGAATGTGTGTGTGCCAACCTCACTGGCATTAGGTTATCTAGGAAAGGCTTCCCTGAGGAGATGACATTTGGTCTGAGTCCTGAATACAGTGAGCAAATCAGCTGCAGGAAGTTCAGGAACAGCAGAGGAATGACAGTGTGGTGTGTCTGGGGAACTTGAGGAAGTCAGGTGTGGGCACAAGAGAGCGAGCCAGGAAGAACTGGTAGGGGACAGAGAAAGTGGCAGAGGCCAGGAAACAGTGGGCTTGCAAGATCCTCATTAGAGAGATTTTGCTTTTATTGATGTGATGAAACTATGTATATTTTAATAGCATGTAATATTTTTGTTCATGTTCTCAACAAATTGTTCAGTCCATTATCTGATTTCTGAGAATAAGAATGCATCCTGGGTTTATCCCACTCTTGTCTCAGAATCTCCAAACTCAGTGATTGAGGGGAAGAGGCCTTTTGTTAATATTTTTGAAATGAATGAAGAATCTTTCTCCCTTAGAGGAGTTTGGAGAACGCTGTTGCTGAAGTTGGCCTGGCTATCTGCACCATGTTAGGAGATGATGCTACCGGGGGAGATTACAGAGGAATAAGCCAGCACTGAGTTTCCTCTGTGGTAAAGGCTCATTGTGTGAGGACAGGAGATTCTCAGTCTGACTTCATTCTCCAAATAGAAACATCTACTTAACTGGGGGTAATATGATTAATTATGATAAATATGATAAATTATGATTAACTCATGTGTTGGTGATTCTGATGTCCTGTTTGGTGACAGCAGAAAGGAGTTACATTTGTTTTCCATGATTGATGAATAACATGGAGAAACCCCATCTCTACTAATAATGATTCATGTGTGACTCTGTAACTTTGTCTTGCTTGTGCTCCTGTTCTAAATTCTAGGTGTTGGGAGATTGGAATGGATCTCATTTTGAACTGAATCTTAACTCCTTTGCTTCAATCCCCTGTTAGCAAAATGAGATTATAGAGCAATATTTGCTGACCTTCCTCACAGAGATCCCGTGTGTGATGAAGTGATATGGATGTTGAAAGGGTGGGTTGTTTTCTTAACATATGAGAAATAGTTAATGCTAAAGTCTGATATAAAATGATTATGACTAAAACTTTTTATTGTTATTGTATGTACCATAATTTAACTCTGAAGAAAAAATGCTGGATATTCTTTTGAGATTACCAAAAGGATATGGCTATAGCCTCTTCCTTGGTCTTGTGGAAGAATACATGCTATGGAAATCAATGTGCAAAAATCAGGGCATTCTTTCTGAATTTCCTGTCTCATCACATTCCCTTTGAATATGATGTGATTTTAGAAACAACTTAGAATTTAGAAAGAACTTCTAGGACATTTTAATAAACTTGGGAACCTCCTTGGGGGAGAGGTCCCTGTAAGTGGTGATTGGAAGTGAAATCTTATCTTGGGCGTTCATCTATCAGATATTTGTTTATCAATGTAGTGGTTGTAATCCTCAGTAGGTTATATAATACCTATTAACCATTTTACATTTTCATACTTGTGAAGCTTAAAAGCACTGCACACATTTGATATTATGACAATACAGGAGAGAGAATGGTGCTTACGATACTTTACTATATCTCTGCCTTGAAAAGGTAAGTGGTGAGTTGGGATAATTGTTTAAGTGACTGAGAGAAAGGAGTCTACTATTCAGGAAAAGAAGACTTTTCAGATCGTCTGCATTGATTAACGCATTGGTTAGTTCTTTAGCTCTCCACTTTACCTCAGAAGCCACATTTTTTCCTGTGTTGTCTTCACCCTGGGTTTGAACTTCTATGATGGCTAAGATCAAAGTTTTGGTCATAAGGAAGAATGACTGAGATGAGTAGTTGGTGTTAGAGAGCTGGTGCTTCGGCCATGCTGGGTTGCAGAAGTCTTCTCTTCTGCTTTGTCCAGCAGGAGAGCCTTTCAGGTCCACTGTTGAGCAGGCATCCTGCTGCCCATTCTGTCCTGTGGTGGCTTTGGTGTTGGCCCACACCAACCAGAGGGAGCTTGGGTACAAAGTTATTGACTCTGTGGAGCTTGGAAGCTCCTGGGTCTACTCTTATCTTGGCCATCCTTCAGCAGGATCCCCTGCAGCCAGCTTGGGAATTAAAAGTGTTCACCAAAACAACCTCTTTCATTTTCCGTTGTCCTTTTGAAAGACCCTTCACTCTGAAGTTTCACAGCCTTTGATTACTGCAAGAAAGTAGGACCGCATCATAGAATTTAAAACACAAAGTGTCGACGTGGCCCAGTGTTAGAAGTTATTTCCGTAAGAGGGGATGGCTGTGTTTTCTAGTTGATGGGAATGGACAGGAAAACTGCTGTTGTGTTCCCATTCTCGGCAGGCTCAGATGGAAACGTGTGGGGGCGAGAGGCTTTCTGTTTGACAAAAGCTAAAAAGCCCACTCGCGTTTCTCACCTTTCAAGTTATGACAGTCATTCACGACTGTCAAGTATAATGGCGTTTTGGACATCATCCAGGAATCGTTAACAGGTTCCAAGTGCCTTGACACAAAGAGTTTGTAAAAACATTCTGAGCTTTGTTAAGAAGACGCTTCTGAGCCACCTTCAATAGGATTCACTTTTTGTGTTATCTTTCTATCAATGGTGATAGAAAAGCCAATATCCTTAGCTGTCTGGCACCTGAGTACACAAAAGCACTTGAGTTTCCTCTCCTTCCTCAAGCAAAACTTGCCAGATTTTAAGATGGTGAAGTGAGAAGAAGAAATTTGGATTTGAGTTGAATTTTTCCTATCTTAATTGCAGAAGGTAAGTATTCTGAAAAAAAAGCCGTAATTAAAGCATTAAAGTATGCTTTCTAGAACCTACAAGTTATTTTCCTTTCTGTTAAAGGTTTTGAAAACAAAGAAGTCGATTTCTTCCATTGGATGAACATTTAGGTATTTAGGTGAAAACAAAAATGATCAAGTGTGAATAAAACTCTTCAGGAGATCTCTAGTTTAAGAATAAATATATTTCAGCCAGGTGCGGTGGCTCACACCTGTAGTCCCAGCACTTTGGGTGGCCGAGGCAGGTGGATAACCTGAGGTCAGGAATTCAAGACCAACCTGACTAACATGATGAAACCCCATCTCTACTTAAAAAAAAAAAAAATCAGCTGGGTATAGTGGCGGGTGCTTGTAATCCCAGCTGCTTGGGAGACTGAGGCAGGAGTATTGCTTGAACCTGGGAGGCAGAGGTTGCAGTGAGCCAAGATCATGCCTTTGCACTCCAGCCTGAGCACTTTTAATCATAGATTTAATATAATATTTGTGAGAATACATATTTGGAAGAATACACTCAACCATGGGAGGGTCCCTTGGGTCTCTCTGGAGTCTCATTTTATATTAAATGAAGGCATAGATGAAAACTGCTTGGCCTCGTTGGTTCTGAGAGAAACCCTGATTGAAGATTGAAGCCTGGCCTGCTGAGAGCTTATCAGCCTTTGCCCCTATATTGGCCCGGGGATGGGGTATGGTATGGGAGTATCTGACTTTTGTGGGGAGAGGACTCCCTTATGTCAGAGAAGCCTATGGCCCTGGCAGAGTGTTAGTTAGTATTGAATTGAGAGAGGGATTCCCGAGGGATTTGCATTAGTCAAATGAAGAAGCATGAGTGAGAGTAGGCGGTGGTGGCTGTGGGGGGTTGGAGTCCTTCTTGGCCTAGGGTGTGATTTTCTCCTGAACCCTTCCCTGGCTTCTTTGGTTTCCTAGTCACTTGGTTTAATTTTTCTCCCCTGTTTCCTAAGCCCTGGAGATGTCTTCCCTCTCTTTCAACTTCTACCAATGTTTAGATCCTACAGTCAGGTGATTTCTGAGAATTTAAGTTCATAGCTTATCCTTTTGTCTTCTGACTCAAAGGCAAACATGTTCAAGAGTTGTTTTTCCCTTTCTAGCAAAAAATGAAAGGGGAGAAGTGAAAGGAGGTTGGTGTGTTTTAGAGTGATTTCAAGTAGCTGGGGGTAGAAGGGAAAAATGGAGAGGAGCAGAGACTACATTTCATGCTAGGAGCTTGGCATATTTGGGCAATTGAGAGAGGGCTGGAGCTGCTGAAGTGGGATGGGGATAGAAGGGAGGAATGAGGTGAGGGAGAGACAGATGGATGGATGCATAGGATGAGGTCTGGGGCAGGTGGGCCCTGGCTAGATCACACAGGCCTTTGTGGGCCATGTTAAAGACTTTGGATTTAAGCTTGAGAGCGGTGGGGAGCCATTGAAGGGATTTAAACAGAGGAGGTGTTTGAAAGTCTTTGTGGTTTTGACTTTGGAGGCTATGTGGAGAATAGATCTGAGGGCTCTTGCAAGAGCCCAGATGAGAAATGTTGGTTTGGCCTAGAGAACATTTGTGAGGGTTGAATTGGATTGGCGGTGGCCTGGACATGGAAGGGAGGGAGAAGGAGTGTGGAGAGGGACTCCTTGGTTCTGGCACAAGCACCTGAGGGCCCTGAAGTAGTCAGGGGAGACTAGTAAGACTAGTAAGCTGCTGTAACTGCAGCTTCAACATTTCAGCCTACTGCAACAGAGTTTGCAGTCTTGCAAAATCTGC
The DNA here is from genome assembly GCF_001604975.1 of Cebus imitator. Classification (NCBI taxonomy): domain Eukaryota; kingdom Metazoa; phylum Chordata; class Mammalia; order Primates; family Cebidae; genus Cebus; species Cebus imitator. The sequence goes on from NW_016107609.1 coordinate 34,030, forward strand.
TATAAGTCCAAGTGACCCTCCAGGGCATCTGTCCTCAAACTAAGTGGTCTAGTCTGCCTTCCATATCAATATGGGTTCTACCAAATTCACTGTGGCAAGGGGAGAGAGAACCTGGCTATCTAGTGCCTCTGTCTTTTCCACTCACATATCTTTAGCCACAAGAGTCATGTATTTGGCTGTGGCCTTACCCTGCAAGGGGGCTAGAAGTACAGTACCCTAGAGTGCTCAGAAGAGGGGAAGTGGGAAATCTGGTGTAAAGGTGTACCACAAAGCCATTTTCTAATGTGAGGAGCCTGAAGGAAAAATAGCTTCTGGAGGAAAGAGTTCTGTTTTCGATATGTTAGATTTGAGATGCTTGTGAGATACCTAAGTAGCTATGTCAAGTAGGCACTTGGATATTTGAGGAAGGAAGGAAGGATGGAGGGAGGAAGGGAAGGAAGGAAGGAAGGAAGGAAGGAAGGAAGGAAGGAAGGAAGGAAGGAAGGAAGACTGGCTTGGGTTGAGGATATACATTTAAGGTGTGTCTATGGGACTGGATGAGACTGCCTAGAGGCGGTTTCTGGAGAAAGACAAGGACTCAGAAATGAACCCTGTATTAGTCTAGGCTATACTCTGCTGTGGATCCAAGCAATCTCAAAGTCCTAGCGGCTTGTCACAGGCTTACCCATGCCAGATGTCCACTGGGGGACAGTGGGAGGCCCCGTCATATTGTAATTACACCATCTGAGCAGAAACTTTGTGTTTTGTGTTGAATGACTTGTCCCCAATACCTGGAAGCATACCTGGCAGGAGGCAGCACCTGGCAATACCTGGCACAAGGTTGTAATGGAGAAAATACTTATTCAAATGCCAATGGATATAAATGAATCAATGAAAATATGTTGTGAATGTTGTCCAGTGTCACTCATATTTTAATGTGATAATTAAAAATGACTCTTATTCTATCTCACAGTTTTGCCATACATTATTAAACTATTTTCTGTTCTTTAACTTTAACATTGTTTATAAAATTTTCCTGAGAATAATGTAGACACCACCTTTGTAGATGGCAGTGAATTCAGTGTTAGACTTACTGATAAGTGGGCAGAGTGCAATTTCTCTTTACATTTTGCAGTTACTGAAAACCACACAGTCCTAACTATTCAGCTGGGCTGAGTATTGGGTTGAAATCTTTGAAATGTGCAGAGCCTTATTTAATCCCACATCTGAATAGGCAGCCACCTTAGCTTCTCGTGGGTGTACCAAGGACTACCAACAGGCAGATTCTGGATTTTTGTCCAAAAAGTTACGTATCTGTTGGACCCCTAGAGTTTTGGCTCTTAACTGTGTGGCTGAACTAAATTTTACCTGGAAAAACTTGATGTAGATGTTTGAAAGGTCAACCTTGTTGTTGTTTTTTGTTTAAATCTCAGTTAAGTTTCAGAAACTTTCACTTTAAGCTGTGTAACTTCCCAGTGAACTCTCATGTGCTGCTGGGAATTGATTTGCTATTTAGGTTCTTTGCCATAATAAGCTCATTAAAGGCTGGGGCCTGTTACCAAAAAGTGATTTATTTCAGTTTTGGGTACTTGTTCTGAGGCTGTACTCTGACAGAGCAAGATGTCAATTAAGATTATTCCTTGTTAGTGGAAATAAAATCATGTTATCTCCTTATAAAAGAATCTCTCTGTTCTTTCTCTAAGGGGAGGGCGAGTATATTCAACTCACACAAAGTTTGTCCATTCATAAAGTGAAAAGGTAAAAGGATAGAGGTCACGAAGAGATCCCCGTTTTACCAGACCGGAAATTATGATCTGAGCCAGGGGGTGTTTTTCCTGCAGAGCTGACTCTCAGAGGTGGTATCGAGTTGCAGGTTCTATCACAGCGTTGAGAATGGAGGCTTTGTGGAGCCTGAAACCCTCAGGCCGTAACTGCCTCCTGTCCACAGAGTCAACGTCAGAAGCAAGTTCACCGTGTCGCAGCCAGCGTTACACAAGTACAAGGTGGGAAGGTGTGACCGTGATCCATAATGGAAAAGTGGGTAAAGCCTCTTTCTTCCTGGTGAACCAGGCTTGATTTGGCTTTCATAGTCAGGGATAATGTTGGCCGGCTCTTACTCGGTGCCAGGCACTGTTCTAAGCATGGTGTGTATTAAGGTCCAAGGAAATTTAGGGTGACGGTTCAGAACACTGCCTTCAGATGGGCTAGATGGCTGAACAGCCAAGTGAGTGACCGGTTTCTTCGGTGCCTCCATCTACCCATGTTTAGGGCGGGGATTTTGATTGTGCCTTTGTCATATCATAGGGCTGTTGTGAGGACTGAATGGGCTAATCTATATAAACTGTTTAATAGGGTACCTGGCACAGAGAAAGTTATATAGGTGCGTTGGCTATTGCTGTCATTTTAGTACTCGTTCTAAGAAGCTGTTGATGTAGGCACTGTGGTTTTCTCCATTTTACAGTTGAGTAAACTGAGGCATAGAAAGCAACTTTCCCAAAGCTACAAGGCTAGGAGGTCATGAAACTAGGATTAGAATACAGGCAGTCGGAGTCTAATCAGTGGCTGTAACTGCTGTACTGTGCTGCCTTCCCATTTATTTGGAGGAAGTGGCTGTGTATTTTTAGATGTAATCTGCAGTAAAGATAGTCCTGCAAGGCAGAAGTGAGTAGGAAGGCTGTATTTGGCACTGACAGCTTGGACTTTACCACTAGTTCCTCCAGGTGAGTCTGTACACCCATTGCCTTGATACTGGTCAACAAATTGGCTGAGAGTCCATCTTCTATTTGGAGTAGTCCTGTCCCAGTAAACGACATCACCATCTATTCTGTTACAGAACCATAATCCTGGATCGTCGTTGATTCCAGCTTCTCCCTCTTTGTCTATTATCAGTTGTTTTGATTGTTTTAATAGCTTATAAATCCATCACCTTCTCTGTCTCCATGGCCACCCTAGCCCAAGTCACTGCCATCAGTCACTTTCTTACCAACCTGCCCCTGTCATCCTTGCCCTGTTCCAATCTGTTCTTTATGTAGGCAAAGGTAAAATGCAAATCTGGTCATCTTGTGCCCAGGCTTAACACCTGCTTTTATATTCTAATCCAGGTCTCTCTGCCTCCAAAGCCATCTTTCATCTATAAAGTTTTTAGGAGTTGACCTTGATTTGAAAGGCCAAGAAAAGTAGAGTTCTTAGGAGTCCAGTGGAATCTGGTTTTCTTTGACCTCACTCATCAAATTCACACCTCAGATAATTATGATAAGATGCATGATGGCCTTTTCTAATTTTTTTTTTTTCACAATTGCCTTCATCAGTCTAGCTAGGGGTTTGTGTGTCTTGTTTTTATTGTCATTAGTTTGGTTTTTGACACGACAGAGTCCTTGTCAAAGCAGATATTAGCAGGTTGAGTTCTAGGTTTGCTAGAACTGAATGCAGATGCAAACCATTTGAAATTATCAATATCCTGTTAATGGAGGCTAGAGGAGAAACCAAAGTAAATTTTCTAAAGTATTAAATTAGAACATTGCCAACACAGAGTTGGAAGTTTCTCTGCTTTCCTCTTATCAGCTTTTAATCTGATCATTTCCCAGGGAGTGCAGACAGGTTGTGGGGAAGCTCTCCTCCCAGGGCTAACTTGAGGGGAAAATGAGCATTAAAAAAACAATTCATTCAGAATGTTATCCTTGGGATGCCAGTGAGCAGATCAGTAACCCTAAGCTGTAATCAATGATACTGGCATTCAGAATAGAACCACAGACCACTTTCCCCCAAATATGTACCATGGACTGCCATTGAGCACCTCAGGTCATATTTATCTATGCATGTGAGCAGGAATAAGTCTTTTGTTCTTAAGCATGGCCCACTGTTTCCACTGTCATCTCGATGTTTGTGCGAAAAGCTCTCACAGTGTGGCCCTGTAGCCATGCTGATAGCATGTGCCCTGAGTGTGTTTTATCTTAAACCAAACTGCAGCAAACTTGTGAGGGAGCTCAGATAAAAACTAGAGGAAAGAGATTTGAATCATAAAATCCAGGGAGCTTTGGCAGAGCCTCCTAAGGTGAAACAAATGAGAAAGAAAAAAATCTATAGGTTTGTTTGTCTTACTAGTGAGTATGACAAACAATAATATTGTGGCTAATAACTAGAGAGATAATGGGGGAAATTTGCTTTTTAACTGCATCTTTCCTGAGAAACATTTGAAGTTCTGCTGTTTAGAGCTATGATAAGACAACCCTAGGCACAGAGCTAAGTAATCACTGTGACTTAGTCTCCACTAAAACCATAGCTTCTGGGGGGCAGCTGGGCTGAGGTCTAGCCAGCAAAGTTCCTTAGGCCCCAGGTGGGTCATGCCTACTTCAGTGGGGAAAGGTATGATACCTGTGTTCACACGTCATATGGGTCACTGTTGACACTCCTGAAACCAAAGACAGGTTAGTAAGAGAAAAGTATAACACATTTATTTGATCAAAGTTTTATCTGACATGGGAGCCTTCAGAAATGAAGACCCAAACCCCGTAACTATTGTTATGCTTAGGCTTGGTGAAGAATGGACAGCCACGAAGAACTATCATTGGACAAAGGGTTTGACCTAATGGCAGTAGGCCACAGAGGAACCTCAACAAGGCCAGTTGGTTCAGATTCTTACTGGCGTCTCTGCTTAGCATTTCTTCCTCCTAGGTGTAGGGCAGGAACCCTCTGAAATGAGGGTCTCTGGGGAGAAGGAAGAAGGGAGTGACCTTCCTAGGTTTCATGGTTTACTTTGGGAGAGAGAGGTTCTAGTTTCAATGATCCACCTTGCTGAAGAGGATTTTTTTTGGTATTTATTATTCTTTTATTAAGGTAAATTAATGCTTAAAGGAATTTTGTGAATTTGTCTTCCTAACCCTTGATCATCTTTTTAAAAAATTATACTTTAAGTTCTGGGACACATGTGCAGAACGTGCAGGTTTGTTACATAGGTATACATGTGCCATGGTTGCTTGCTGCACCCATCAACCTGTCATCTACATTAGGTATTTCTCCTAATGCTATCCCTCCTCTAGTCTCCACCCACCGACAGGTCCTGGTGTGTGATGTTCTCCTCCCTGTGTCCATATGTTCTCATTATTCAACACCCACTTATGAATGAGAACATGTGGTGTTAGGTTTTCTGTTCCTGCGTTAGGTTTGCCGAGAATGTTGGTTTCCAGCTTCATCCAAGTCGCTTCGAAGGACATGAACTCATCCTTTGGAGAAATAGGAATGCTTTTACACTGCTGGTGGGAGTGTAAATTCGTTCAACCACTGTGGAAGAGAGTGGGGTGATTCCTCAAGGATCTAGAACTAGAAATACTATTTGACCCAGCAATCCCATTACTGGGTATATACCCAAAGGATTATAAATCATTCTACTATAAAGACAAATGCACATGTATGTTTACTGCAGCACTATTCACGATAGCAAAGACTTGGAACCAACACAAACGCCCATCAGTGATAGACTGGATAAAGAAAATGTGGCACAAAGACACCATGGAAGTTTGGTTTTTATGACTTGCTTCAGGCGTGAAAGAGATGGGAGACTGGAGAGCAGGAGAGGTCATAGAGACCTTGCTTCTGAGACCTTCTAGTCTTTTTTAGTTCAGAGTACTCAGCATGCCGAAGCTCTATACTTTGGGATATGATTTTCTAAGCCCCAACACTATCCTCTGTCTACTTGCTGGGAGGATTGGACAGAAAAGAACAGAACAGATATCACTCTGCAAGGCTGGAAGAACACACAGTTGGGGAATATGCGCAGTAATGGTGGGGCAGATCCCCCTCTGTGCAGCAGCCCCCCTGTGGGCCCTCTTTACCACTCAGCTGCCTCATAACTCAAGATGATATCTGTTTCTCCTTGGGGAGAAAGGATTTAGAGCAAGTTGAGTCCCGGTCACTTTCGTGTACTCAGAGAAGTTTCCTTGAAGACGACACCTCCGGTCAGGAGAGAAAATATGTCTCTTATTTTCCATTAGGGCATCTGCTCAGGCAGTTCTCTGTGACTTCCTGCCTTTGCAATGTAGGTCAATCCTCTCAGAATCTTACCCTAACTTTCTGCCTCTGATTTCTGTCAACACAGTCATTCACCTAGAATCTTTTGTATGCCCTGAAAACTTCAAATCTAAAAAACTCCCTGGACTTAAGGCAAAGTTATTTCCTTTCTAGTGTCATAGCTAGCATCATAGTCTGATGCTTAGAGCAAAAAGAATCCCCATGCAGTGTGGCTTCTGTGTGTTTCATGAGACTGGACTACAGATGTGTTTCCACAATTTCATTTATCCAGCTACCCCATGTCTAGTAAATAATAATACCAGGTCAGACACTACTCTAATTGCTTTATAGGTATTTTATTTTCATAGTAATCCCATGAGAAGGGCTTCACTGTCATTCCTGGGTCAGATGAGGATACTGAGGGTCAACATGTTGTGTAACTTGTCCAAAGTCACAGCATTTTCTTTCTTTCTTTTTTTTTTCTGAGACAGAGTCATGCTCTGTTGCAAAGGCTAGAGTGCAGTGGTGTGGTCTCGGCTCCTTGCAACCTCTGCCTCCTGGGTTCAAGCGATTCTCCTGCTGTAGCCTCCTGAGTAGCTGGGACTACAGGTGTAATATTGGGGTTCAGGGTGCCCTCAGCTCCCCTGAGAGGATGCTTTTCCAGGTTCTTGGCCTCCTGCCCTCTCAAGAATGAGAGAGGGGACCATGGTGCAGTGTGCAGTAAATGCTGGACTCAAAAGTGTTTCTAGGAAGTGATTTATTTAGAGAGAGAGAAACAGGAGAAAGAGAAACAGCTGACTCACACTGAGCGAGAGAATCCAGCAAAGGAAAAAAGCCGCCGGTGCTGTCACTTTAAAAGCCGCATTTGCAGCCGCGGCTGTGCCGGCTGTGAGTTCCCCCGCGGCTTTTGGTCGCCATGTTGACCCCGCCAGAACCCCGTGAGCGGTTGGGCCACTCCCCGAGCTGCTGCCCACACAGGGACCTGGCGGCCAGCAGGTGAATGTCCTGAGGAAGCCTATTTTACACTGCTGCCTGGGAGTGGAGAATGTCGGGGAGGCCCACCAGAACCATGCGCTGGGCTGCTACGTCCCCGGTCCCCTGCGGGCTCGGGCTGTACCCCGCCCCTCCCTGCTGTTTTTCTGTGGCCGACCTCTGCCGGCTGGGTTCCACCTCGGGGCTGGGCTGTTCCCGGACAGCAAGGAGCTGATCCTTTCCACCCCACAGGCTCCTGCAGGTTTTGGTCCCAGAGATAATATCCGAAGGATAGAGAAGGAGAGGGAAAGCAGAGACACAGCTTGGAGGTAAAAAAAAAAAACTGCGCTTTTAATTCCGGCTGGCCCGCGCCACTTAAGACGGTGGGGCGACGCCACCGCTCCGGTTCCTCACAGTCCTGCCTGGCTGCGGCCGCTTCAGGTGTTCTTAAAGAGACAGGACAGCCTGGGGCCTGTTTTACTCATGGTTTTGAAGTCTTCTTTCCTGGTTGTACCCCTCTTCTGGTTGTACCCCTTTTCTGGTGTACCTGTCTCCTGGCTGGCTCGCCAAAATGTAATATTGGGGTTCAGGGTGCCCTCAGCTCCCGAGAGGACGTTTCTCCAGGTTCTTGGCCTCCTGCCCCCTCAAGAATGAGAGAGGGGACCACAGTACAGTGTGCGGTAAATGCTGGACTCAAAAGTGTTTGTAGAAAGTGATTTATTTAAACAGAGAAAGAAAAAGGAGAAGGAGAGAGAAAGAAACTGCTAACTCTCACACTGAGTGAGAGAATCCAGAAAGATGGAATCCAGGAGAGGAAAGCAGCTTCCACCCTGAGTGGAAGGGAATAGAGAGAGATGGCGTTTAGGAGGGAAGACAGGCTTCCACGAGAAAGTGTGGAAGGGGACTCCAGAGGGGAAATCCAGGAGAGAGAAAGACAGCTTCCACGAAGGGAGTGTTCGTGGAAGGGGACCCAAACATGGAGTCTGAAAGGCTGTGGAAGAAGGGGCCTTTTAGCCTGGGAGGAACCCCCACCTTCTCTCAGGCCCCAGGCCAATGAAAGGAGTTCCTTAGAACTTCCGCTGGAGTGATTGACTCTTAGTTTCTTCCCGCGCCCGGGAAATTCAAACACAAACCATTAAATCTCCCACATGGAGAGAGATGGGAGCGGGCATGACGCTAAGAACTTCTTGCCCTTAAAACTACGCCCCCTTGTGGACCCGGAAAGAGAACGCATTCCTCCACAGGCACACACCACCACATCTGGCAAATTTTTGTATTTTTAGTAGAGACAGGGTTTCACCATGTTGGCCAGGATGGTCTCAGATCTTCTGACCTCATAATCCACCCACCTTGGCCTCCTAAATGCTGGGATTAAAGGTGCGAGCCACTGCACCCAACCAAGTCACAGCGTTTTCGATGTGGGTGAACCAGGATCAACACCCAGGCCAATGTCTGACCCCAGAGCCCTCATACAAGCCTGTGCTCTTCTAGGGAATAAGGACCCCAGACGGGGAGAAAAAGGCAGAGCCAAATCGTATGACGTGTGTGGCGGCCATGCGGCATTGCATTATGCATCAGAATGACTAATGCTGTGTGCCAGGGTTGTCAGGTGAAACCCAGTGGAGGCACAGCCCAGAGTTCTGCAGGGGCCTTCAGTGGTAATCTGATGCAATCAAATTTCCTAGGGGTGGCAGTTAGAGCTCTGCTGCTGCTGGAGAGAGGCCGAGAAAGAAGTTTCACATACTGTTTTTTGATCAGCAGGTTTGGAAACTTTGAATGTTTGGCTCGCAGGATGGTGGAAACACTCCAGCACTTCCTGTGGCCTCGAGTCTGGGTTGTGCGATAGGGAACTGGGCGCGAGCCTTGCCTCCTCCATTGGGGACTGTCTGTACACATCACCAAGTGACAGGGCTTGCTGGGAGGAAGGGAGCAGACACTGGCATTACAACAGCTGAAAAGGAATTTGGAAAGCAAATATCCAGAACACCAGAACAAGGGAGGAAGTGTGTGCATTAGTTTGCAAAATGATGAACTTTCCAGTTGAAACGCTGATTCCCCAGGTGCAAGAGAGCTTGGAGTGAAGGGAAGGGAGCGAGTGGCTCAGCTCAGGTCTCATCCTGTTTTTGAAAGAATTTTTCCAGGAGGAAAAGGAATCTGGAATAGGCCCTGGTCTCACCTCTGTGCAGCTCCCTTTCTATTTATGTCCAGTGAGAACGAATGAATAGCTGCTGCTTGAAGAATGTCTGAAGGTTTTCTGTGCAAGGAATTCTAGATTTTAAAAATGCATCACTAGCTTGAGTAATCCTTCACATTTGTAATTTTAATCTCTGAATTTGTTTTTAGGGAAAGAGTGGTTCATTTATTCATTCACTTGACTGAAAAATATTGAGCTGCTCTTTACCATGCTATCTGATCAGGTCTGGAACAACAGAGATGAATAAGATATGAGTCCTACCCTCAGGGAGCTCATATAAAGGAACAGGATAAGGTGTGGAAAGATCTCTGGTAGGTCATTGTCAGTGCCTAAGAAGACAGATTCAGGGCAGTGACTTGTAGCATGAGAGGCTGTGAGGTCAAGGAAATCTTTCAGAGGAGCTGGTGCACGAGATTGGCTTTGAAATGTAGGTGGGAATTTTTTAAGCAGACCCAAGGAAAGGGAAGGATATTGGAGGTGGAGAGAACATTATGAACAAAGAGGCGGTGTGAGGACCTTGGCAGGCTAAGGAAACGGCAAGCCATTTATGAAGAAGGAAGAGATACAAACATTTGTCTCAAGTTCTCTAATCCTTCACCTAGAACGTAGCTAGCTGGAGGATGGTCCTGACTTAGTCTAGGGGTTCCTTCTTTAAGCAGAGCCGCCAGCAGCCGCCACAAATGGACCACTGACAGTCTTAAGGCAGAACCCGTTTTCCATTTCCGACTTACAAAGCCATTGCATGTGTGTGGGGTTTGGGGAGCAGGGACTCACTGGGTCAGGGAGGAAGCACTGGTAGTAGTTGGATGCAGGCTGTGAAAGGTTTATATCCTAGAGGCCCCAGGTCACCATCCACAGATTTAAAGCAAAAAGTGAGATTTTCAAATGATTACAAATACAGGTATTCTGTTTCTTGTACTATGTATCCTCTGTTGCTTTGCACAGTAGAAGCTGCAGTTAATAGAATTTTTACTGTTCCCTGTAAATTGGAAAGAGTTACTCAAAAGAATTGGGCTACTTTCCTGGAGACAAGCCCACAGATGCAGGTGATGATAATTCAATATGGGACTAAAGGAGAGTTTTCTCTGACACTTTCCATTACATTTCTGGTCGAGACTATTTGGCAATTCTTTCCTTTTGAGAAGCTGAGGAGGCAAATAGTCTCAAAGAATGTCCTATGAGAAACCTGTGCCACAAGATGTTTTATTTAAAAATAAAAGTTTTCTAGACAGATACATTTGGGAAATACTGTAGATTGAATATGGAGATTTCACAGGACACATGTGTTACATTAAACTCCCTGAGAAGTCCTGCAGTAAAGGAAACTATTTTGAAAGAAAGGCATAGAGCCCAGCACAGTGGCTCATGCCTGCAATCCCAGTATTTTGGGAGGCTACAGCAGGAGTATTGCTTGAACTCAGGCTAATAATGGTACCTAATTCAGATTGTCTTGAAAAGCATATAAGACATGAACTAGTTAGTTATTAGTAGACATTACTTCATTCAGTGTTTCCCAAGAATCCTGATTCTTTCTTTTTGCATTGCATTTGTAAATAACTCAGAGAAGCGGTGCTATGTGGGAAATGCTGGAGTGAGACCAACTCCTGCAATCCATGCATGAGTTCTAATAGCAGTCTCGCAGAGGAAAGGCAGCCCCTAGGTGCTGAGTGCTATATCACAGATGTGGACTTGCAGCCACAGGAAGCTCTAGAATTGGGGAGCAAAAGATCCTTTCCTCTTGACTGCGAGGTTAGAGTGTGTAGCTTCAGCCTGTCTTGCCTTTCAGTCATTTAATGACCAGTTTGGAACTTAGGTCAGTAAACGGATATGGTTAGGTTGATATATTAGGAGTTTTTCAATTACAAGTGACAGAAACTAAACTCAAGCTCACATAGCATAATGAGGAATTTATTCGTTTGTCTATTAGGATATTAGGATAGCTCAGAAGGAAGGAAGGAAAAGTGTTAGGAAACTCAACAGAAACTGAACATAGCTAGGCCTCCTGTCCTTGTTCCCTCTTGACTTGTCTTGGCTTCTCCTTGTCTCATTCTTTCTTATGAGGCTTTCTGCATGGAGGGAGTAAGGCTGCAGACGGCTTCAGCTTCATCCCCAGCAGAAAGCAAGAACTCCTGGCCTCAGGTGATTTGCCTGCCTCGTTCCCCCAAAGTGCTAGGATTACAAGTGCTGAGCTACTGCACCCAGCTAACAAATAAATTCATGAGATCCTTATTAAGGATACATCTACCAAGTTGGATCATGTTTATTGCAAATGTTTTTTTCAGATTGTTTTTCATCTTTAAATTTTTACTATATATATTTTAAACTAATATATAAAAATGACACAGGGAATTTTTATATTCCCTGTGTAAGGATCATGTTATAATCTTCTCTGTATTGTTCCAGTTTTAGTGTATATGCTTTCCAAGCATTTATTTAGCTGTCTAAATTTTTATGCAGGTTTTTGGAATTCAGAAGTTTTTAAGCTTCTTTCTATCAAATCATCAAGCTTTTCTTTGATGCTTTCTGTCTTTGGTGTTTTATTAGTTTGCTAGGGCTGCCATAAAAAAGTACCACAGACTGGAGGGTTTAACTAACAGAAATGATTTTTCTCACTGTTATGAAGGCTGGAAGTCAGAGATCAAGGTGTCATCAGTGTTGGTTCTTTCTGAGGGCTTTCTCTTTGGCTTACAAATGGCCGTCTTTTCCCTGTGTCCTCAGATGGGCTTCCCTCTGTATCTTCTGTGTTCCAATTTCCTCCTTTTATGAGGATACCAGACAGACATACTATATTGGGGCCCGCCCTGAAGACCTAATTTTAACTTAATTACCACTTTCAAGGTCCTGTCTCCACATACAGCCACATTCTGAGGCACTGGAGGGTTAGGATTTGAACATATGAATTTCGAGGGGGTACACAATTCACCTAGAACAGTTCTCATCCTATAGTGGCCTCTATCACCCTGAGATTTAAGTATTTGAGGAAAGTCATAACTAGCTAGGATTTAGTGTCTTCATTAATTTACTGCAAATAATCATACCTGTCACTGAGGGCTGTGAAGAAGAGTGAGTGAAGTATGTGTCCACAGTGCCCAGCCCCGTGCCTGCTCTGGGCTCCTGCCTGCCACTCCTTCTGACAACTGTCCTCTAGCCTTCACGATGTCAGTGCCAGACACTGTGAAAGCAAAGACTTTTCTCTGAAAGTTTCCATTATGAGTAGGATATGTTGCTTTTGTCAACAGCGTATACAGAAAATGAAATATTGAGCCTCCACATTGGATTCCATTCTCTCTTTACTCCCTTTCTTTCTGTGTTCTGTTCTGAACGCACCATGTTCCCTCATTTCTGAAGCCATAAGCTTCCTTTTTGGCCCTGGGCTGTCATCAGAATGGCCATCGGGTCCCTGATACGGGAACCTGAAATGACACCCATTGATCCATCCGGACCCTCCAGTGTAGGGCAGGTGGGGGGACACATGCCCACCGTTGCTGCTCCCATGGGAAACAAAGACTGGCTTTAGCAAACCTGGACACTCATCCTGAATAATGTCAGCTGACAGTACCACCCACTTCATGTATTCTTGGACCTAGACACTAAAGGTATTGAGACAATTTCAGTCTGTTTGTCATAAGAAGGATGGCAGCACAAAGAAGAGAAAAGCAAAACTTTAACCCAAGCCTGTTTCAGTGGCCCCTCCTGAGGTTCAGTGTACAATGCAGGGCAGAGTTCTCAAAAGCAAAGACTAGAGGGCTACAGGAAGACAGCAGGGCCAAGAGGGAAGGCTGCTTTCGTTTGGTGCTCCTCCTGAAGCCCTTTCCCTTTCTGCCTAACCTAAGGCAAGGGAAAATGTGGTCCATGTCTTTTTCTATCAGAGACAACTCAACATTAAAAATGTGAGATGAACAGCTCCCTCCCCCCTGTCCCCATCATCATTATAAACCCATTATCCATCATCAATAGATAATGACTGTTAGGGGGGCAGAGGACAGCTTTCCTGGGGAGGAAGGAAGGGGCTGAGGAGTGGAAGCAGATAATTTCTCCAGCTGTTTGGTGTTTCTCTCCCATTGATCTGCCCTGGCCTCTACTGGCCCATCTGTCAGGCTTGTGAGTGCAGTGGGGGAGGGGACACAAGGTTCACCAGGGTGAGTGCGTTCATTTTCCCAACACCCAGTTTCTACAGGAACAGCCTTACCGGCTTAATTATTTTCTCAGTAGGGTTCACTGTGCAACAGAAAGACTAGAAAGAGCATTAAAAAGGTCTAAGCCATTGCAGGCACCCAACACTAAAGCTATATGGAAAATTCAGAACCAACAATAACAAAAAAAATCAGGTATTTGGGAGCTTTGTGGAACCCAAAGAATGAATTAAGCTGTATGGAAAAAACCTGTAGAGACGTAAGAGATCTTTAAGAGATTACAGCAAGAGCCATGTTGAACTTGGGACATAGAGCAATGTGTAGAGAGATGAGTTTCTAGGTGGAAGTCAAGAGCGATTTCTCTCTGTTGTCTTCGAATGCCACCCAAAGCTAGGGAGACATTTAGTAAAACAGTAGGCTTGCTCACGGGTTATAGATTCAGAGGTTACTGCTATGCGGTCTTCAGTAGTACCTAACTCTAGAATAAGAACTGATTCCTCTTTCTCGTTTGATTCACTCAACTATAAACACACCATTTAACATGCATATCCAGGTGATGGAATCTTGATTTTAAACATGGAACAATTCCAACATTTTTGGAATGGAATAAAGTCAAGCTAGCAGGCAAGCAGGACCAGTAGTTATATAATGTGATGTGCATTCTCCACCCATTCCTTAATCACCTCCAGGGATTTGGTAGTGACTTTAGAAGGCATAATGTTTAGAATGTCTAGGCACCTGCCTAGGCCTCTCTTCTGTTTCTTTCTGTAGTGGTTCTTAAATTTCAGTTTGTATAAGAATTATTATACCCGGCTAGCTACACAACTTCTTGTAGCTTGTATTTACTGGGCAATTTAAGTAATGCTAGGCTATCTACTTTGGTAATTTTGACAACACTAGGCTCAGTTGTACTGCCGGTAGCTCTAATGAGATATTCGTTGAGGAGGGGATGCATTCATCCAACTGCCATGTATTAAAATGCCTGCCTACTATAGCCCTGAGTCTGTAACTGTGAATGTGATGTGGACCTTGCCCTTAGACTACTCCAGATGAAGTGGGGAGAAGTTGACAAAGAAAGTCCAGTACCCCCAGTGTTGTCCTGGGAGAAGCATAGGGCACCAGGAGGTTGACTTGGTTGGCTGAAGATTTTAGAATGTATTTCCTTCACAGTTAGGCCTCACCAAGAGTTGGGCTTGTGCACTGATCTTTCCTGGAGAGCCTGATGAGACCATGTACCTTGTGTTCACTTCGAGAATGGGATGGGTTGCCCTGATCATTGGTAATCTGCCTAGAGGATTTGCTAGCTTGCCACCTGTATTAGTCTGTTTCCATGCTCCTAATAAAGACGCACCTGAGACTGGGTAATTTATAAAGAAAAAAGAGGTTTAATGGACTCACAGTTTCACGAGGATGGGGAGGCCTCACTATCATGGCAGAAGGCGAAGGCATGTCTTACATGGTGGCAGACAAGAGAGAATGAGAACCAAGCGAGAGGGGTTTCCCCTTATAAAACCATCAGATCTCGTGAGACTTATTTGCTACCACAAGAACAGTATGGGGGAAACCTCCCCTATGATTCAATTATCTCCCATCGGGTCCCTCCTACAACACGTGATTATTTGTTGAGGCTGAGAGGGAAGGGCTGCTGACCTCTAGAGGGCAGAGGCCAGGGATGCTGCCAGCTATCCTGCAATGCTCAGGGCAGCTCCTACAGCAAAAAAGTACAGCTCCAGCTGGTAATTGTGCCAGGAATGAGAAAGCCCAGGCTAGAAACTTTCTCCCATAAATTTCATCAGTAGTAACAGTGATTATGTACAGAAGCCTTAGGTGCTGTTTCCTGGTGGAAATATAAATTTAAGAGGATAAAGTGTGGTCTTTCGAGGATAAAATGTGAACTAGATTATCCATTCTGCCATTGTGCACCTGGCTCTACCCCAGGGGAACCTTGCTATGCCCCCCTCCCTTTCCCTTGTGGTTTATTAATGTTGGGGGAAACCGATGAGGTCTAATTGGGATTGGTTAAGTGAATTCCCAAGGGGAAGTCTCCTTGCATCTTTGCTTTCTCAATGGTTGCTCTGTGTACAGCTCCCCTCTGACTCTCCCCTGGAACCACGTTATTGTATTCTCACCTGCTCAACAGGTTTTCCCTGAACGGTCTTTGAGAAATAAATACCAGTCAAAGGGGTAGAAAAACAAGCCTGGCCTTTGAGTCCTAGAAGATTAGATGACCTCTTTTGCTGTAATTCTAGACAATTTTATGTAGAGGTAAGGGCAAGGTGCTTAACATGCATTTTTATTTTTATTATTTACTGTCTTAACCCCCAAGATTGTGTATTCTTTCTTTAGAATTGTGTTACCTAAAATTCACACAGAGTCTCTGCACATTAGAGGCTGCTTTCTTAATTCTTATTCTAAGGGAACGTAATTGAACTTGGATCTCAAAATGAAGTGATGTGGCACAGATATAATGCATTGTTCTTAGAACTCTCAAGTACTCAAAGAGCATATGGATTATGAAGAGGAGGTGCAGGGTACAGATTGTTTGCTTGTATTTGCACATAGGAAACACTATAATTAATAAATCTCTATTGTTGGATATTCAGTTGTTTTCACGTTTTGAGAATTGTAAACAAAACAGAAATTGGCATTGCTATGGTTAATATTTCTTGAGGATAACATCCTAGAAAATTAAAATTACTCAAAGAGGATGCGGAATTTTAAGGCTTTTAATATAGTTTGCCAAAGGCCCTCTGGAAAGTTGTGCTGATTTACACTCTGAATAGGTGGGCACGGACACACAGCTTTTTTCTTTAGAAGTCACAAACCAAGAGGTGTGGTAGATGTGTCTAGGGGGTCAGGAGTATGGTAAACTGAACTTACCAAGGATAACCCCACTGTTCTCTGAATGCATTCTCTTACTATTCTTACCCTTTCTTGGTGTCAGCAAGTCACCTGTTTCAGGAACATAACAGGCATGCTCCTGCCTCGGGGCCTTTGCACTTGCTGCTTTTTTGGCCTAGGACCCGATTTCTCCAGATGTCCACAAGGCTCCCATCCTCACCTCTCAGACGCCTTTTTTTTTTTTTCCTTGGAGGCAGAATTCGCCTGTCACCTAGGCTGGAGTGCAGTGGCGCAATCTTGGCTCACTGCAACCTCCGCCTCCCAGGTTCAAATGATTCTGCTGCTGCAGCCTCCAGAGTAGCTGGGATTACAAGCACTACCATACCCAGTTAATTTTTGTATTTTTTAATAGAGACAAGTTTTCACCATGTTGGGCAAGCTGGCCTTGAATGCCTCTGACCTCAAGTGATCCACGCTCCTCGGTCTCCCAAACTGCTGAGATTACAGGCATGAGCCACCACATCCAGCCAGTGGCACAATCTTGTCTCACTGCAACCTCTGCCTCCCAGGTTCAAACAATTCTGCTGCTGCAGCCTCCAGAGTAGCTGGGATTACAAGCACTACTATACTCAGCTAATTTTTGTATTTTTTAGTAGAGACAAGTTTTCACTATGTTGGGCAAGCTGGTCTTGAACGCCTGACCTCAAGTGATCCACCCTCCTCGGCCTCCCAAACTTCTGAGATTACAGGCATGAGCCACCACATCCAGCCTTAGATATCTTTACTCAAATGCTGCCATCTCAGTAAAGCTTTCCCTGATTTTCCTGTTTAAAATTGTATTCCTGCCCCTCCCACACAGGTAGAGACACAGACTTCAGTTTCCTTCCCTGCTTGATTTTTCTCCTTATCCTTTGTTGCTAACTCCCAGATTTGTGGCTATATCCATCCCCAGCATGGGGAATAGGCTTGGCACTGAGCAGAGGCTCAATAATTATTTGTTGAATGTGTGACTAAACCACTTGGTAGATTTGCAATTGCTGGTTACCACTGATTAGCTTCTCAGCAGGCTTCCCTCATCATCTTTGGCCAAAGGAGTAGCGGTTTTGTTTTGGTTCATTTCCTTTACTTGTCAGCTGTGCCGAAGTTATTTATACAACTGCTGGTGGTGTTGAGGCTTCCATTATTAACTCAGCTATCTCTATTGTCTCAGTAATGTCCAGCATCTGCTGAGTAACTCACAACGCTTACTCTGGTCTGATAAAGGATCAAATGCACATGTTTAAGATCTTCATTTCAGGTATCAATTTATCAAAAAAGAGAACCCAATAGAAAAGGGGCAAAGGTTTGGACAGCAGGGAGCATGTATCTTTTCCTCTTTATGTTCAACCTCACTCACAATAAGATAATTTAAAAATACATTAAGATTTTATTTTCAACCTGTCAGGCTTACAAAAATTCAATCTGTTGGTGAGGCTGGGTGTAAATAGGCAACCTCATACAAGTCCAATGGAGAGAGATTTGGAAATGGCTATCAACATTAACTGCATATATGCCTTGACCCAGAAGTTTTACTTCTGTGAATCTGTTGTAAGGATCTACCTGCATATATGCAAAATTAGTTATATATAAGTTTCTGGATCATAGTTTGGTTTATGATAGATAAACTTAAGGAATCACCCAAATGGCCCACAGCAGGGGACTGGTTCCTCAAATAGGACACATCCACACAATGAACTACTATATAGCTGTAAAAAGAATCAGGATGTTCTCTTTGTACTAACATAGAAGGAATTAGAAAATATACTAAAGGAAACAAAAAGAATGCTGCCTTTTGGCCGGGCGTGGTGGCTGATGTCTGTAATCCCAACATTTTGGGAGGCTGAGGTGGGCAGATCACCTGAGGTCAGTAGTTTGAGACCAGCCTGGCCAACATGGTGAAACTCTGTCTCTACTAAAAATACAAAATTTAGCTGGGCATGGTGGTGCATGCCAGCTACTTGGGAGACTGAGGCTGGAGAACTGCTTGAATCCAGGAGGTGGAGGTTGCCCACTCTAGCCTGGGCAACAGAGGGAGAGTCCATCTCAAAAGAAGAAGAAGAAAAAAAAGAATGCTGCCTTTTATATAAAGAAAATAGAAAATGTAATAATATATTTTTGTATTTGAAGAAATACTTGAAGAAATTTTAAGGGATACTTAATGACTTGGGTAACTGGAAGGATAGGAAGTGAAAGCAGATATTGGGTGGGTGGGTGACATTGGGAGAAGAGACTCAATACTGTACATCTTTGTACACACACACACACACACACACACACGTTTGTATCACATGATTGTTAACAAAAAATTAATTTTAAAATGAAATGGGGCCGGGTGAGGTGGCTCATGCCTGTAATCCCAACACTTTGGGAGGCCGAGGTGGGCGGGTCACCCAGAGTTCGAGACCAGCCTGGCCAACATGGTGAAACCCTGTCTCTACTAAAAGTACAAAAATTAGCTGGGCATGGTGGTGGACACCTGTAATCCCAGCTGTTCAGGAGGCTGAGGCAGGAGAATGGCTTGAACTCAGGAGGAGGCGGTTGCAGTGATCCAAAATTGCACCACTGGGCAACAGAGCGAGACTGTCTCAAAAGAAAGAAAAAAAAAAGAAATAGGCTAGCCTGGGAGGATAATGGTTACTTCCTTTGTGTAAGAAGCACTGTTCATTCAGGTGAGAAGTCCAGGTCTGTTCTGAATGCCTTCCTATCCGCATTTGCACATTTTCTGCCCCGCCCCACCCCCCATCGAAGAAGGTGCATGGTGTGACCAGGCCTTGGGGAGGGAGTATGGGTGTGCCTGTGTGTGAACTCTCCGGGCATTCCTCCTTCGTGATATCCTGGTTGCTATAGTGCGGAGATCTATTTGTGACACACAGAAAACACTTTAAAGAAACTTTGCTTCCTGACCATGACTTCCTGGGCAATCTGTCCTTCCGGAGACTGTTGAGCGCCAGACGTTTACATGCATGTCTGGACAGAGAGCAAGCCTGGCTCATTCAGACCCCGGGCACCAGTCGGAGCAGAACTCAGTGGTAAGGAACAGCTTTCTTTCCACTGAAGATTCGCTCAAGCCGTGCCCGGCAGGGCGGGCAGCGTCTCCTGGCGGCCTTGACGCAAGAGCGTTGGCACGGGTACCTCCATCTTTCTTTCCTCGGGAGCCCATCGTGCCGTTGGCTGTGCCGCTGCGCCTTCAGCACCCAGGCACCAAGGGGAGCCGTTTTTCATACCAAACCACCGGTGAAAACAGGAAGTGATGAAGCACAATTCACCCTGCATCTGCACTGAGTGACTTCTCTTTCTTTTTTGTCATTGCTCACTAGGTGTAGACACGTGCGGCAGTTTACGCTGTAGGATCCCCAGACCCACTGGCTTTGAACGTTTTGGGGGCTTACCATGCCGCCACCCGCGGACATCGTCAAGGTGGCCATAGAATGGCCGGGCGCCTATCCCAAACTCATGGAAATTGATCAGGTTAGTAACGTGACAGCGTTGGGAGTTTATTTTCTCTTTCCTTTCCATACTGGAATTTTCATAGACTTTGGATAGCTCTTTCTTCCCCCTTTCTCTCTCTAGCTGTGTTGAAAAATCTGTGCAATAATTGTTGCAATGTTGGCTTGATTTCTGTACCACACGTAGTAGTGATGGATGGGGTTTTTATACTCTTCCAACATCCACTTGGATTGTGTCAATGCAGGATTTGTGTCTGAAGCTGGGAAGGAGGTGGGAGGGACAGTGGATCAGGCCCTGGGCAGTTGACAACAGTGGAGGCTGCCCCATCCCTGCCTTGCCATGACACATGAATATGTGCAGATTGTTGTAACACAGGCAAGACAAAGCTTTTTAAATCGTTTTTCTCTTCAGTTTCTGCAGAAGCAGCCAAACGCATTGGTACTTTGTTACATTAATAGCTTTATGATGAAATTAGTATAGAAGGGTTCAGTCTTGGATCTCAGCCAACTGTAATTTTTATTTTTTAGTGTAAAATTCACTATGTGTTTAGCATATTGTCTGCCATGTAGTAAATACTCAGCAAATGTTTATTGAGTTAAAAAATATCAAGAAGACTTATAAAAGTGGTTTTACCCATAAAGGCACTTTAACTTGAATCTTGAGAATTGTATGGTGTGATTCTCATGCACTATTTGATGATAGGTTATCTCAGAATGGTTACTTTTGTCCTCCTTTTCCTGTAGCCATTCTAGAGCAAGTGATTTAAGGGATAAAAGGTTGAGACCAAATATGTACTTACAGGTTTTATAATGTCCATAATATAGAGTTCTAGATGGCTTTCTATATTTTCAAAATTATAATACTGTGGCAACTCCAATCTTTATGTTCTCTATACCATTTTATGATTAAGATTTACAATTATTTCCTGGTCAGATTTTATTATCTGCTGGCAGGATCAATGAAAGAGTTATATGGAATTCTGTGAATCCAAAGGAATCACTAAAATGAATTCTACAGGTCAGATCAGAATTAATTGAACTTAAACTCAAATGTAAGAAAGGGTCAATTTTTGAGATTTTTGTCAAAAAAGCTGTCATCACACCACACATCATTGTCATTTTAACTGCTCTCTGAGGTGGTTTCTACTGACTCAAGAAGCAATCTATACAAATAGAGAAAAGTAGAGATGCCTGATAGTTTCAGATACATTTGAGTCAGGCAAGACATGCTTATCTATTTTCATGTGTGGTTTGAGATGCTAGTTAAAATTTACCTTAAGAAAACGTTTGGAGATACTTGGTGCAGACTGAATGTAGTTAGGATTAGGTTTGGACACAGCCTAAGAGAGCAACACTTCAATGAGATAGAAGTTGGTCTCATGTATATGTAGAGGTCCTAATGCCCCTTAGTGGCATGCATTTGGGCCCTCTGTCTCATTGCATTGCCCTTCTCAATCTGTGGGGCTTCGAACCAGATGCTCAGGCATCACCTAAAAGCATGTTAGAAATGCAGAATCTCTGGTCTTACTCCAGACCTCTTGACCTGAGTCTGCATTTTAGCAAGATCCCCAGGACATCCCTGTGCATAGTTCAATCTGAGATGTGCTGAGCTGGATGCCTAGTGTCCAACCCCAGGTGCTCATCAGAACTACCCAGGCACTTATTCAAATAACTGTTTTCAGTGATCCCATCCCAAGAGACTCTAATTTAGTGGTTCTGGTAAACTATTTGATTTTGATTATGTGGTAGTCAGTACAGTTTGGGTACCTTTGCTTTAAGACAGTAGCTCTTGATAGATATTTCTCCATACCTGTGAGGTTAGTGTAGTATTCTCTGCCTTTGGAGATGGCCTTTGCTATGTGTGTGCTTTAATATATATTTTTTAAATTATCTGTTTATTTTGGAATAATTTATATTTACCGAAAATTATGAAGATTGTATAGGCTTACATTTATACCCTTTTTCCAGTTGCCCCTCATGTTAATATCTTAATCCTGGTACATTAGTCAAAACTAAGAAATTGACATTTGTACATTACATTAACAAAACCACCAACTTTGTTTCCTCAGTATCCTTCCATTTGGATAATTTCTCAGTCTTTTCTTGTTTTTCATGACCTGATAGCTTTGACAAGTAATTTTATGTTGATATAATTTTAAACACACAAAAATTGCAAGGATAGTAAAAAGTGCTCTGTACCTACTTTTTCTGAATCATTTGATGGGGCCTTGGAAGTACCATCCCCCTTCACTCCTGAACACTCAGTGTGTATGTCCTAAGAATGTAGTCATTCTCTTATATAATCACAGTACATTTATAAAAACCAAAAGTAAATTGAATACTGGTATAATGCTATTGTCAAATTCACAGTTTGTACTCCGTATTCAAATTCCATCAGTTGTCCCAATAGGGCCCTCTACAGCTATTTTCTCTGTGGTGTAATATCCTGTCCAGGATCACGTACCATGTTTATTGTTGGGTCTCTTTGGTCTCCATAGATCTGCAGAAATTTATCAGTCTTTATCTTTTGTGACCTTGACATTTTTATAGACTACAGGGGCAGCTATTTTAGAAAAATTCTTCAGTTTGGGGTTCTCTCATGTATCCTACTGATCAGATTTGGGTTTTGTATTTTTGGTAGAAATGTAGAGAAATGACGTGTCCTTTATGACCCATCATATCAGGAGATACATGGTGTTGCACTGTCTCTCATTCTTGGTGATTATTCTGGTTTTATAGATGACAAGTGTAAACATTAGTTAAATTTTAGACCTCCTATTAATCACATATGGAAACCTATAGACAGTTAGGAACCCAGACTCTTGTTGCCCTGCAGTTGCTGAAATTATAGTGAGACTTATGAAGTGTTGGTGTCAGATGTTGTTTCTTGATTGAGTCAGAAGTTGGCATGAGAATTAGAAGTATGTTTGCACACACAATGAAGAGTAGAAGAAATGATTATTACTTGGGTTTTCTCCTAATCTTCTACCTTGTTCAGTAAAAGATCACATAACCTACCTCTCTCCCATAGCATGTTAGCTTCATTTAGAAAGCTCTTTGCATTATTTTTTAGCCTGGATAGCTACTATTTCTCTAAAAGCTGTTTCCAAAAGTTGGGTTAAGCACTGCTGCTCTATCATCTCCCAAAATTTTGGGTAACAGTATTGTGTTGTCCTTATCACATTGTGTTGTCCTTGTCTATCAACTGATCCCAGTGGTCCTCAACCATGAGTGTGTACAAAAAGCATCCAGGGAGCTTGTACAAAGGGCACATACCAGCTTGTGCAAAATGCATGCCCAGCTGGAGAGATTGTGATTCTGTTGGCCAGCAGCAAGGCCTTTCATCTGTACCTGTGATAAGCACCAGATAAATCTGATCCAAGGGCTTCCACAGTTGGAGAAGCAGTCATTAGACTAGGAACTGCCTGTCTCTGAATGTTGTTTCTTCTTGCCTAGGTGAACAGTCCTTAAGATGAAAAGATATTTCATGAATGAATAACTGGAAGGAGGTGCTTCCTTAGTAGTGATTATCTTATCAGGTGCTCAATTCTGCTCAGCCACCCTCTAACAGTGTCTGGAGTATTCAGAGGGATGTCTGCCCATGATGGACTTATCTTCTTTCTAAATATTTAGGAGAAAATTCTGTGTTTCCACTCAGTAGGAAAACCCCCCAGGGGCTTTTTACTTTGCTGTATCAGGGAAGCTCTCAAAAGAGTTATGAGCTTACTGGTTCCTGGCCCCTGCTCTGGCCTTCGAGATCTGTTGTTGAGTTTCAAGCTCGGGGAGCTGCTTGAGGCTGAGGATGTTTGTTGTCTGGATACATCAAGGCTCCTATATCCACTGCTCTTGTTAACTTACTATGCTCTGAACAATGTGTTTATTTATCAGTCAAGAGTCTAGAATCCCAAACACTTTGATAAGCAGCATCTAATAGGCAGTGTGGCAGAAGGGGCAAATATAGGCTCCAAGGACATTTAAACCTGGGTGTGAGGCCTTGTTTTAGTTCCTTCAGCTACTATAACAAAGTACCTAAAGCTGGGCAATTTACAAACAACAGAAATTTATTGCTCACAGTTCTGGAAGCTGGGAAGTCCAAGATCCAGGCACCAGTGGATGTGGTGTGTGATGAGGGCATGTTCCTCATAGGTGGTGCCTTGTATGTGTCCCCACAGGCCAAAAGGGGCAAACAGACTCTGTCAAGCATGTTTTTATGCCACCACCATGGGGCCAGGCTTCAAGCAGATGAATTTTGGGGGGACACAAACATTCAGACCATAGCAGTCCTGGAGCCCTGCTTTCTGTAAAAGGCTCAGTTAGCCTTGTTGAGCCTCAGTCTCTTTGGGATATTAATTTGCTACTTTTATGGTACTTGTGAAGATTAATGGAAACATGTGAAAAGAATGTAGCACGTTGCCTAGCTCAGAGTGATCCCTAATAAAGCCAGCTATTATTGCTGTTAGTTTAAGCAAATTCCATTAGATTAGAAAATCAGGTACCCTGGTTTTCTTTTTCACCTGTACTTCCATTGTGAACAGTTGCCTTTTGTTCTCATTCTTTCTCTGTCTTTTTAAATTTTTAAGAAAGAGACAAAATTAAAAGGTAAGTGGGAGGCATCCTCTGGTAATAAAGAGGTGTCCTAACTGGACACATAGCCCATGCGTGGTGTGGAATATTCACTGGCTCCCTAGTAGAACTCTGTGATCTTTTTTCCATCTTGGCCACTCACCATTTCTCAGCAGCAGCTTTTCTGTTCCCTGCATAAACTCTTTAAGTCTCCACTATCTCCTGCCCCTGCCCTGCCCACTCAGACCTTGCGTTTGAAGGAAGACACAGACCAGAAAGCTACCATTTCTGTCTTTGCCTTAGAATTTCTCTGCCTTCATATTTGAATGGCACCACAGACTACCTGATGCCTTTGTCTCCTGCCTTCCTGTTTTATTTTGTTTCTTTCTACTGCCAGCAGAGGACGGAAGAACTGGTCCTAATTTCTTTCCAGTGCTTTCAGCTTATCCCTGCCCACAATGCTCCACATAGGTTTTAGCCCATCCTTGCCACCCTGCCTGGAGCTTTCTCCCATTCATGCCCTCTGCTCTTATTCTTTTCTTCTTCTCTGTCTTCAACAGTGAACTCTTCTGTTCTTACTTTGGAAAATCCTCTCCCCCACCCCTTGACCTAGTAACTGTCTTTTCGTAGTATTTTATTCATGTTTTTCCATTCCAAGCTTATTTAAATGTTACCAGTATGTGCCGTCTATGTTGTTCCAGGCTTTTTTGCTTTTTTTTTTTTTTTTTCCAGACAGAGTTTCGCTCTGTTGCCCAGGCTAGAGTGCAATGATGCAATCTCGGCTCACTGCAACCTCTGCCTCCCCCGTTCAAATGATTCTCCTGCCTCAGCCTCCCTGGTAGCTAAGACTACAGGCACATGCCACCACATCTGGTTATTTTTTTTTTTATAGTTTTAGTAGGGACAGGGTTTCACCGTGTTGGCCAGGATGGTCTCAATCTCTTGACTCTGTCATCTGCCCACCTTGGCCTCCCAAAGTGCTGGGATTACAGGCATGAGCCACTGAGCCCGGCGTTCCATACTTATTTTAATCTTTGGATGAACAACATTTTACTTCTCTACAGGGCTCCCCTCTTTGGTGGCACCTCTGCCTTCGTTGTCCTCACCCTCTTGGTTACACTTGGCAAAATTGCTCATTCTCAACTTCTTGAAACTCTCCCTCCCTTCCACTAGCTTCAGTATTTGAGATTCCTCTTCCTTGTTTGATTTACCTGAGCATGTTTCCTTCTTGGTTCCTCTTCTTTCTAGATCAGTTCCAACGTCAATGCTAAGCCCTCTGGTCAATGTGTTCACTGTCGACACTCTTTGTCTTAGAGTCCATGTTCACACATGACGTTAAAGTTTCACCTCTGCCTACATATGTAACAGCAGTTCCCATCACCAACGTGGCCTGCCAGCTAACCACTAGTTTCATTTCTCTGTTGGGTGGATATATGATTCCCCTCTCTAACTTAAGTTGCCTGCAGAAGACAGACAAATGGTTAGTGAAACTGCCCATATGTTAACTTGAAGAAAGGGGTCTCACAGGTATTACCAACTTTTTGAGGTTATTCCATGTAGAGGAGGGACCATTAGATATGTTCTTTTTTTAATCTCCTTAACATAGGGTCTCATTGTGTCACCCAGGCTGGAGTGCAATGGCATAATCACAGCTCACTGCAACCTCTAATTCTGGGCTCAAGAGATCCTCCTGCCTCAGCCTCTTGAGTAGCTGGGATTATAGGTGTGCACCACCATGACTAGCTAATCTTTGTATTTTCAGTAGTGACAGGATTTTGCCATGTTCCCCAGGCTGGTCTTGAACTCCTGGACTTAAGTGATCCTCCTGCCTCAGCTTCCTGAAGTGGTGGGATTACAGTCATGAGCCACCACACCCTGCCTAGATGTGTTCTTTATGACCTAAGTGTAGGAACTCCGTCCTTTCTGTACTAGTACAGAGATTTCACCTCCGATCAAGGAAAGCCAGTAAGTGTGCATCAGACAAATGCTTAGAGAAGCTGTCATGAGCATATTCAGTCCAAAAAGGGCGATGGGAAGAGATACATGGTTTTTAACCTTACCTCTGCTTCTCAAATGGCTTGGGGCAGAGGGGTGGCTGCTGTGGGCTTCCAGGCACTCCTCGCTCACTCTGCTGCAGCAACTTTGTATTGTTCCATTTTCATTTGCGGATGATTTGGGGAAAGATTTTGTTTGAAAAACGCTTATCACAGTTTAAACAAATAGTCATGGATGATTCATGAGCTTTCTATTGTTCCTGAGACTTTAGTCAGATTCCTTAGGGTGGCTTTGCATCCTTCCATATTTTTCGCAAGCATTACCCCTGGACCAAGGTAGTCTCTGCAGGTTCTATATGTGACTCCTAAATACCCTTCCATTTTGTAGAAGCTGCTCCTTTAGACGCTTGTTCTGCACATTCATGGTCTTTCTTCATCTCTTGCCATTTCCTTCTAAAAGTACACCACCTTGAATTCCCCCTGTCTTCTCCCAGCTGTCTACTGCTTTAAATCCTGGCTTTGCTAAGCACTGCAGAGAGCCTCCTTTATACTCAAACCTTTTCTGATGACATTATAATGCAATCTTTTCCCCAGCTTTCTGATTTCTTATACCATTTTCTTTGCCTGTAGCTTTTATTTGCAGTTAATATATTTCACACATAATATAATTTACATTTTTCTATTTTTGTGCTCACATCTCTTGAAGTAAATTATAAGCTCTTGGAGGTCGGCCTGTGGCTTATATACATTTGTATCCTGTGGTTCATCACATTGATCTCCATTTCTGTGTGTCTACAATAGGTTTCAATTCTGAACAGTGAAGATAAGGATGAAACACTGGTAGTCTTCATTCTTCAAACAGAAAAATTATGATAGCACCCTACCCCAGTATATTGGGAGGGGGTTAGTTCCCTAAAAGAAACACAGATGTGTGTGCTTTAGTAAGTGTGATTGCCTGCAGTTTTTCAACTACCATATTTCTATAGCATATTTAAGATATAATTCCATATGCATAAATTTGATTTACACAAGACCTTTGAAAAGCCCATTTAAGTTTTTGTACTTAACATGGAGTTTTGCTCATTAGTAGTAGTAATAATAATAGCA
Source organism: Cebus imitator (assembly GCF_001604975.1). Taxonomy (NCBI): domain Eukaryota; kingdom Metazoa; phylum Chordata; class Mammalia; order Primates; family Cebidae; genus Cebus; species Cebus imitator. Next base: position 61,301 of record NW_016107609.1, read on the forward strand.
ACTGCCACATACTGTGTGGCAGGTGGCAGAAGTGACTTGCACATAGGATTTCTTCACCTTATTACAGCCCTTCAAGATTGGCTTATGCTCCCTACTTCACAGTTATTCAAAGGTTCATCTTGCCCAAGATTACTCAGCTAGGAAGGTACTGATTTGAATCCAGCACTGTTTGACACTAAAAGCCAGGAAGTTTTTTGGTTTTGTTTTTGAGATGGAGTTTTGCTCTTGTTGCCTGGGCTGGAGTGCAGTGGTGTGATCCTGGCTCACTGCAACCTCTGTCTTCTGGGTTCAAGCGATTCTCCTGCCTCAGCCTCCCAGGTAGCTGTGATTACAGGTGCCCATCACCACACCCGACGACTAATTTTTGTATTTTTAGTAGAGATGAGATTTCATCATGTTGGCCAGGCTGGTCTCAAACTCCTGACCTCTGATGATCCACCTACCTTAGCCTCCCAAAGTGCTGGGATTACAGGTGTGAGCCACCGTGCCCAGCCCAGGCAGTTTTTACTAAATCATTCTGTCTTTCTGCCGGGTAGTTCTGTTTTCATCTCTCCATCTGTTTCATCTCTCCATCTGTTATGCCCCTGCTTAATGGTTCCCACCAGTAACACCAGTCTGGTTCAAGCAAACACATACACCTTGCAGGCTGGCTTGCTCCTGCTGCTAACCATGTGACTCCCAGGGACACATTGTGTCAAGAAAGCAAAGGACACATTGTGTTAAGAAAGCAAAGGGAAATATGGCAAGTGGTCTGGCTTACTATAGAAAGAACCCATCCGAAGCAGGAAAGAGCCTTGAAAAGCTAGTTTATTGGGGCTGAGACACTTGGGGAGGCGTGGTGCTTATAAGCATGGACTTTAGGAAAGGCTCATATGGGCTCAGAATTGGCTCTGACACTTGCCTGCTCTATGACCCAGGATGAGTTTACTGCTTTGTAAGGAAGAACTGGCAATATGCATTAACCCTTTCTAGCGTTATGGGATTATGTGAGGCAATCACTCAGTTAATCATAATTGGCTCCTATTGGTTACTATTATTAAATGGTAATTTAATAATGATATTTTAGTAATTAAATGGTAATTTAATAATGGTAACCAGTAGGAGCCAATTATGATTCTTCTGTCTGATACATAGAATAAGCTTCTCATGTTGCAGGTAAGTCTGGAATAATGTAATATAAACTTTCCCTTAAATGCATTAAAGTAAGCTCTTTAGCCTGAAAAACCATAACTTCCAAGGCAATTAAATATTGGCTGGTGAAAGTTGAAAGACAGTTGAGCCCCAAATAAAGAGGCTTGGAAATTCAGATTCTTTTTTTTTTTAACAATCACATAAAATAAGGAAAATGGGACTGCATTTCTTGAAAACCAGGTTCTAATTTTGCATTGCAGAAATTAAAAGTCATGTAATTTTCCTTGCCTGTTTTTTCTTGGGTGGTTAGATTAGATTGGGATTTCTCAACCTTGGCACTATAGACATTTGGGGCCAGATAATTCTTGATTAGGAGGGCTGACCTGTGCATTTTATGCTACCTGTGCATTGTAGCATTTTAGCAGCATCCTTGCCTTTATTCACTAGATGCCAGTCGTACCACCTCCCACATGCGGCAAGTGAAAATGTCTCAGACCAGCAGGTTGGGGCTGCAGTGAGCTGTGATCGCACCACTGCACTCCAGCCTAGGCAACAGAGTGAGATCCTGTTTCAAATTTTTAAAAAGAAAAGTCTTAGACATTGCCAAATAACCCTTGGGTGGTGGACAAAGTCTCCTCCTGTTGAGAATGGACTAAATCAGGGGCTCCTGAGCTTGGTTCCATATCGCAATCACTCAGGAAACATGTTGAAAATACACAGAGGATCATTTTGTAGTGATCCAAGGTCCAGAGATCCTTGTTATGAAGTTCCCCTGGTGATACACTCTTGGACCTACATTTGAAAACATTGCTGTGAAGCCCTCAAAATTTCTCACTCGACCTGCAGGAGCTACCTTTGGCTCCCACAGTAACTTTTAGTGAGTCTTTTACAGGTAGTGCCTCATTCCTCCATGAGGCTAAAAATTCTTAGCCTCTCCTTACTTTACAGGGAGTACAAATGTAGCAAACTTTAAGAGTTTGTTTTGCTCCAATTAAGAAAGGTGTAATAAAGACTATGTGATACTGTACCATTGCTTTCATGCTGTCATAATAGTTGAAATGATACTGGTAGAGTAATAGTCACCCTTCATCTGATTTTTGCAACTTTTAGATTTGGTAATGTAACAGTTATTTCTTAAACTTCCTTTAAAATAAAGTGACTGAGGTACTTCCTTTTCGGGTTTTAGCTCTCTTTTCTTGTGTGAGAGAGTCTATATAACCTCCTACAATCTTAAAATTTGCCATGTCTTTTGAAGAAAAACACAGCAAACACATCTCTCCCTTTAACTGAGAGCTGTTTAATTGAGCTAGAATGAACTCTGGCATTCTCCTTTTCCTTCTGCAAATGAAGTGCAGATTTAGTTTGCTCAGGAGGTGGGTGCTGGTGGCATTCTCTGCTGTTCTGCTTCCTTCTACAACACGGTCACTCTGAGAAGTCTGGCAACTCAGGACACTCTTCTATTAACTATGTTTTCTTAAGACTTGGTGACTAAGACCTCTGACATTTCTAGAACCTTTTGTGAATGTTATACTTTGTGCTAATTTTCCCGTTAGGTCAACCGGTTATTTGTGGCGGCATATCTAAATACGTGGATTTCAGTGTTGAGAAGGAACTCTGGGTTCCCAGGAACAAACAGCTTGTACTTTAGGAGTACATAGACCAATGTGCAGTGTGTTCAGAACTCCAAGGAAGTGAGAGCAATCTCTGGCAAATAAAATATGTGTGTTTCTAGTTTCTTGTTCCTAACTTTCCATCAAATGCATTTATGGATCAGTGGCATCACCATCATGTTTGATCCCCACCCCTACAATCTCCACAGCTCCTCAAATAGCAAGTCCTGTAGAGTCAGCTTCCTAAATGGGCTTGAGTCCATTCACCTTTTATCTGTCCTAGCTGCCACTGCTTTAGCTTATCTCCCCTAGATGGCTTCAGTAGCATTATAGCTGGCTTCGAGGCCACGCCTCTTCCTCTCCTTCCCATCCATTTGCCCAGGCCTAACATCCTGCACTGGCTTGTATTGCACCTAGAATAGAATCCAGATGTCCTTGGTGTGGTTGGGAGGGCCCCCTGCTCCCAGCTATTGCCAGTGCACTGCCTTGCTTAGTACCACTGTGGAGTCCCCCAATGCCACCATCTGAGTTCTCATCATATGCAAACATTTTCTCCTTTCACAAACACAATTTTTTCCCCTCTTCTGAGTCTTAAAAAATGTGATTTTTCTCTTAACTAGAAATTACCCTCCTCACTTCTCTGCATGTCTAGCACCTATTTATTCTTCCATGCCAGATGAAGGTTAAGTTCCTTAGACCTTTCTCTAAGGCCTTTTCTGACTCTTCAGACTAGATGCGGGCGCTTGCTGTGTGCACTTGTAACATCCCACAGGGCTCGACTTGTCAACACTGTAATCACTGTGTGATGCTCTGCATGGGCCAAGTGTATCCCCAGCACCGCACAGGCCTGCACATGCTAAACTCGTAAGGAGTGTTTGTTCAGTGAAGGAAGTAAGTGAAATTGTCTATTGACACAGACAGTAATACATGAACAGGAGTGGTCATGGTGAAGGCATTCCTTGCCTTGTTTGCATCATGTATTTTAAATACATTATTACATTTTATGAATTGACTTTAGGAATATCTATGTGTGTCTTTCCATCAAAGCTATCTGTAGTTAAAAGACGATCAGTGACTTTGAGACAAACTGTCTCAAAATGATGATGGATGAATCCTTACTCTGGGACAAGTTTGTAGTGATCTGTTTGGATTGATCAGCCTCATCATGATGAGATGCTCATAATTTCTAGTTGTCACTTCTTCCTTGACATCCTCACCCATATAAACAACCCTCCATCTGTCTGTCTGCCTTGCTCATCAGTATGGCCCTTGTACCTCAAACTCAGCATATTTAAAATGGTTCTCCTTGATTCTCCCGGCCTCAAACCCATGCAATTTTGCTTTTCTTCATATTTTCCTTTTCTTGGTGACAGATGTGAACTGTGCCCAGTTTGCTCAAGCTGACACCATGTGTCTTTTAGACTTTTTTTTCTCCTTCATCCTTTTTATCCAATCAGTCATCACAGAAAACTTGTCTGCATCTGGTCTTAGTCACATCTGCTGCTACCGCCCTCTCTGGACCTCTTCCTTCTGGTCAGCGTGGAGGAGTACAGACAGCAAGAGAGAGCTTAAACATCAGTGTGTGTTGAGTATCCTCAAAGTGCTTCGAAAGAGAGAGCATAGTATCTACACAAACAGGAGATTATGAGCACAAAGCAAGTGGGTACAAGTTGAGAACAGGTGTACGTGAGAAAGAACCAGTTAGAAACCTTATAAGTGAAAAATGCAGTAGTTCTTCCTTTATCTGTGGTTTTGCTTTCTCCAACCAACCAGTCTGAAAATGTTAAATGAAAAATTCCAACAGTAAACAACTCATAAGTTTTAAGTTGCACACTGTTCAGAGTACTGTGATAAAATCTTGTGCTATCCTGCCTTGTCCCTCCAGGACTTGAAGCACCCCTTTGTCCAGCATATGCATGCTGGGGACACTTCTCATTTGTTAGTCATTGAGTAGCCATTTCAGTTATCAGATCGACTGTCATGGTATGGCAGCACTTGTGTCCAGGTGGCCCTTATTTTACCTAATAATAGCTTCAAAATGTAAGACTATTGATGCTAGCATTTCAGATATGCCCAAGAGAAACTTCTCTAAGTGAAAAGATGAAAGTTCTAGATTTGCTAGGGAAAGAAAAAAAAATCAGTTGCCAAGATCTATGGTAAGAATGAATCTTCTGTCTGTGAAATTGTGAGGAAGAAAAAGAATTCATGCTAGTTTTGCTGTCAAACCTCAAACTGCAAAAGTTATGGCCACAGTGTATGATAAATGCTTAGTTAAGATCAAAGAGGCATAAAATTTGGGGGTGGGAGAGATGAAGAGAAACATGTTCTGATTGATGGTTCGGTGCTATCTGAGGCTTCAGGCATTTGCTGGAGGTCTTGGAACATATGCCCCTCAGATAAGGGAGGGAAGACTGTATGTGTTAACAAAATTATAAAAAAAAAAACCAAAACCAACAGCAGAAAGATAAAACAATAAAACAGAAGAGTAACTTTAAAGTGGATTCAGCTAAAGAGAGAATTGGTAAATTGAAGGTTAAAGATAAGGAATTCATCCAGAATGTGGCCCAAAAGAGAAAGGAATGAAAAATATTAATACCAATGCTAAACTGTGTTGAAAGGATACATTAAGAAGCTATAATCTATGTTTAATTGGCATTTCCACTAATAGAGGAAATGAATAATGGAGACAAAATATTTAAAGAGCTCCTGGCTAATATCATGCTTCTCTGGAATTAAAGGGAAATCTGACAGTGAGAAAGAACAGGGGCTCCGGATTTGGCCACTTGGGTCTCTGGTCCATGAGGCTGTCCCATCAGAAGCCTTGTGGACTTAATGTCCTGTCCAAGAGAGTAGAAAATGGAACGTCTCTAAGCATGGGAGTGACTTAATGAATTGTACTTTACAATTACAATAGTGAATTGCACTTTCAAAAGGTGCCGATTTGAGAATTGTTTTTTGAGGGCAAAATGGAAAATGAGAGGCTAGTTAGACTGCTCTTGCCTTAGCCCAATCAAGAAACAATTATGCCATGAACTGGGATGGTGGTAGGGAGATAGAAAGAAATTAGGTATGTGTCCCATTATGACATATGGGAAGACTAATTTGACAGAAAATTGATGATTGATTATGTGTGTGGGGTAAGGCAGAATGAAAAGTTAAGGGCAGTTCTGAGATTTCTGGTATGAACAGCTAGCTGAAAGGATGTTGGTGACATCTGCCAAGATAGAAAACATCTGTGGAGGAATGTTCACATGGACTCACATTCTTCATGGACACCTTACAAAGGGGTGCAGGAAATTGTTCAGGTGTCAGCATATCTCCTTTCATGTTTCCTTTGGGTTTTGATATACCGGCCAGTTTTCCTGTTTAACTTATCTCTCAATCCCTAGTGGAATCCCCTATCATTTGAGAATGCACACCTGATTATGCTGCTTACCTATCTAAAAACCCACGAGTCCAAACCTTTAAGAGTTGTCATATTCAGAATCACTAAAAGAGAGAATTTAAATATTCTCACCACAAAGAAATGATAAATATTTGAGATGATGGGTATGTTCTCTGACTTGATCATTCCACAATGTACACATGTATCACAATATCACTTTATACCCCATAAATATGCACAGCTATTATTTGTCAATTATAACTAAAATAAAATTAAAAATAAAGAGTTTTCTGTAGGAATTAGGCATTTTTTTGCCTCTAGCTTGCCTGTTGAGCCACTGCCTCATCTTTCACCTGTGTGACATTGTCAGCTCCTCCTTATGCAAAGAGGACATCCATTTCACTCTGCCTTTGCATTTGCTGTATCTTCAACCCAAAATGCCTAAGGCAATCCAAATAGCACTGACTTGTACTTGCTTTGCTCTACCCACAGGCACAATAAAGAGAACAGCTTTGAGAGTCACCCCAGATTGCACTGGCAGGACAGGAGACAAACAACAGTATGAAGGAGATAGGGAAGATGTAGTGTTGATTCCAAGTTTATATTCTGACAAACTAGGAGAAGACGAATACAGGTTGATAACTGGGAAAGAGAGTTTGGGGTAAGATTTGAGTTTGAGGTTATGAAAGGGTATAAATTCAAGCTGAAATGGTCTGAGACGGAAGGGACTACAGAGAAGTTAGGGTTGGAGATGGTGATTTGGGCATCTAGAGTGAGCTTGAGCAGAGAGGCTCTTCTAGTGGGTATCAAATGTTCCAGTATTAATTTGGGATTTTATAATTTATGCACGAGGAAGTTACATCTACTATTCATATGGCTAAAATATTGCACTTCAAGTAACATTTATCTTGAACTATGTGCCAGGAATCTAGGCACGCAGCTCCAGCACCCACCCCATAGGTATTTGCTCTAAGCACTTGGGTTTGTTGTTCACGGTTTTGAGGACTTGGTAGATTTGAGATGGAGTTAAAGGGTAAGGGGTCTGGAATTATACAGGTCTGGGTTCAAATTCTGACTCTGTCACATGTGCTATGAGACTTTGAGCAAGTTACACAGCATCTTTTTTTTGTTTTGTTTTGAGGCAGGGTCTCCCTCTTTTGCCCAGAGCTGGAGAGCAGTGGCATGATCCTGGCTTACTGCAGCCTTGACATCCTGGGTACAAGCGATCCTCCCACTTCAGCCTCCCAAGTAACTGGGACAACAGGGATGCACCACTATGCCTGGCGAATTATCCTATTTTTTGTAGAGATGGGGTTTTGCCATGTGTCACGGGCTGGTCTTGAACTTTTGAGCTCAAGTGATCTGCATGCCTAGGCCTCCCAACAATCCTAGTGTTGGGATTACAGGCGTGAGTCACTGTGCCTGGCCAGATTACTTAACGTTTTAACATCCCTCATATGGTTTGCTCATTAGTGAAATACACTTAGTAATATATTCTTGTAGGGAATATATGGTAGTCACTCAAAAAACAGTAGCTGTTGCTACACTGTATCTTGATTAGAAGGGCTGGTCAAGTGATGATAGTAAAAGAAGATAGTAAAGTCTATGTTGATGATATGTTGAAGTTAGGGGTGGAGAGACAGTGTGAGATTGTGGTCATTGTTTGCAGAGTTTAGACCCTGCCTGAAAAGCCTGTGTTGTTATTATTCAAGGCTATATGTTCTGTCTCAGGTTGCCACCATTAACTTAATGGGACATTTGTTTGAGGCTCAGGAGCCAGGTCCCTCCACTGCCTCATGTCCATTACACTCAAGAAAGGAGAATTAATTGGCGTTGGTACATCCACTCACAAACACACAGACCAGCTAGTAGCAAAGAGAGACCAGAAGGACAAGAAAAAAATAAAACTAAATGAGAAACATGAACTCATTTCATACTTTTTGCCACTTGTTCCTTTCAGTGTTCTTCTGACTGCTGAGTTACTTTCAATCTCAGGTTCTTTGCCATTGATAAACCTTCATAATCCTGTGTGGAAATTGAGCCTGAACCCTACTTTGTCTTCAGGGCTTATTGGCTTTCTCATATCTACTCTCCTAGCCTGATAACATCATATCCATTAGAGCTGACAGTCATATCTGTTGATCCTACTGAATCTGTCTGAATTTTTATTTTTAAGCTATGCACATAAATACAGTTACCTTTCCAATGGTGAACTTGACACACACAAATAAGTTATTTCACATGGGTGAACGTATGCAGACCATAAGGCCTGAATTGACTCTCCATGTGAATCATTCATTTCCACATAAAAGGGAATACTTGATTGCAAAGGTATGGTGGAGTGCAGTGGCCTTCTGTGGGTCTAGAATCATCTGGAAGTACTTGGAAAGACTGATATTAAGGAAGTTTGAAGACAGTATAGAAATTAGGAAAGTGGCTGTTGCTGCTCTCAGAGATAAGGAAATTGGAGAAAGTGTTGTTCTTGATATCCATAGCAACATTGATATGTAACAATGTTCAGTAAAATAATCAGGGACTAGGAGGAGAATCACAAAAGATTATAACTGATATAAGTAGTGCTTTATTTTTGCATTGTTCATCTCTGTATTTCTGACATTTTCTTAAGTTGCAGCTTCCCTTCCAATTGAAGGGAAATACAGCGTCTGCTGAGCAGAAGCATGTTAGAATATCTAAAGGAGAAGGAAGGTCTGCTTGTCTTTAGCCCATCAATACATTCAACATCATTATTTCTATCTTTGCTTATTGCCATTGTTTAGTGATTTTTATGACACAATTTAGGTAAAATCTGATACCTCATTTGTTTCATGAAGCTTGAAATAAGTCACTTTTGGTAAATGATTTTTTGAAATGAATCATTGTTTGTCAAGAAAAAGGTGGCAGAGCCTGTCATTTTTCAGTATTTCAAATTAATGTGATCCATGGTTTTACTGCTGTGGAGAGGTTGCTGTGAGCCCCCTTTGTCGTTTTTGATAATTGCTGGAATTTTGTGTCTGTTATTCACACTGCAACTATTGTTAGGATACTAGCTTTTCAAAAACCAGCTGAATTTGCCTCAGGAAGGTGTGGCTTTGTTGTTATCTTACAGATTCATCAGTCTGTTATTAGGAAGATAGGGTATGAACACAGCCTTTTCAGAACACATCAAATTCCTCCATGCAAAAGTATGTGGCTCGGAAGCATGGAGAGTGGTCATAAGATCATTGGAGGAAGAGTAAAACTGTTGTAAAGATTCTGGTGTCATTGACACAATGTCATGAGGTGCCTCTGGGAGCTCGATGACTTATTGTACATTAAAGTTTGTCCAAGTCACATTGTACACGACGTATTCAACATGCTATCTTCGCTCAGTGGTGTTCTGACATTTGGAAGCTGTATTTCTATTCTTTCTGGGCCAACATTGCTAATAACTGCTGAACAGAATATGTTCAATGAATTTCCATCTATAAAAGCAAAATAAAATCCCAAATGCTGTGCTGTACCACCTCACAGTGTTAGAATAAAGCATTTGTCAGGTTTGTTTGTTTGTTTTAAGTACTGGAGAAATGCTTTTTAATAGTCTAGGACCAAAAACTTTAAGTCTTTGTGGAAAAGCAGTCAGAGGGCCGTGAGGCAATCACTGAACCGAAGGGTGGAGGAGTGCTGGAGATCAGGGACCATGTCTGTCCTCCGCTTGCTGTGATCCGTCTTTAGCTGCTCCCCTGAGCCTCCATGGCAGTCAGGAAGAGACCAGAAAAAAAAAGAAAAAGTAGCCAAAAGTCTGAAAAAGGAAGATGTGTTTTTAATCAATGTTCATTAACTGCCTGCCTTTCCAGGCCCAGCAGCCACGCGCCTGGGAGGGGGCAGTGTCCCAGAGACAGTCTCTGCTGCCAAAGCAGGTGCCATGCAGGTGGCAAAACTCAAGAAGACGAATTTGAGAATAAACAACAGGTTGCAGCAAGTGCCAAAGGCAGCATTGGGGGCTGGAGTCATTTTAAGGAAGAAGTAGGAATTGGATTTCATTCATTTATTTACTCAATTTCTTTAACCAGCATTTTTAAAAAGTATGTGTGAAATGTCCAAACAAGGGATATAAGTAAATAAAAGAAGCTATCTGTAGATAACATTATGTAATGCCCTACAGTGTACCAGGTGCTGTTTCAAGGATTTTACACCATTATCTCAATTAATCTTCATAACAGGAAGAGAAAACAGAAGCATTGAGAGAAGTAAGAAGCCCAAGTTCCAAAGCCAGGGACTGCAGAAGCCAGGATTCAATCCCAGGAAGTCTCCTAAAGTTGTTGAAGACCAGGTGTGGTGCTCACGTCTGTAATCCCAGCAGTTTGGAAGGTGAAGGTGGGAGAATTGCTTGAGGCTTGGGGTTCAAGACCAGCCTGCATAATATAGTGAGACCTTGTATCTACAAATAATAAACCAGCCAGGCGTGTTGGTGCACACCTGTAGTCTCAGCTATTCAGGAGGCTGAGACAGGAAAATCCCTTGAGCCCAGGAGGTTGAGGCTACAGTGAACCAAGTTCATACCAAAGCACTCCACCCTGGCGACAGAGTGAGACCCTGTTTCAAATAAATAAATAATGAAGTCATCCAAGAGCTCATAGTTGGGGGAAGATAGAGAACAACAAGTAGTCAATAAAAGTTCATCATTCTAAGAGCTTTTCTGGTGTGTATACACTGGATACTATCTCATGAACATCTTTCCCATATCATTAGAAACATTTGAAATGAATAAACTTGATGGAAACAGCCTTTCTTTTCTGAGTAATGCCCATTTTCAGACAGGCAGAGGCCAGAGAAGTGGATTTCAGAGCTAAGAAAGGCAGCCTATGCTCCATAGTGGCTAACAGGTGTCTGGACACATTGGCTGGGGGTGCTGCCAGCCTCAGCAGGCCAGCATCAAGGCAGAAATGTGGGCAGCAACAGACTTGAGCCCTCCAAGGTGAGCATTTGGGCTGTATAATGTCCCCAAGCCAGGTGCCTTGGCGAACAAACAGGAACAGGTGGCTGCACAGCCAGGGACTGCCAGTGCTCATCAGAGGCGGGGCAGGGAGGGGCTCTGATGAGGGCTGACAGGTGGGGGGTCCCCTGGGAAGGTGCCTCCAGAAAGGCTGGATTGGCCGCCTCATAAATAAACAGCCAACGACTCCCCAGGCTGCTGCATCTCCAGTGCCTTAAAGGAACATGTACTCTGAGTGAGAGAGTGATCATATTTTTTTAAGAGATTGAGAAGAGGCAAAAGGAGAACTGTTTAGTAAGAAAGAAAGAAGCGTTAAATTTAAAGGGGTGGCAGGACATGCTTGTGAGCCATGGATCTGCATAACGGGTTATGCAGGACTAAACCTGGAAGATGGCTCAGGGGAGCCATGGATTCAGGAATTAGTGGTACCAGCATTGTATTAAAGGCAAAGGAAAAAGAACACAAAAGGGAAAGCAAAAGACCAATACTCACTTTAAGGAATATAGAGAGAAGAGATGTAAATTGAAAATCAGCTGCTAGAGAATTTGGCCGTTTTCAAGAATTATTATTATTTTTTTTGAGATGGAATCTCACTCTGTTGCCTAGGCTGGAGTGCAGTGACTCACTACAACCTCTGCCTCCTGGGTCCAAGCAATTCTCCTGCCTCAGACTCCCTAGTAGCTGGGATTACAGGCACCCACCACGCCCAGCTATATTTTGTATATTAGTATTAGCAGAGTTGGAGGAGTTTCACCATGTTGCTCAGTCTGGTCTCAAACTCTTGACCTCAAGTGATCCAACTGCCTCAGCCTCCCAAAATGCTGGGATTACAGGCATGTGCCACTGTGTCCGGCCTTAAATCTAGCTTATTTTACAAAAATTGGCAATAAATCTTCTTGTGTAAGAAATTTGCTTTGTGGACTTACTGTTTTTAGTAAATTAACAAAGGAACTCTTGAGAAAAAGAATTAAAATAAAAAGAGAGGAATATATCCTTTAATAAGAAAAGCTACTCCTTGAATGTAGCTATTGACACATGGCACTTTGCCCTTCAGATTCATATGGAAATGCTTGCTTCATTTAACAAATAATGCTACTTATGCAAACATTAAAATTTCTTCAGAATATACTATAAAGTGAAGAAAGATTTTCATATGCTGTAGGATGACCTCACTGTTGGGCAGGAGAATGGGGAAAAGAGTATGGGGTGGGGGCCTCTATGCCTATGGGCCTTGATCCCTGCACATAGAAATGTGGTAACTGCCTAACCCTCCAGGTTATTCTGGAAAAATTCCTGCTCGTCTTTTTCAGCTCACTGTTGAGTCCAAGAAGGCAGTTTTGATCATCCAAACAAAAAGCTTCAGGAATTTAGTGATGATTTGTATAAATTATGGAAACATACTGAAGCAGTTAAAATAATTTGGCTTCAATATTCTAAATCCAAATTTTGTTTTTCGAGACAAAGTCTGGCTCCGTCACTCAGGCTGGAGTGCAGTGGTGCCATCTCAACTCACTGCAACCTCTGCCTTCTGGGCTCAAGCAATCCTCCCACCTCAGCCTCCCAAGTAGCTGTTATTATAGGTGCACACCACCATGCCTGGCTAATTTTTTTTTTTTTTTGAGACAGAGTTTCCCTCTTGTCGCCTAGGCTGGAGTGCAATGGTGCGATCTCAGCTTACTGCAACCTCTGCTTCCCAGGTTCAAGCGATTCTCCTGCCTCAGCTTCCCAAGTAGCTGGGATTCTAGGTACCTGCCACCATGCCTGGCTAATTTTTTGTATTTTTAGTAGATTTGGGCTTTTGCCATGTTGGCGAGGCTGGTCTTGAACTCCTGACCTCAGATGATCTGCCTTCCTCAGCCTCCCAAAGTGCTAGGATTACAGGTGTGAGCCACCGCATCTGGCCTTTAATTTTTGTACTTTTTGTAGAGATGGGGTTTTGCCATGTTGTCCAGGCTGGTCTCAAACTTTGAAGCTCAAGCCATCCACCTGCCTTGGCCTTCCAAAGTGCTGGTATAACAGACATGAGCCACCACACTGGCCTAAATATTTACAAATACAGTATAGAAGTTAATTTTTAGTTCCTTTAGGGTTTATGGAGCTATAGAGAGGAGAATCAAGCAGTGTCATCATTTTGAACTAAATTAATTTTTCTCCTGAGGCTTTGCTTTCAGTGAAATGAAAAGCATTATTCAGTGGGTCTACAGAAAGCTATTAATGTATTATTCATATCATTCTACTCCCAGGTCTTGGTGAATTTGACAGACAGACAGACATACCTTATGTAATGTTTTGGTCAAATGTTAACTAAAAAGTCCACAAGGCAGAGCTGGGGTTTGGCTTGGAATTTACTGGTCAGGCAATGAGCTCATGTCAAAAAGGGGGCATTCTACAGGAAGTGAGAAAAACAGTGATACCAGGCTAGAGTTTTCAAGGTACCTGGAGTATCTTGGTCAGTCTTGTCTGCTTATGAGAGTATAAGGCTCACCTCTTTGGTCATGCTTACTGGCAGTAACACTTGTTTGGCTGGTATCTGTTGTATCATCTGTTGAATTACATTCTTTATCATCTGGTGCTCAGTGCTCTTCCAAGCTATGAATTGCCTGATTCCTATAAGAATAATTCTGCATGGGGAGTAGTGACAGCTTTCATGTGTCTAACAGCTTATGACCAGCGGCTGCTCACAGCCACTCAGCAGTGGTAGGAAGTGGAAAATGTGCTAGTTAATCCAGGCTATCATTAAACATAGCTCGTTCTTTTTTAAAAGGAAAGTTTGTGAATGTATAGATTTTTTCATTTAGCAGAGGTATATTGACTCTTCTATTAGATCCTGTTAACACCTACATATTGTGATAACTAGTACTGAGGGCAGGGAAGCCTACAGATTAACTAAGATGCCTTGTTCTCAAGGGATGGGGAGATAAAACAGATATACAGAGTCCTCAGAAGTGATTCATTTAATGTGCTAAGTATACAGAGGGAGTAATTGTGTCTATTCAGGGAGATAAGGGGGCATCTGGTTACAGGAGGTGGCTTTGACATGGATAAGAAATGATAGGTAAGAGGTCTTGTTAAGAGTTGGAACAGAAAGGAGAGGGACATTTCAACAAAGCAAATGGCAGGAGTGAAAATGTGGAGATGAGATTTTGTTTGTTTGTTTGTTTGTTTGTTTGTTTTGGTGACTCACCAACAAGATCCAGAAGGATGGGGAACGTGTACAGAATAGTAGAATTACTGCAACCAGATTATGGAAGGCTTTGGCAACAAGCTAAGGGACTGACACTTTTGTTGGAGCAAAAGAGTGAGATGAGCAAAGTTTGTGGGGAAAGTCTAATTTTATGTATTTATATTTGACATGGGGATTGGATAAAAAGAAATTAGAGATGTGGAGACTTATCTGCAGGAACCTGGTGATGGGATCTTTAGAACAAAGGTGGTAGGAAAGGTCCGGAAAGATGAAAGGGAGAGAGGTTGTGGAAGAAGTAATGATGAGACGTAGTGTCTTGCAAATGTGTATGCCACCGAACGTAGTAAAGAAGAAAGAGAAGACAAGGACAAGTTTGCTAGAAATGTGCCTCAAAGAACTGCTGAAAGTAGGCTAGTCGACTGTAGGAACTAATGGAAGATGAGACTTTGGGTTGATTTGCTAGGGACGCATTTTATTAGAAATTCATGGCAAAGAGTTATTAATGATGGGCTTGTACTCAGGAAAGGTTCTGGGTCAGAGGAAGGAGAATTAAGGGTGATGAGATTGGAGTATACACTCAAAGATCTATTTGATGGCAGGAGTTGGAATGAGGAGGGTCAGGAGTTCAGAAGAGTTAGGCAGTGAGAAGCAATGCTATGGACACCACAGAGGAAATGACTACGTAACCTTTTAGCACCTTATATCTGAAAAGTGAAGACATAAATGTTAATGAGACTCCTGGGCAGTAGTGGTGCCATAATGAGAGCAGAGAAATCGTGGCAGGGTTGGGTGTGGGATCTGAGGGGTCGTGTGCTACAGTTGGGTAGAATGAGGGATAGAAAATGTGAAAGTGATGACTTTTGTTTCCCCTTTTAATAAGGTACCTGCAGGAGAGTTAAAATGTTCTAACAGACTGTCAGAGATTTGCAAGAGAGTGTTTGGGGCTACAACTATAGACTTAGGACAGTTGAAGAGAATGAGGTCCATGAGGAACTGACTGATTAAATAAAAGCAGAAAAGATAAGAAAAGAACTCTGGAGTTAGAGAGCTAAAGGTAAAAGAGCAACTATGAAGGATTTCCCGGACTTTATTGAAGGATTAGTTATAAGTGTAGGAAAATTAAGAAAACGTGCTATATCATAGAAGCTCTGGAAAGGGGGTTTCGAAAAGAAGGAAGCAGTAACAGTGTCAATAAGGCAGACAGGAAAAGTAAGGTAAGAACAGTGAGAAGGTTGTTGGAATTATTTTTTGGGTGGCTGGGGCTAACGTTTGATTGCGGTAGATGGAAGAATGAAGAGACCCACTATTATGTAACACTCATTTTAATTGACTAGGCTACTCTATGGGTGTTCAGTCAACTATAATTCCTTTTCCTCTGTGGTTTACAGTTTTTCTTTCATCTTTCTCTATTAAGTCTCTAAGCTTTGTGCATCTGTGGTCTTTATTCCTTTCATATATCCAACTTCATTATCTTCTAGGTATAATAGTACCCTAGAGACCTCTGCCTTTTTAAACTTGATTCTCAATCTATGAATCAGATCTGAAATAAAATCCAAGTAATTCCTCTAAGAAACTTCAGTCTCTAAGTCTAAATCTGGGAACAGCTGCTTTTGATGCCTTTTCCTACCTTAACAATACCTTCTTGACCTGACCTTTTGTTTCAGTGTAATTTAAGACTAAAACCTGGCTCTGTTATTTGTGTTTCAGTTTTGAGGGTTCACACTTGATTTGGGGAGATTCTCTGATAAGTCATCGCAAATCGATAGCCTAGAGGGATCTCTGGCAGCTGGAAGGGCAAAATTCTTGTCTATGGAAAACAGTTTTGTTTCTGAAGTTCCTTTGTCATTTGGTTGAAAGAACGCATTTGCTTCTCAGCTCACAGCTAGAGCCATAAACAGTGGACAGGTTCTTGCAAAGGCCTAGAACTTGTGTGACATGTAAGTAGAGTAGAACCCAGTTGCCATTTGTCATCTTGTTCTAGAGGACAGATTCAGGATATAAGAAATACTGCTACTGTCTTTCTGCTCCTCAGTAATTCTAGGTTTCCCATTTTCTCCAACTGTGATTATTTATTTTTTAATTTTTGTGGGTATATAGTAGGTATATGTTTTTGTGGGGTACATGAAATGTGTTAATACAGGCCTGCAATGTATAATAATCATATTGTGGAAAATGGGGTATCTGTATCCTCAAGCATTTATCCTTTGTGTTATAAACAATCCACTTATACTCTTTTAGTTACTTTTAAATGTACAATTAAATTATTGACTATAGTCACCCTTTTGTACTATCAAATACCAGGTCTTATCATTCTTTATTATGTTTTTTTGTGCTCATTAACCATCCTCACCTCTCCCACAACCCTTGCCACTACCCTTCCCAGCCTCTGGTAACTACTCTTCTTCTCTCTGTCCATGGGTTCAATGGTTTTGCTTTTTAGATCCCACAAATAAATGAGAACATGTGATGTTTGTCTTTCTGTGCCTGGCTTATTTCACTTAAAATAATGGTTTCCAGTTCCATCCATGTTATTGCAAGTGACAGGATCTCATTCTTTTTTATGGCTGAATACTTCACATTATATCTACCACATTTTCTTTATCCATTCATCTGTTGATGGACTCTTAGATTGCTTTCAATTCTTGGCTATTGAGAATAGTGCTGTAAGAAACACCTCCAACTGTGTTTATAGTTGTAGGCAAAGGCAGACATTCTTTTGCACGCATGGTAGTGAATGTGCTCATAGAGGATGGAGCTCCGGTGGGAGGGAGTTCATTGGAGGGACACTGTACACTGAATTGGGCCTTTAGCAGGGGTTAGGGAGGCCCTTGGAGAGGACTATGCAAATGGTATTCAGAATTCACCAATAGGGCCGGCATAGCATCAAGTCCAAGGGTGAGGATACAAGGAGGAATTGGAGCCCTTTCAGGAGTCCTAATCCTTTTTTGAAGTCTTTTGCCCTTTGTATTAATTTAATATAATTAATATAATTTAATTTTTTAATAGCCTGAGGGGTGAACAGATTCTATTTTCATTTTACAGATAAACTAACTGAGGTTCAGCAAATGAAGAAAATTATAGGTAACTTACACTGCAAACAAGTTGACAGACCTTGGATTCGAACTGATCTATTGGATTCAGAATCTCTTTCCAGATACCACAGTGCCTTTCAGATAGACAGAAGTAAAACCTGCTTATATGTAAACAACTTTTTTATGGTTGTACTTGAAAATCGAGGACCATGTATTATACTTCTCTGATTTCTCATCTTCTCTTCCTCTCTTCCCCATTCATTTCTTGTCTGTGATTTGTTCTTTGAGTTGACATGATACTCCCCATCCCCAAGAGACAGACAGGGTCTTGTTTGCATCCAAAACAGGAAGAGTTTCGACATCTCTGGGAGAGCTGATGTGTCTCTCTGCTGCATTCCTTCTATCTTGGGGGCAGGCAGAGCACAAGTGTGGTTGTTAGGCGCAAGAGCACAGCTGTAGTCAGCCGCCAGTTGACACCAGGGCACATGGTGTCATGGCTGCATTAGTGGAGTGTGTCTGGCTCAAGCTGCTGCATGATTGGCATTTATCAGGGCCATCGTCGGGGGAAGAATTCTATGCACTTTGTAGGAACCATTTCGTAACACCTCCTATTCCGTTTGCCACATGTTCTCATAAAAATATCATGAATTCAAGCTTTTTACATAAAGCCATACTGCAGCTTGCCTGATTCACGTACTGCTTCTGAGGGATTCTGGTTTTGACTTGGCCTCATGGGCTTCCATGGTCTGTGAGATCTTTGAACAAAACTATATTTCACCTTGATTTCAGTGTGGCTAAATTAAATATGATGCATATTTTGTTCAACTAATAATGCTGAGTGTGGCAAAAAGGACCACAGGGGTAATAAATCGTTAATAAATTTGGTGGTGACAGCTGGTAGATTGTTACCTTGAGAAAAGAGACTCATAGACAACAACTAAGAATAACAAATGTAAATTCTCTTTGCTTAGATATCTTTTTATGAAGCTTCTTCTTTTTTTAAGTTTAGAATGATGAAATGAAACTAACAGAAAGTATTTCCTTTTTTGTCATTTTGCAGAAAAAACCACTGTCTGCAATAATAAAGGAAGTCTGTGATGGGTAAGTGTTACTCAGGATTTACCTAAGGCATTCTAGTTGATAAATTGACAAGCAAATAAAATATGTCCAGTAGGATAGTAAAATATTATTCGTAAGTCACCCATTGACCTGTTCAAAGTTACTAAGAATTACTGTGTAGGAATATCACACCCTTTCCACCACAATTTACCATTAGTCCTCAAAGAGCAGAAAGTGAAATGGCTGTTATGTGCATGGTGGGGGAGGGGGTGGTTGGCTTTATTTATTTTAGGAAGTTGTGTTTATTTTGTCCCACCCAGCAGGGAGTACTCTAAAGGCTTCTGAGGGCACAGTACATACTTGATCTGGTTTAAACTGAGAGGACCACTCAGGTCCCCACAGAGGATGAAAGAATTGAACAGACAAGGCAGTGGGTAATTGTGCTGCCGCATGGGGTCTCACACTGATGTGGCTTTTCTACTTCTTTTTGGCTGCTCTAAATAATACAAAGGAAATGTACGTGTGGTAGCTGAATGAGTCTTTTTGGTTTTTTTCTTTTTTTGGTTGTCATTGTTGTTTTGTGGTGTTGTTGTTGTTTTTCTTTTGCTTTTAAACCATAACTGTGTAAACAGTCGTATTAACTGGAAGTTATATATAAGACCTAGAATACTTAATTGGAGTGTTTCCGTCTGCATCAACTATACTGACAAGGGATTGTAGAATGCAGAGACAATTGAAATGTGCCAATTATCAAAAACTTAAATTGCATTTCTTTTCTTTTTTTTTTCCTTTGCTTCAATCCCTCAAAATAAGTAGAACTGTAAATATCTGTATTTAAATCTCCCACACCAAGCCTTAAAGATGAAATGCTTAAAGATGAAAGGCTTAGCATAAGGTCTAGACAGCCCACATGTGAAATGATTGGTCTCAGCATGGTGAAGGGTAGGCTAGTCATTTTGCTTCAGGACTGCACTGTGGTATATGTTGGGAATGGTCCAGTTCCAATCACAGGATATTTAGTTCATCTAACACTGAACAATTACAAAAATGAAAATGGCGACTGTTGTTTTTCTAATCAGTATATGCTTGTATTTTTAAGGTGGTCTCTTGCCAACCATGAGTATTTTGCTCTGCAGCATGCCGATAGCTCCAACTTCTATATCACAGAAAAGGTAGGTCATCCACATTATTTCATCTGGGACTCATATTGAAGGAAAGTAAATCATGACTGATGTTTCCTCTGTTCAGGACTAGACATGCTGGTCTAAATTTTAGGTCTCTACTATCCATGAAAATAGGGTCTGTAAAGCAAATAACTGCTACTTTAGTATCCATAGGATGGTATTTACCAGCTCAAGAGTAAAGTGCAAATATGTTTCTTGTCTTCTTTAGCAACTGCAGTTGCCTTCTAACAGTGGATATGTTTCTCTGTTTCTTACTGCTTGGTTAAAGAATTTATTTGATACTTAATAACTTAGTTGGGCTTTCCTTTCTCAGATTTTTTTTCCAAAGTGGCCTCTAACCCTTGCTTAAAGTAATTGAAATAATGAGAAGAAACCTTTTCAAATGTGGCATTATGTATGTAGGCACTAAGAGTGTTCTATGAATCGTGGAAACCCAGCTCTTCTTGGGTGATTTTCACTCTTTTTAGCAAGATTAAAGGAGAAGGAGGGATTTGTGAAGATAGCAATGGCCCTGGGAGCAAGTAAAATTAATATGTACAAGATCCCTGATAGAGGAAGGGCACACCGGAATTTGTTGAGTATATACTGTGTGCTAGGAACCGAGCCATGCACATTACATCTGTTTGCAGATTTCTTCCTTAAGACTAACCTGGGATATAAAAATGCTGGCTTTGGTTAACAGGTTTGAAACTGAATCATTGAGGACAAGTGGTTAGACTAATGCTTCATACTTGATTCTACAAGAAGCAAGTTTAGATTTTTGCGCTTCTATGATTTTTGTCTTTTGGAAATTTCCACAATAGCTTTTCATCTTACACCACGTTAGGGAGAGTTCACTGAAATGCATTTGAACCAGTTTTGTCTTCATGAAACTGATCATCTTGTGGGGTCAGCAGGGAGGGAAGGAACAGCTCCATGAACAGCTGTCACTATAACAAGGTGGCCAGTGCTGTAACAGAAATGAATATGAATTGCTCTTGAAGGAGGGAGAATCAGGTGGCCTCAGGCTTCAGCATCCTGCTGTAATATTGGGGTTCAGGGTGCCCTCAGCTCCCCTGAGAGGACGTTTCTCCAGGTTCTTGGTTTCCTGCCCTCTCAAGAATGAGAAAGGGGACGACAGTACAGTGTGCAGTAAATCCTGGTCTCAAAAGTGTTTGTAGAAAGTGATTTATTTAAAGAGAGAGAACAGGAGAAGGAGAGAGAAAGAAACAGCTAACTCTCACACTGAGTGAGAGAATCCAGAAAGATGGAATCCAGGAGGGGAAGACCGGCTTCCATGAGAGAGTGTGGAAGGGGACTCCAGAGGGAAAATCCAGGAGAGAGAAAGACGGTTTCCACAAAGGAAGTGTTCATGGAAGGGGACCCAAACATAGAGTCCGAAGGGGTGTGGAAGAAGGGGACTTTTAGCTTGGGAGGAACTCCCACCTTCTCTAAGACCCCAGGCCAATGAAAGGAGTTCCTTAGAACTTCCGCTGGAGTGATTAACTCTTAGTTTCTTCCCGTGCCCCGCGAAATTTAAACACAAACCATTAAATCTCCCGGATGGAGAGAGATGGGACGGGGGCATGACACTAGGAAGTTCTTGCCCTTAAAACTACGTCGATTTGTGGACCCCGAAAGAGAACACATTCCCTCACTGCAGGCTTTGTTTGTCCCAGGCAGTAGTCCCTAGAGTGACTGGAATTGTACCCATAAATTAGGCAGTGGTAGAAGGTGGAGGCAGTAACAAGGGTCCTACTTCAACTTAAGACTCCCTTGCCCTACTCCAAAGAGGGAGGGAGGACATTCAGCAGGAGAGGGACTGGAGATGCTGAATGCTTCTCAGAAATTGCTTTGTTCTTCCCAGATGAACACTGGGGATTTTGTAACTGATGCTGTTTCCTTCTTCACATTGATTGCTAGAAAGCTGGGAATTGGGCCAGGTGTGGTGGCTCATGCCTGTAATCCCAGCTCTTAGAGAGGCTGAGGGGGGCAGATCACTTGAGGTGAGGAGTTTGAGACCAGCCTGGCCAACATGGTGAAACCCCATCTCTACTTAAAAATTAGCCAGGTATGGTGGTGAGTGCCTCTAATCCCAGCTATTCGGGAAGCCGAGGTGGGAGAATCACTTGAACCTGGGAGGCAGAGGTTGCAATGAGCTGAGATCGTGCTACTGCACTCCAGCCTGGGCGACAGAGAGAGACTCCATCTCAAAAANAAAAAAAAAAAAAAAAAAAAAAAAAAAAAAACCAGCTGGGAGTTAACAAGTGAACTCGATTTCCTGGCATGCCTTATATTTATTAAGTTTACCTTTGATTCTTTTGACTTATTCCATAAACGTTTAGTTTCCTGTCTTTATTTTCCCTTTGCTTCAGTTTCTAAATATTTTTCATTTATTTTATACTACATCTATATAATTTGCATGCTATTATTTGTGAGATTGAAGAGGTAATATAGAAATCCACGTTAAATGTTAGCATTTAAAGGCATCACCATGGTTTCATTCATTACAGTTAGTGGGTAGTGAAATCAATTCAGTTAGTTGCCAGGGCATTAAACACTGGAACACAGTAGAGTAGATTAGGTCAGAGTATATATTCTGTGTTGCTTGTGAAATATTTGTTCCACCTATCCACATATATAATACATGCAGATTACACTGGCGATTTACTTTGGGTTGTGGTCAAAAAGCTGCTGAGTCATGAATAGACTTGGCTCTGAATAATCTGTGCTGGCAGATGTCCCCCAGTGGCTGTCCTGTCTTTTGTCACCATTGTCTGGAGACTTTAGTGTATTGGAGTTTACTAAAGATGGGGTTCTCAGACTTCATAGAAAACAAGCATTGCATAGAGAATCTTTAAAAAATGTAAGGCTTTAGATCCCAACCCCAGAGACTCAGAG
Source organism: Cebus imitator (assembly GCF_001604975.1). Classification (NCBI taxonomy): domain Eukaryota; kingdom Metazoa; phylum Chordata; class Mammalia; order Primates; family Cebidae; genus Cebus; species Cebus imitator. The sequence continues at coordinate 83,738 of NW_016107609.1, forward strand.
TGAGTAGGCCTTGGATATGGTCTGAGAGTTTTTATTTTTAATGCACCATCTGGGCAGTCTGATGCTGGCTACCCCGAACCACTGGGAGAAACAACCCTGGGGCATGTTTTCTAAAGAGCTGGAACCCATGTGTACAGGACATTACACTCCCCCTCCAGAAGTTGTGCACAAAGTTTGATTTAGGAATGTGGGCTGGGTGCGGTGGTTCATACCTGTAATCCCAGCACTTTGGGAGGCTGAGGCGGGTGGATCACCTGAGGTCACGAGTTCAAGACCACCTGGCCAACATGCCAAAACCGCGTCTCTACTAAAAATACACAAATTAGCTGTGTGTGGTGGCGTGCACCTGTAGTCCCACTCAGGAGGCTGAGGCAGGAGAATCACTTGAACCTGGGTAGTGGAGATTGAGGTGAGCCAGGATTGCACCACTGCACTCCAACCTAGGTGACAGAGCATGATTCCATCTCAAAAACAAACAAACAAAAAAACAACAAAAAACAAAGTATATAGAAATGTGTTTGTGTGCTGCCATTTCTTGGCATGATTTAAAAATTAGTAACATCATATAATGGTTATGCTTTTTTCCTAATTAAAATTCATATATACTCAGAACATTCAAACTATTGAGAATGGGGGAAATTATTTTATGATACATTTTAGTTATTTTCTGGGAATCTTGTTTTACCTGAGGACATTCTTGAGGTTGAGTTTATAAGGACTGGCCACCAAAGTCTGTCATGGAGTTTTTCATCTTCAGTGGGCTGTAGCATTGATTATTCTTTTATGAAGAGTTTAGGGAGTGAGAAGACTCATCTTCCCTATCATAGTTCTTTGTTTGTAAATACAATGTCATTGCTTTTCCTCCTGCAGCTGTCACTGGGCACAGCTGTGGGTGTTCATGTGTCACAGAGCTTGGCACGCACAGAGCAGGAGATGACGGTGACTCCTGGCTCTGCAGGGTCGATCCTGGGTTGCCTTCAATCTGCTGCTTAGGTCCATCTAGTTCCCTACAAGTATTCCTAAAAATTGAGACTTTTCCCCCATTTTAAAAATAATGTGTTTAGCATCAGCTTGGTTACTTACAGCCCAGTAAGTCGTTAGGTAATATTTGCATCACCATGGTAACTGGTGACTCATTTTGAAACTTGTGCATTGCTGTTAGTTACTGATTTTCCCTTATACATGAGATGATCTCTGTCTTTTTGCTGAAGATAAAAATCACCTGTAATTTCAGAAAAAAAAAAAATTTCTCTAGCCTGGCCAAACAATCCAATAGAAATAGTTGATGGATGCTTGTGATTCTCTTCTAAGATCCTCTGGAAGGCACATTCCTTGCTTTTCTTATGTTCTTCAAGCCCATTTTTTTTTTTGAAATAGTCTTTCTTTGCTTATTAGGCCATTAACTGAGGTTTTCTTTGCAGTGGGGTCATGTTAAGTAGCGTTCAGCAGAAGCATTGCTTTCTCCTCAGAGAAAGTTAAGATTCAGTGATTTACAAGTTCAAATTCTGCTCCAGAAACTTAACTACTTCGTGGTGATGTCCAGGAAAGAAAGAGAGAAAGAATAAAAAATGGAAAATGAAAGTATGTTTAAATGGAATTTGTCTTTTGAATATGAATTCTGGTCAGGTGGAGTGGCTCATGCCTGTAATCCCAGCACTTTGGGAGGCTGAGGCAGAGAACTGCTTGAACCTGGGAGGCAGAGGTTGCAGTGAGCCAAGATCATGCCACTGCACTCCAGCGTGGACGACAGAGCAAGACTCCATCTCAAAAAATAAATACATCAATAAATAAAAATAAAATAAAATAAATAATTATATTGAGACAGCACTAAGCATTGTTAGTTTATGACCCTCATCACAATCCAATGATGCAGGTATTGGTATCTTCATTTTACGAGGAAAGTGAGACAGAGAGGTTACTCAATAACTTGTGTGGGTTTTAAAGATCAGAAGTGGCCAAGCCGAGACTTGGACCCATGCGAGTCTGACCTCAGAGCTCTCTATGCCATCTCTGGGAAACCCTTTGTACCACTACCTCAGCCCCAATTTGTTTATGATGTTCTTTCTTTGGGCATTCCTGTTATCAAACCAGTGATCCTGATGGTAACTGCATCAAAAACAATAAATACAGGAAGTTACAGACTATGAACACCGGTTACCAGCTTCAGTCTGTGGCTTCCTTATTCCTTCTGAGGGTAACTTGGAGGAAGTTGTAACAGGTAACCTTCCACTCACTAGGGCTTCACAAAGTGCATTTATATTTGCCTTTGATATGGATTGTATAACTGCTGAGGGCAGTGTGATTGCACAAATACCATTCTTTTCAGGCAAACAGGAAAATTGCCTTGTCATCTCTAACCCTAAGCATGCATGGAGGTGCGTCTCCAGAAAGCATAGGGCATGGTGGAGAAAGCCATGATAATGTTGGTTGTGTGCTTGTGGGTAATTGAGGCTTTATTTTGATTGCAGGATGATACTCCCTTCCTACTGAGGTGTACTCTAGCATGTATGAAGTATAGTGATGTATCACTAATATCTTATTTAGATAAAGTTCTTATCTTGTATCGCAGAAATAAGCTAAGCCTCATCCAGGCCTCCTCTGCAAAGCTGACCCCAGCAACTTTTGGTAAGGAAGTAGGGTTGTTTTGGGGGTACCCTCTTCTTTGTCCTTCCCACTTACTAAGTGCCCTGGGTTTTCAGACAGCCCCCAAGCCTCCCAGAATCCCTGGCAGCCAGGGTTGTGCACCCCCTTGGACTTGTGCATTTCATTCTGGTGAGGAGATGACTCCACTATTTTGCAGAATTCAGGTCAACTGTCAAGCTTTGGTATATCCAACTGTAAGTAAGCAGAGTAATCCCAGTCTCCAGAAAGGATTGATACCTAGATGTAAGCAGGGATGAAGGACTGGGAGGGATGGACAGGGAAAAGCCTTCAGTCCTCATTCCCAGCTCTGGTTTCTGTGTTTCCTGGCTTTGCATCTTTGTGAGAGACCTGCTGTGGCTTTTCAGTCCCCGCCTCTTTGCATAAATCACTTTATACTTGTCTTTGTTACTCTCAATCAAAGAGCTTTCTCTAGGGCAGGCATTTTAATTTGAGTGAACTCAAGCCCAGGAAAGCTGTCAATTTCCTGAACCAGCCAAATACCCTATGCAACATTCCCTTTCCTGCTGCCTTTGGTAAAGGACTCTGGAACTGATCAACAGGAGTCACTGTGGCTGCCACAGCAAGATGAACCAGCATCGCTGGGTTAGCTCTTCTTGGGCAAGTCCATAGGCAAGAATGGGTGGAGAAAAATGTTCCTGCCTGGTATGATTTGGCTGTGTCCGCACCCAAATCTCATCTTAAATTGTGGCTTTCATAATTCCCAAGTGTTGTGGGAGGGACCTGGTGGGAGATAACTGAATGATGGGGCGGTTTCCTTCATACTGTTCTAGTGGTTTATAATTTGACCATATGATTCTGTGCACCTTAAAAAATCTTTTGACTGGGGGCCAGGTGCGGTGGTTCACACCTATAATCCTAGCACTTTGGGAGGCTGAGGTGGGCGGATTACCTGAGCTCAGGAGTTTGAGACCAGCCTGGGCAACAGGATGAAACCCCGCCTCTATTAAAAATACAAAAAGTTGGCTGGACATGGCAGCATGCGCCTGTAGTCCCAGCTACTTGGGAGGCTGAGGCAGGAGAATCAATTGAACTGGGACGGGGTGGTTGTAGTGAGCCAAGATCTCGCCACTGCACAGCACTTGGGTGACAGAGTGAGACTCTGTCTAAAAAAAAAAAAATATTTTGACTAGGATATGAACTCTTCTACTTTGTTTTTTTACATCATAATTGAGGTAAGATTTATACACACTAGAATTTACCCATGTAAAGTGTACAATACAATGGTTTTTAGTATATTCATAGAGTTCTGTAGTGCTTTTTTTTTTTTTATATCAAAGCTGTGGTATTTCCACCTACAGTATTTTCATCTTCCAAAGCAGTAGCTCTCAGCCTTAAATGTAGATTTTGGCTCCAAATTTAGAGATTCGGATGCAGTAGCTTGAGGCTGAGGTTCAGGGATCTTTAACAAGTACAGCTGGTCCTAGTACCACACTCAGACACTTTCCATTGGAAATGTGAGCAGCCTCTGGACCCTTCCTCTATTCCTGCATGAGATGAAAAACCATGTTTTGAATTCATATTGGCTTGTAGGCACAGGCTCCCCATGCACTCCCTGAGCTGAGGGTGTCATTCTGATTCGTTTCCACTGTTGTACAGAGAATGAAGTCCAGCCTCCTTTCTTAAGCCAGAGGTCAAGGTGTGTCGTGAGTCAGCATTTTCAATTTTATTCTTTCTCTTGTTCCTTCAATTTTAGCCAAACTGCTGTAGTGTTCTCTAAATATACCTTGACGTGTCTCCTTTGCGTAGCTTTACTAATCTGGAATTCAGTTGTCTTTATCTCCCTCCTATAATATTTCAGGTACTAGACTAGGTGCTGAGTATAAAGAGATGAAATAATATACTCCTTGCTTCGAGAACTGAATCTTAGAAACAAACATATACCTAGAAGCAGTGCCATTTAAATAATTGCCATTCTAGGACAACAGTTCATTCTCTTCCTACCAATCCGAAATTGCTTGAGCTGGAAGAAACCCTTGCTTCTTTCCTAAACGTAACTGTAGCCCCAGTTCTGGAGATTCGATTCTTAATTCAGTCCTCTTATAAATCTCTACCCTTCCTCTCTGCTGCTATAGGTATTATTGTCTTTCTAGTTCTTTCTTTCTCAGGGTTCACTGATGAGGACCTACATTTCTTTATTGTTGCCTTGAACTGTTGTTTAACTATTTCTGTGCTGATTTATGTTTTCCTTTCAGCAAGATTCCAAGTACTTTATAATTAAACACTGTATGTTCCAGCTCTGTGTTTCACATGGTTCTGTGAATATAATATGTAGGTATTAGAAGATTGTGGGTTTTGGGTTACATAGTTTTCTCTGTAACATAATAGTACACTTAGTTGCTTAATAAATTATGTATTATGTTGGTTAATTCAATTACCAGAAGATGCATATACATGTTCAGATTATTCACAGTGAAGAAATTGTAGAGAAAATAAATGAATCTTAATGTTCCTCTTAGAGTCTTAAAATGGTGTTAAAAAGTTTAGTTTGGGCCGGGCGTGGTGGCTCACACCTGTAATCCCAGCACTTTGGGAGGCCAAGGCGGGTGGATCACAAGGTCAAGAGATCGAGACCATCCTGGTCAACATGGTGAAACCCCGTCTGTACTAAAAATACAAAAAATTAGCTGGGCATGGTGGTGCGTGCCTGTAATCCCAGCTACTCAGGAGGCTGAGGCAGGAGAATTGCCTGAACCCAGGAGGCGGAGGTTGCGGTGAGCCGAGATCGCACCATTGCACTCCAGCCTGGGTAACAAGGGCGAAACTCCGTCTCAAAAAAAAAAAAAAAGTTTAGTTTGGGTTTCAGTCCACAACAACTGATTAATTACCTTTTTCAAAGCAATATGTACATTCACACACGCATATACACACACACACATACACATATAATATCTGTACTGTGCTGGATATTGACCAGAAGTTCTTAAAAGATTCATGAGATTTCACAAAATGATATTCAGCAGGGCATAAATTTATAAAAATCTCTTGTTTTTTCTCTATCAGGAATAACAAATGGTGGAGAGCCCATAGATAAATTTACTTGTATCTCCTCCCGCCCCACCCTCTGGCAAAAAAAAAAAAAAAAAAAAAAACAATTTAAAAAACCCATGATTTAGAATAAATGAGCTATTTATTTAGAATCCCCTATTTAGAATGAATGATCTATTTCAGAGAACTTGGTCAGCTGTAGGAATTTATCTCCAGTTTACAGCAATAGTGAGAGGGAGGAAAATAAGTAACAGAGACCCTCTGGTCCCTTATAATATACAAATAAACCATTACTATGCAGATGATCAAACAGTAATACAATTTCAAAGTATTATCACTTTTGTTCTCCTTATAGTAAATAACATTTTCTAAGAACCAAATGGTGTTTGTGAGATAATGTACTCGAAATTATGTTATTGTTCAATTTTGAGAAAGTGAGTTTTACTTTATTTCACCCCAGGCTAGGATCCATTAATATTCACAAGGCTCACCCATCTTCAGTTCTTTATTTCAGGCAGGCAGCTCTGTGGGAACAGTGTCACAGAAGAGTAGAGAGAATTGTCAGCTTACATACACACAAAACGTTAGAGTTTCTGTGAAGGAAAACATGGGCACTGACTTAGAAACCTTGCTGATATTCTCTCCCCCACCCCTGGCACGCCTTTTCATTAAATGAAGGAAACACTTTGCACGGTCACACTCTATTGTGGTGACACATTTTCCAATAACCAAGGAACAATTGAATGCAACTGTTTGCAGTCAGAATTCTGTATACATATAGTGAAAGCAAGCCGCTTAAAACAAAAGTTGGAGCAACAATTTTGGCAAACAGGAAAAAAACTGAAATATGCCATTTTCTAGTTTGCTTGCAACATGGAAACTGTGAACTAAGAGTGTTTTATTTTCTGCCTGTCCCCACCCCACGACATTTTAGGTTTTTCCAAGTCAGGAGGCCAAAGGATTATTAATAGTATTAACATTTACTTTAAGAACAAATTAGATATTTTCCAATTCAGTAGATACAGTAAGGTTGAGCCAAGGACAGGGTGATAGCCATGGGACATGTCTGGGTATTTGACTTCTGGGATATTGATTAGGAGAGGGAGGGAATGGTATGTACTACTCTTAGACTGCCTCTGCCCGTTTTTTTTTTTTTTTTTTTGTTTACTCCTTTTTCTTTTTAATTTTTGTTTATTATTACTATTATTTTTAGAGATGGTGTCTCTGTTGCCAAGGCTGGAGTGCAGTGGTATGATCATAGCTCATTACAGCCTACAACTCCTGAGCTCAAGCAATCCTCCTGTCTCAGCCTTCAAGTAGCTAGGAGTACAGGTGGAAGCCACTGTGCTTGGCCACTGTGGGTTTTAAATATACACTGATAACTGTTTACATATTGCTCCACAATATGCACCTAAGGACACATGCCTTAGAATTTTGATATTTCAATAATGCATTTCTCTTTACTTTGAGAAGAAAGGATTTACTCAGAATGACAAGGTTCCAGGAAATGTGCCTTAACAGGAAAACCTCAGTTCATGAAGGACATCAGGAAAACTGGGCACTAGCACAATACGAAGGATACATGAGAGAGATCACAAGCTAAACAAAGTCCAGAGAACTCAGGGCAGGGGGTAGTCAGGGATCTGTACCTAGAGTTCAGCATGGTGTAGCAATGGGACTAGAAGGAGTAAAGGTAAGAAAAGGTGGTGTCTTGGACACTTTTATGAATAGGCTTGGCAATCTCTGAATCATTACCAGCAT